>NC_064823.1:132666256-132981089 GCF_024166365.1 Elephas maximus indicus | reverse complement strand
TAGGCATAAATATGGGTCTCTTCCAGTAGGTTCGACAGGTAGCTGTCTTCCAAATTTTTTGGCATAGACAAGTGAGCATTTCTGGCACTGCATACATTCGTCAAAACATCTCAATTGGTATTTCATCAACTCCTGGAACCTTTTTTTTCATTATTGCCTCAGTACAGCTTGGACTTCTTCCTTCAGTACATCAGTTCCTGGTCATATATTACCTCCTGAAATGGTTGAACATTGACCAATTCTTTTTGGTATAGAGCCTCTGTATATTCCTTCTTTTTTTGATGCTTCCTGAATCTTTTAATATTTTCTCCACAGAATCCTTCAGTATTGTACCTCAAGGCTTGATTTTTTTTTCTTCAGTTCTTTCAGCTTGAGAAATGCTGAGCATGTTCTTCCCTTTTGGTTTTCTATCTCCAGGTCTTTGCACATGTCATCATAATACTTTACTTTGTCTTCTCCAGCCCCCCTTTGACTTTTTTACTTCATCTTTTTTTTTTTTTTTTCCTTTTGCTTTAGCTACTCGACTTTCAATAGGGAGATTCAGTCTTTTCTGATATCCATTTAGGTCTTTTCTTCCACTCCTGTCTTTTTAATGACCTCTTGCTTTCTTCATGTATAATGTCCTTCCACAACTCATCTGGTCTTTGGTCACTAGTATTCAATGCGTCAAATTTATTCTTGAGATGTTCTCTAAGTTCAGGTGGCACGTACTCAAGGCTGTACTTTGTCCATTGTGGACTTGTTCTTATTTTCTTCAGTTTCAACGTGAACTTGCATATGAATAATCCATGGTTTGATCTGCAGTTGGCCCTTGGCCTTGTTCTGACTGATGATGTTGAGCTTTTCCGCCATCTTTTTCCACAGATGTAGTCAATTCAATTCTGAGTATTCCATCTAGTGAGGTTCATGTGTATAGTCACTGTTTATGTTGATGAAAAAAGGTGTTTTCAACGAAGAGGTCACTGGTCTTGTAAAATTCTATCATGCCGTCTCTGGCACTGTTTTTATCACCAAAGCCATATTTTCAACTACCGATCCTTCTTTGTTTCCAACTTTCACATTCCAATCACCAGTAATTATCAGTGCATTCTGATTGCATGAATTTCAGACTGCAGAAGTAAAATTTTTCACTTTCTTCATCTTTGGCCTTAGTGGTTGGTATGCAGATTTGAATAATAGTTGTATTAACTGGTCTTCTTTGTAGGCATGTAGATATTACCCTATTACTGACAGCGTTATACTTCAGGATAGATCTTGAGATGTTCTTTTTGATGCTGAAGGCACCACCATTCCTCTTCAAGGTGTCAATTCCAGCATAGTAGACCATATGGTTGCCCAATTCAAAATGACCAATACCAGTCTATTTCAGCTCACTAATGCCTAGGATTTTGATCTTTATGTGTTCCATTTCTTTTTTTTACCATTTCCTCTTTTCCCAAATTCATACTTAGTACATTCCACGTTCTGATTATGAATGTTTGTTTGCAGCTGTTTCTTCTCATTTTGAGTCATGCCACATGAGCAAATGAAGGTCCCAAAAGCTTAACTCCATCTACCTCATTAAGGTGAACTCTGAGGAGGCAGCTTTTCCCCAGTTTTATTTTGAGCACATTGCAACCTGAGGGGCTCATCTTCTGGCACTATATCAGACAACGTTCTACTATTATTCATAAGGTTTTCACTGGCTAATTCTTTTCAGAAGTAGACCACTGGGTGCTTGTTCCTATCTGTCTTATTTTCGAAGCTCAGCTGAAACATACCTGCCATGGGTGGCCCTGCTGGTGTTTGCATACCAGTGGCATAGCTTCCATAATCACAGCAACACACAAGTCCCGACAGCACGACAAAGTGATAGACATGTGGAGCCTTAACGTCATAGAGGTAAGATTTACAAAACATGGGAAAATCACATCAGATGACAAGATGGTGGACAATCACACAATACTGGAATCATGGCCTAGCCAATTTGATGCACATATTTTGGGGGAAAAGAATTCAACCCATGACACCCATTATGTGCTATTAATTTTGCCCTAGCAGAACCTGGGTGTAATAAATATTTGGGACATGAGTCAAGGATAATTTTTTTTTTTTTAATTTTTAAAAAATTTTATTTCTTGAAAATTTGAAAAACTTGAGGTAAAACATGAAGGCACCTGGCAATGACTGCACATGCTTTTTATTCTGTTCTCTTTCTTATTAGTCCTTTTATTATTTTTCATGAACCTTTTCAAAATATCATACAATACATAAAGGCACCTGGCAATGCCTGCACATACATTTTGTTCTACTCTCTTCTTATTAATGCTGCATTCTTTGCATCACCTTTGAGAAGCATTGACAGGATAATGCTTTCCATCCTTTTGGAGCTGTAGCTCATCTGGCACCCCACTTGTTCCTGGTTTGTGCATTGCCAGGATTGAGGTTCTTCCTCTTCTCTTCCTTTCCTGGTACCCACAAAGCTGTTTACTCAGAGCAAACCTGAAGGATAGTTGGTAATATTTTGCCCCATGGATAATGTTCCAAATTGTAAAACTGTTTACAATAGCAAGGTCAATGAGAAAATACAGCAATCAAAGTCATCATTTGGGAGAGCACTTTCGGATCTTGTAACTTTCGAGCCTCTGGTCAAAACGTTCCACTCATTCCATAAACCTGTTGCTGTGGAGTTGATTCAGACTCATAGCAACCCTACAGAACAGAGTAGAACTGCTCCATGGCATTCTCCAAAGAGCAGCTGGTGGGTTTGAACTAGCGACCTTTTGGTTAGCAGGCAAGCTCTTAACTACTGCACCACCAGGGCTACTGCAACTGCCGTAACTGCTCTTGGGTAAGGGAAATTAGAGAAGGAACTGCCCTTTTTTTTTTTTTTGACCACAGTGATACCTTGTGGATTGTGGAACATTGACCAAACTGTCACATTTCTATTGTCCTACCACTTTACTGCTAACACACATCCTTTCATAGGAAACCAAAATTCTCCATACTGTAAATTTTCTTTCTTCCTCAGCACATTTGGTAGCCCCTTTCTATTTGCTCATACTTTGCTGACAATATATGTTCCCACTGCAATCAGGTTTTTCGTCCGTTTACAGGATATAAAATACTTATTGAAGGCAATGAGCCTCTGCAAATGGTGCTATGAATGGCATAGTCCCAGCACAACACTCTTACCTAAATGGAGAGATGAGTCATTGCATATGTCATTTTTTACACCGTAGATGTCAAAGTGGCTCAAAGCCCGGTTTCAGAGTCAGTATACCACATTTTGTACCCACATTTGACGGGCTTCAAGGGCATGTATTGTATTGTATTGATGAATGACCCTTGAATGGCACCATGTTTTCATCAACTATCATGACACTTGATGCCACATCTCCTTAAGGTGGCTATTGAGACATCTATAATTGGACGCAGTTTGTGAAGTCAGTCATAGCTAGGTTCTCCTTCAGCCATGCCTTTTGAATTGTCATTGCAGTATATATTTTCAGTCAGTTTTTTAAATCTGATTTAAGTCATTAAGTCTTAATTGAAGCAACACCCCTGCTGAGGTCACTGGACCAATAATGCTGTAGAGCAGGTAAGACATATTTACCCATCAGTATGTGCACAGCCTTTATTTCCTTTATGTTTATAGCTTGTCATTTTAAGGTGGACCTTCTAATAATCTTCCATCTAGATTGTATGGGGGGCTTTTGGGTTGCATGAAGATTTGTTTGGTCCTTTATAGTTGGCAACATCTCTTCCATAAGTACTGATAGAAAATAAACTACTCTGTCTGAGTCAGTCAAGTCTGGGTAAACTTCAGCATGTTGACCAAGTGAGGCAGTTATATTTTCAAAGTAGGAGACATCTTTGCTTCATTCAGGTTCATCATAGTCTCCATCACCTACTCCATCCCTTTCCTCTGCATCATGCATCACTTCCTTACCCTCTTCAATCCTGTCAGTGTTGTCCGCACCAACAGAACTTGACTCAGACTCAACATTATTGAAAAGACCTTCAAATGTGTCATCATCACTTTCCTCATTGGAGTTTTCTTCATTGTCAGGGAAAAAAAAAAAAAAAGTTGCAAGTCCCTGGAGGTCTCTAAATCTGCTTGTCATTTCTAAAATAGAGAGATGTACCAGAAAAAAAAAATAGTTGTTGGTCTTACAAACCTAGAATAATAACTATAGCATATTTCCAAACAAGCACGAGAATTCACAAGGGGAGAAAATTGCCTAGGTCAAGCCTCCTTCCCAAATGAATAAAATCAAAGAAACTTAAATCTCAGGAAAATTATTACTACTATGTATTCTTCATTTTAACAAAAGCAGTACTAACAACTAAGAAGCAGAAACAAATGTCCTGGAATATTGCAGACCTGGTCACAGTGGTGGATTCCACCTGCTACAAGTGGAAGCAATGACTGGGACTGAAGATTGAATGAGGAGTAAGAATAACTTCTAGGAGTTTAAGCCTCTTGAGAAGTACCACTGCAATGCATTATTCCTTATTGCAAAGGCATTACTTACTGTTCAGAAGATAGAAAAGCAGTCCTGAAAGATGGCAGAGCAAAGACTCAAACCAGAGCAGGGAGTCAGTAACAGCTAGAAACAGTGAATAACGTCAGGGAGAAAATGACACTATGACTGCATGAAGACTAGGAATAACTTATTCTCACGATACATACATTCTCACAAGAACATAGTGACTGGAAAACATAGTAAGGAGTATTATCTTACAGAAGTAAAGGCAAATCTATCAAAAGTTTAGAAAATTCACACATCTAGGAGAGGTCAAGTAACACAATGCTCAGTCTATGTAATAGTAAATCAACTCAGGGTTCTTGAATTCCATGATTTTCAAAATCCTCCCACTTTGAGTTTAAAAACATTAAAATCATATTACAGCTTTCCCAAAGAATTTTAGAGGCATAAAAAGTGGTTGGGAAATGGTATGTTCCATGGGCCATAAAAAGGTTTAAACTAGCTACGTTATATTCTATTGTATGGTTGTAAAATAATGTATTTAATTTCCTGATTTTCGCACGTTGATAGTTTTTCTGATTTTTTAAAGTCAATAATTAGCCAAAGAAATGTAACTCAATGACTACAACAAAGATTATTTCCTTAGAATAAATTCCTGAGAGTGGAATTGCTTGGTGGAAGAGTTGTAAAAATTATTATTGTACCTAAAGACATATTTCAACCCCAAACTGAAGTATTTACTTTCAGAAGAAGTGTACCTGCTAATGTCAGTTTTCATACAGACATGCTAATATTTTAGTTTTAGTTTCTATTTTTTAAATGTATGAGTAATATAGTTTCTTATATTGTCGTTGTTGTTGTTAGCTACCCCATGTGACAGAGTAGAGGTGCCCCATAGGCTTTCGTAGGCTATAATCTTTATGGGAGCATATCACCAATTCTTTCTCCCACAGAGCTGCTGCGTGTGTTGAAACCACCAACCTTTTGGTTAGTAGTTGATTCATAACAATTGCACCACCAGGGCTCCTACAATGATTAGGATTTCTTTCACTTGTTTGCTGTTTAAACCTAGATATGTTCAGATTGCTAAATTGTCTCTTCTGATTAGACAGTTTCTAGGCTGAATAGCTACTTAAATATTTTAAATATTATCCTTACTTGCTGAGATTTGAAGTTCAATTTATTTATTTTTTTGGTGCACTCATCATCATGCTGATTTATTTTAAGGACTTCTAAATGTTAACGATATTTAAGTATTAACAGCAGGTTATAAAATAAATATATATTTTTAGATGAAAAGCACGAAAGATAAATATGAACAATTGTTATCTCTAGGTGGTGGATGTTTGTTATGCTTTACTTTTTGTTTTGGTTTGGTGCTATGTTTTTTAAAGTGATTACAGTTATCCAATATAAATTTGTAAATTTAAATTTTGTGTGTCCTTTAATCATTAGGACAAACCACTGAAATTTCATCTTGTTTTAATGCACATGTAATGATACCTACTAGTAACTTAGAGATCTCTTTAAAGTGTTGAAAAGCAAAGATGTCACTTTAAGGACTAAGGTGTGCCTGACCCAAGCCATGGTATTTTCAATCACCTCATATGAATGTGAAAGCTGGACTGTGAGTAAGGAAGGGTGAAAAACAATTGATGCCTTTGAATTACGGTGTTGGTGAAGAATATTGAATACACCATGGGCTGCCAAGAGAACAAACAAATCTGTCTTGGAAGAAGTGCAACCAGAATGCTCCTTAGAAGCAAGGATGGCAAGGCTGCGTCTTACATATTTTGGACATGTTGTCAGGAAAGATCAGTTCCCTGAGAAGGACATCATGCTTGGCAAAGTACAGGGTCAGCAGAAAAGAGGAAGACCCTCGATGAGGTGGATTGATACAGTAGTTGCAACAATGAGCTCAAGCATAACAACAATTGTAAGGATGGCGCAGGACCGGGCAGTGTTTCGTTCTGTTGTGCAGAGGGTCACTATGAGTCAGAATCAACTTGAGAGCACCTAACCACAGCAACAACATGCAACACATGAAAACAAAGGGAGAACACAATTTAAGATAGGTAGAAACCAAGCTTTAATTTATCCAAGAAAAGTAATTTATCATAGATCATGTGCCAATAAATAATAATAAATAAATAATACCCTGGAATAAAAATTGTGCTTGAGCAAGCCAAGAAACTCCTGCCCGGAAGGGACTCTGAATATTATAACCTCCCCTTCATGGTAAAGGTTATCATGCTATCTCCTTCCTCTGTGAAAAAGAGAACCAAGCTATATAAAATTGTTTTAGAGTAAACTTTGAGCTGTCAACAACTTACTGATAAATATGAACACCTACAAGTGTTTTCTTTTAGTATTTCAGACATTACTTGAATGCACTTTCTATATACACGTATCAGCTCAAAGGGATAAGTTCCTTTCTAGTAATTCTGCCAATATTTCCTTCATAACTTTTTGTGTTCAAGTTTCTATTATCTAGTAGATACATGTTACTCCTAGGGAATAATGTCTGTTCTTACATTGCAGACATAGATGTATTATTGTAAACTAAAGTGTTTCTAGAGTTTTGAAAGCAATACTTAACTACTTTGTGTTGTACCTTGCAACAAAAACATATTGATTTGTACTAGAGGGCAAACTATCCCTGCTGCATGATGACTGCCAAGATACTTGATGGATGCATCCGGCATTTGTCAATACTCACTCTAATATGATTTTTCTTTCTTGAAAACTTCTCTAAGTCAAATGAATAATAAATGGAACACATTTTATGCAGACCTTTTTTCAGGGTAGAAGATTCTTAGATTTCATTTACTTTATTACCTCATCACTTCACAACTTTAAGTCAAAATCATGCCATAACTAAACAAAATATAAATTCTTGTTGTTGTTGTTAGATACCCTCGAGTCGGTTCCGACTCATAGCGACCCTATGCACAATGGAACGAAACACTGCCCTGTCCTGTGGCATCCTTACAATCATTGTTATGCTTGAGCTCATTGTTGCAGCCACTGTGTCAATCCACCTTGTTGAGGGTCGTCCTCTTTTCCGCTGACCCTGTACTCTGCCAAGCATGATGTCCTTCTCCAGGGACTGATACTTACTGACAACATGTCCAAACTATGTAAGACGGAGTCTCGCCATCCTTGCCTCTAAGAAGCATTCTGGCCGCATTTCTTCCAAGGCAGATTTGTTCGTTCTTTTGGCAGTGCATGGTATAGTCAATATTCTTTGCCAACTCCACAATTCAAAGGTATCAACTCTTCTTCGGTCTTCCTTATTCTTTGTCCAGCTTTCACATGCATATGATGCGATTGAAAATACCATGGCTTGGGTCAGGCCCACCTTAGTCTTCAGGGTGACATCTTTAACACTTTGAAGAGGTCCTTTGCAGCAGATTTGCCCAATGCAACGCATCTTTTGATTTCTTGACTGCTGCTTTCATGGCTGTTGATTGTGGATCCAAGTAAAATGAAATCCTTGACAACTTCAATCTTTTCTCCGTTTATCATGATGTTGCTCATTGGTCCAGTTGTGAGGGTTTTTGTTTTCTTTATGTTGAGGTGTAATCCATACTGAAGGCTGTGGTCTTTGATCTTCATTAGTAAGTGCTTCAAGTCCTCTTCACTTTCAGCAAGCAAGGTTGTGTCATCTGCAGAATGCAGGTTGTTAATGAGTTTTCCTCCAATCCTGATGCCCAGTTCTTCTTCATATACTCTAGCTTTTTGTATTATTTGTTCAGCATACAAATTACATAGGTATGGTGAAAGAATACAACCCTGACACACAACTTTCCTGACTTTAAACCACTCAGTATAACCTTGTTCTGCCTGAACAACTGCCTCTTGATCTGTGTAAAGGTTCTAATGAGCACAATTAAGTGTTCTGGAATTCCCATTCTTTGCACTGTTATCCATAGTTTGTTGTGGTCCACACAGTCGAATGCCTTTGCATAGTCAATAAAACACAGGTAAACATCCTTCTGGTATTCTCTGCTTTCAGCCAGGATCCATCTGACATCAGTAATGGTATCCCTGGTTCCACATCCTCTCTTGAAACTAGCCTGAATTTCTGGCAGTTCCCTGTCGATATACTGCTGCAGCTGTTTTTGAAGGATCTTCAGCAAAATTTTGCTTGCCTGTGATATTAATGATATTGTTGTATAATTTCCACATTTGATTGGATCACCTTTCTCGGGAATAGGCATAAATATGGATCTCTTCCAATAAGTTGGCCAGGAAGCTGTCTTCCATATTTCTTGGCATAGACGAGTGAGCACCTCCAGCGCTGCATCTGTTTGTTAAAACATCTCAATTGATATTCCATCAATTTCTTGGAGCCTTGTTTTTCGCCAAAGCCTTCAGAGGAGCTTGGACTTCTTCCTCAGTACTATCGGTTCCTGATCATATGCCACCTCTTGAAATGGTTGAACATCGACTAATTCTTTTTGGTATAATGACTCTGTGTATTCCTTCCATCTTCTTTTGATGCTTCCTGTGTGGTTTAATATTTTCCCCATGAAATCCTTCACTATTGCAACTCGAGGCTTGAATTTTTTCTTCAGTTCTTTCAGCTTGAGAAACGCCGAGCATGTTCTTCCCTTTTGGTTTTCCATCTCTAGCTCTTTGCACATGTCATTATAATACTTTGTCTTCTCGAGAGGCCCTTTGAAATCTTCTGTTCAGTTCTTTTACTTCATCAATTCTTCCTTTTGCTTTAGCTGCTTGACACTCAAGAACAAGTTTCAGAGTCTCCTCTGACATCTATCTTAGCCTTTTCTTTCTTTCCTGTCTTTTCAGTGACCCCTTGCTTTCTTCATGGATGATGTCCTTGATGTCATTCCACAACTCGTCTGGTCTGCTGTCATTAGTGTTCAATGCATCAAATCTATTCTTGAGATGGTGTCTAAATTCAGATGGGATATACTCAAGGTCATATTTTGTCTCTCGTGGACTTGCTCTGATTTCCTTCGGTTTCATCTCCAACTTGCATGTGAGCAATTGATGGTCTGTTCCACAGTCGGCCCCTGGCCTTGTTCTGACTGATGATATTGAACTTTTCCATCATCTCTTTCCACAGGTGTAGTCAACTTGATTTCTGTGTGTTCCGTCTGGTGAGGTCCATGTGTATAGTCTCTGCTAATGTTGGTGAAAGAAGGTATTTGTAATGAAGAAGTCGTCGGTCTTGCAAAATTCTATCATTCGATCTCCGGCATTGTTTCTCTCACCAAGGCCATATTTTCCAGCTACTGATCCTTCTTCTTTGCTTCCAACTTTTCAATTCCAATCACCAGTAATTATCAATGCATCTTGATTGCATATTCGATCCATTTCAGACTGTAGCAGCTGATAAAAATCTTCTATTTCTTCATCTTTGGCCCTAGTGGTTGGTGCACAAATTTGAATAATAGTCGTTTTAACTGGTCTTCCTTGTAGGCATATGGATATTATCCTATCAGTGACAGCATTGTACTTCAGGATACATCTTGAAACGTTCTTTTTGATGATGTATGCAATACTATTCGTCTTTGAGTTGTTATTCCCAGCATAGTAGATTATATGATTGTCCAATTCAAAATGGCCATACCAGTCCATTTCAGCTCTTTTTTTTTAATGCCTAGAATATCGATGTTTATGCATTCCATTTCATTTTTGATGATTTCCAATTTTCCTGGATTCATACTTCGTACATTCTAGGTTCTGATTATTAATGGGTGTTTACAGCTGTTTCTTTTCATTTTGAATCATGCCACATCAGCAAATGAAGGTCCCAAAAGCTTTACTCTATCCACGTCATTAAGGTCGACTCTACTTTGAGAAGGCAGCTCTTCCCCAGCCATCATTTGAGTGCCTTCCAAGCTGGGGGGCTCATCTTCCAGCACTGTATCAGACAATGTTCTGCTGCTATTCATAAGGTTTTCAGTGGCTAATGCTTTTCAGAAGTAGACTGTCGGGTCCTTCTTCCTACTCTGTCTTATTCTGGAAGCTCACCTGAAACCTGTCCTCCGTGGGTGACCCTGCTGGTATCTGAATACCGGTGGCATAGCTTCCAGCATCACAGCAACACACAAGCCACCACAGTATGAGAAACTGACAGACATGTGGCAGAAATATAAATTAAAAAGCACCAAATTGGGAAAAAAAAAAAAAAACCTCTTGTTTAATTATTTATAATTGAATTGACTCAAAGCTCAGTGCCATTTTCTGTAATTAAATTAAGTATCTGACCAGGTTCTATAAACTAATAATTTTCCGTTATCAATGTACCTAAAGTGGTTCAGTTAAAAAAGAAATCATGCTTATTTTTTCACCCCTACATTTACTACTTGGGATGGAAAGATGCTGAAATGTCAAGATCTTCCCTCAGTAAGATTTAGTTTAGTTCCAGAAGATGTCTTTTAGTTCCAGGAAAATAACTTTCTACAAAAGGATGATAAAGACAAATGAACAATGCACAAAATGAAAATCAGTTCACAATATTTAGTTTGGGATTTTTTTTTTCTTTAACTTAATTCAGGTCGTTAAAAATTAATGTGGTTTTTAACTGGAAAAGAATCTGAAGAATAAGAAATTATTTTCTAATGGGTGTTTATAAACTGACTTATCACTATGGGTCATGAATTCATGTTATATTATAATAGCACAGAAACTAGTGTTCCTGATAAGTAAATATTATCATTGATGCTGTAAGAATATTAAACCCTTAAGAATATTAAAGTAGTTTTTTGGTGTGGAAGCTTATATTGTATGAAAACAAACAAGAAAAAAACAAACAAGAGACTTTCCCTCTTTTAATTCAGAATAATAGAAATAGTTTGAAAGATGAAAGCAATTCCACAATAAAACTACATTTTCTTCTTATGTTTCCAATGTCCCAGAATGTCAATCTGATTTGAAAGCATTTACCTTCAATTTTAGCTACTGAAGATGCTTTCCTGATAAAGCAATGATGAAGTAGCCTTGATTTTATATTTCTGTATTCAAACAGGTAAGGGACCCCAAGCAAATGAAGAGGAGCTTGCACGTCCTTGGCAATATAAGGATTTTCCTCATGAACTAATGTCATTATTTACTTAAATATGGAAAATTACTTTGCTGATTTGGAAAGATTTTTCATGCCAAATATCTGACTGAAACTTGAACATGAATATCTCAGATCTGTACCCTATAATGAGACAGAGACGTTTATGAATTTAGCTATAGTATGTTCTGAATTTTCCTGTGACAGTTGTAAATTAAATTGTAGGAAATGCTCAAAATAAGATGCTTCCAAGACATTATAAAATGTAAATAAACCACTTTTTAAGTGCCTGTCATAAACTAAATAATAAATGCCACTATTATTACTGTTATTATTATTTCAGTAAAATAAAACTGTTCATTTACTCAAGATTTTTCATATTTATTAGAAAGAAATGATAAACATAAATAACCACAATAGTTTCTGATATTTAAATAGCCATTTATACAGGGGGTGGCAAGTGAGTAATATAATCACTGTGTACCATCATTATCATGTTAGTTAGTAACGTATTAGAATATAAATAGCTTGTTCTCTGAACCCTGCAATACCCCTCACCACAATGTTACCCTTTCCCTCGGTTTCCCCATCATCTAACAGTTAAGGGATTAATGCCTTACTCAGCAGGGTTCCTCAGGCTCCAGGGCCAAGGTCAATGTCCTTTCTGATTGGTAGATGGACATTTTATACCAGAGGTGGTTATTTGGGAAAATATATATATATATATATATGTAAAACAACTTCTGGTATAGATGGATAGGTGACAGATGATAGGTAGATGATAGATAGGTAGATAGATAGATGATAGGTAGATAGATGATAGATAGATAGATGATAGATAGATGATAGATAGATAGATAGATGATAGATAGATAGACAGACAGACAAACAGACAGACAGACAGACAGACAGACAGACAGACAGACAGATAGATAGACAGATAGATAGACAGATAGATAGACAGATAGATAGACAGATAGATAGACAGACAGACAGACAGACAGACAGACAGACAGACAGACAGACAGACAGACAGGTAGGTAGGTAGGTAGGTAGGTAGGTAGGTAGATAGATAGATAGATAGATAGATAGATAGATAGATAGATAGATAGATAGATAGATAGATAGATAGATAGATAGATAGATAGATAGATAGATAGATAGATAGATAGATAGATAGATAGATAGATAGATAGATAGATAGATAGATAGATAGATAGATAGATAGATAGATAGATAGATAGATAGATAGATAGATAGATAGATAGATAGATAGATAGATAGATAGATAGATAGATAGATAGATAGATAGATAGATAGATAGATGGGAGAGAGAGAGAGAGAGAGATACAGATATACATACACATGGAGCTTTGATGGTACAGCGATTAAGCTTTCAGCTGCTATCCAAAAGGTCAACAGTTTGAATCCACCAGCTGCTCCGTGGAAACCCTATGGGGTATTTCTACTCCCTTCTATGTTGCTATGAGTTGTAGTCAACTCAACAGCAATGGATTTTTTTTTTGCGGGGGGGTTTGGTGTAGGGTCACTATGAGTCAGAATCAACACAACAGCAGTGGGTTTATCTATCTGACTCCTGAGTTTAGAGTATACTTCTGTGATGAATTGGTATGTATGTTAGAATTAGTAAACATGGTTTTGGATATTCTCTGGGCAGAATTAGGGCTTTAATTTTTCTATCTATGACAGTGGTATTAATATACCATTGAAATTGTGAGGATCCAATGAATTATTTATATGAAATTATTTGTAAAATGGACATGAAATAAATATAAATTCTATCCAAAAATTCTTTAATATTTTTACCATACACTGTTTATACATTTCTTAATTTATATGAACCATTTTCCAGTCTGCCAGGCAGACGGGACACACCAAGCAGTTCCTAAGATTCCATTTATTTATTCACCAAATATTAGCCTTTACTTGTACCTGGCATTGATCTAGTGATCAGGGATATAGCAGGTAAAAAAAAAAAAAAAAAAAAAAAAAAAGTTGCCGCTATTATGGAGCCGGGAATTTCACTGGGGATGCAGATAAGAAAACAAAGAAATAGCTTAATGAATAAGAAAATATTGTCTGTGAAAAAACTATGCTGATAAAACTAATGGTTCTGCACCCTCATGACATATTATTACGTTAGTACAGCTCTTACAGCTCTTAGCTGCACCTAAATTTAAACTATTTTAAGCTAATAAAATGCGGTATTTGAAGTAGTTAATAAACTGCTGTTTTACTGAAAAGAGAAAGGAAAAAAGAGAATCAATAAAGTCTGCATTGGAAAAACCTGAGCGCAGGAGACCACTAAATTCAATCTACTGGGTTATTTAGGAAAATGGCTTTCCTCTGTCAGAAAGAGACGTCTAGAAGACAAGAATAATGAAATCTTCTCTAAATCCTACTCCAAGGAGAAAGAAATGTCTCCTCCATAACATACAGACACCACAAAAGTATTTTATGGGTGGAGTTGTTTCTTTGACTAATTACAATATCATTTTTAAAAGGTAGCCTTACATAAGCACGAATCCCAAAGGATGGGGCTTATGCCTGCTAAATCCCAACTTTGGATGTTTTCTATTTTATTGGATATCACCAAATTGGTCCTTGTTATGGTTGTACTGTCATCCTTTAATCAAGTTGCCTATCCTGATAACATCTAGTTACAATTTAAGTATATTTCTACCCCAACATGATATAGCCCAGTAGGTGGTCTTTCATATGGAAACTTTGATAACCCTGAATAAAGATGAGGCTGTCTTAAAACTAAGTGCACAATTCAAAGAAGTTTTTGCCGTTTTGGATTTCCAAGTGTTACTAGTTCACAGAGGCAAAAGGAAACCTGATTCTTACAGATGCTCTAAATCATCCCGTGTAAACTTGTTTGCTGGCATAGTGGTTAAGTGCTACGTCTGCTAACCAAAAAGTCGGCAGGTCAAATCTACCAGGCGCTCCTTGGAAACTCTACGGGGCAGCTCTACTATGTCCTATAAGGTCACTATGAGTCGGAATTGACTCAATGGCAACGGGTTTGGTTTTGGCTTTTAAACTCCCTTAAAGTCCATTTCACTTTTTAGACACTGAGCATCTATGGGAATCCATGGATAACAGATTTACCTTTTCATTGTTTTAATTCAGGACATAGATGATGCTGTTGTAATTTATTGTTTTTAAAATCCATCTTCATCTTTATAGCCAAAAACAAAAACAAAAACAAACGAGTAACTATTGAGTCAATTCCAACTCACACTGACCCTATAGGACAGAGTGGAACTGCCCCATAAGGTATCCAAGGAACACCTGATAGATTTGAGCCACCAACCTTTTGGTTAGCAGTGGTAGCTCTTAACCACTGTGTTACTAGGGTTTCCTTCATCTTTATAATATACTATTAATACCAATGCAGAATTTTATTTCTATATATGTATGTTAGTGTATGAATATATGTGTATATAAGCCTTAAAACTTTTATAAACTATGGATGATACTGGGAATTATATATGGAATATAATTACTGTGTATTCTGTAGAATTAAATGAATATACAAAAAATAAAAAAATACATACATATAATTTCCCAACATATATCTCAGGAATATTGGCAATTTTTAAATTTTTTTTTAAATTACACTAAGGTCTTTTGTCAGTTTGTTGTACTGTGGCAGATTGTGTGTTGTTGTGATGCTGGAAGCTATGCCATCAAAGTTTCAGACACCAGCAGGATCTCCCATGGTGTACAGGTTTCAGTGGAACTTCTAGACTAAGACAGACAAGAAAAATTGGCCAGAGGAAATCTTATGAACAGCAGGAGAATATTGTTTGCTATAGTGCTGGAAGATGAGCCCCTCAGGTTGGAAGGCCCTCAAAATAGGACTGGGAAAGAGCTATTTCCTCAAAGTAGAGTCAAACTTGACTTGGATGGAGTAGAGCTTTTGGGACCTTCATTTGCTGATGTGGCATGACTCAATATGAGAAGAAACAACTGCAGATATCCATTCATAATAGGAATGTGGAACACACAAAGTATGAATCTAGGAAAATTAGAAGTTGTCAAAAATGAAATGGAATGCATAAACATCGATATCTTAGGCATTAGTGAGCTGAAATGGACTGGTATGGGCCATTTTGTATTGGAACATAATAGGGTTTACTATACTGGGAATGACAAATTGAAGAGGAATGATGTCACATTTCATTGTCAGAAAGAACATTTCAATATCTATCCTGAAGTACAACGTTGTCGGTGATAGGATAATATATATGTGATGACAAGGAAGACCAGTTAATACAACTATTGTTCAAATTTGCTCATCAAACTCAAATGCGAAAGATGGAGAAACTGAAGATTTTTACGAACTTCTGCAGTCTGAAATTGATCAAATATGCAACCAATATGCATTGATAGTTGGAATGTGAAAGTTGGAAATAAAGAATAGTAGGTAGTTGGAAAATATGGACTAAGTGATAGAAATGACATGGGAGATCCCTGGTAGAATTTTGTAAGACCAAGGACTTAATCAGTGGAAATACATTTTTTCAACCACGTAAATAGTGACTATGCATGTGGACCTAAAAGGATGGAATAAACAATTATCAAATAGACTACATCTGTGGAAAGAGACAATGGAGCTCAAAATCATCCATCAGAACAAGACCAGGGGCCAACTGTGAAACAGCCCACCAACTGCTCGTATGCAAGTTCAAGTTGAAGCTGAAGAAGACTTAAAACAAGTCCAAGAGAGCTAAAAAATGACCTTGATTATATCCCACCTGAATTAGAATCCATTTCAAGAATAGATTTGACGCATTGAACAATAATGAGATGACATCGATGGCATCATTCATGAAGAATGCAAAAGCTGAATTAAAAAACAGAAAAAAAAGACCAAAACGGATGTTAGAAGAGACTTTAAAACTTCCTCTTGAATATGGAGTAGCTAAAGTGAAAAGGAAGAAATATTGACTAAAATAACTGAACAGAAGATTTCAAAGAGGGCTCAAGAAGACAAAGTAAAATCGCATAATGAAATATGCAAAGGTCTGGAGTTAGAAAATCAAAAGTGAAGAACATACCCAGCATTTCTCAAGCTGAAAGAACTGAAGAAAAAAAATTCAAACCTCGAGTTGCAATACTGAAGAATTCTTTGGGCGAAAAAATGAATGACACAGGAAGCATCAAATTAAGGTCGAAAGAATACACAGAGTCACCGCACCAAAAACAACTGGTTGACATTCAACCGTTTCAGGAGGTAGCATATGATAAGGAGCCAATGGTACTCAAGGAAAAAGTCAAAGCTGTGCTGAAGATTTTGGGGGAAAATGAGGCTCCAGGAATTGCTGAAATACGAACTCATATGTCTCAACAAATGGATGTAATGCTGGAATTGCTCACTTGTCTATCCCTTGTCTATGCCAAAAAATTCAGAAGACAGCTACGTGGCCAATGAACTGGAAGCAATCTGTACTTTTGCCCATTCCAAAGAAAAGTGATCCAAAAGCTTGGGTAATGCTCACCTTAGTCCTCAAAGCGACACCTTTGCTTTTTAACACTTTAAGGAGATCTCTTGCAGCCGATTTGCCCAATGCATGCTAAAATCCTTCAGCTTCTCCATGATATTTTGGTATTTCTTGATGGCACTGGCTGTTTTGGGTTTATTGTTGTTGCAGCGGAAGCAGCAGTCAAGCAATCATTTGCCTCACATGCATGAGAAAGCTGGGCAATGAATAAGGAAGACCAAAAAGGAATTGATGGCTTTGAATTACGGTTTTGGTGAAGAATAATGAATATACCATGGACTGCCAAACAAATCTGTCTTAGAAGAAGTACAGCCAGAATGCTTCTTAGAAGCGAGGATGGCAAGACTTCTTCTTGTGTACGTTGTACACATTATTAGGAAGGATCTATGGGTCGGAATCTACTCTACAGCAATTTTTTTTTTTTTTAATTCCAGGAAAGACCAGTCCCTGGAGAAAGAGGTGGACATCAGTCTTGGTTTAATAGAGTGTCAGGAAAAAAGAGGAAAAGCCTCAACCTGATGGATTGACATAATGGCTGCAACAATGGGCTCAAACATAGAAGTGATTGTGGGGATGGCATAGAACCGGGCAGTGCCTAGGGCCGCTATGGGTTGGAACCTACAACAACAACTACCACCTAATAACAGCAACAACAGGGAGAGCAAAGAGTCTACTGTAACAATGGAAACGCTTTGTTATTAGTTTGAACAAATTCAGGCTTTAATATAAATATTTGAAATTTTATTTCCTGAATGGAGAGGCTTTAGGTGGCCTCAGTCATCATGAATTATTTCATCCTTCTCTTCCAGAGTTCTTTGGAAGCCCGTCCTTCTCCCGCATTTCATTTCACTCACACACTCACACATGCTGTTCTGGTTGCTTTAGTCACAATTCACCCCATGCTGTGACTCAAAAGCTTGTACCTGAATTTCATTATTAGTCCCCAGTTTCTCAATTTAGAGATCATTTTCTCCTGTTATTGACTTTTAAAGTGGACAGAAGAATTTATTAGGATCAATTTTATCTATTGCTTTTAGAATTCTGTGACTTCAATAAGGTCATGAAAGGTTAATGTTCCTTTATTAAAATGAATAAGCACAATTTCCGCAAACTTTCCCTTCAAATTACATCATTGATTCAGATACGTGGTGTGCTCTGCTCTCTCAAGGGTAATTATGCCTTTAAGTGGCTATACGCCAATGAGTATTTTATAACATGTTCCAGCTATGTCCAGAATAACACAAAGATTGTTCTGGTTTAAAATGGAGTTGCTCTAGCAGAATATCTGTTATCTTTTTAGCTATATATCATGCTTTAGGTCCATAGGTACTATAAAAAACATAAAATCATTTTCTTCTGTCAAGGATATTAACTCCCGTTCAGCTGAAATTAGTAGATTTATGTCTCTGGTTTGTCTGGGTCATGATTATTCTTCCCTGAAAAGTGTATTATTTTGCTTTTTTACCTAACACAAACATTTCACATACTTTTTTGCTGCACTCTCATTATTTGAGATCAATTAAAACTTTGCTATTCTTAATAAAAGCATGCAATTTTTATAAGCACATGGTAGGATATTTTGATCATAAATAATAGCTTAAAGGTAAATATAAAATATAATTAAAAAACATCAATTTTATGGAAGTATTTTTAATTTGAAATAGCTGGACACATTGGAGGATATACAGCTCCAGCCTTAGGTAAGTAACTTTAGAGATTATACATTCTCAGTTTTTTTGTTTGCTTGTTTTTTAAATTCAGACAGTGATACAGCCTTCATCAGACTGAGTCCAGAACAAGTAGATGGTGTCTGGCTACTGCCACTGACTGCTCTGACAGGGATCACAATAGACGGTCCCAGACAGAGCTGGAGAAAAATGTAGAACAAAATTCTAACTCAAAAAGAAAGACCAGACTTGCTGGCCTGATACAGTCTGGGAAAAACCCTGAGAGTATGGCCGCCAGACACCATTTCGGCTCAGTAATGAGGTCACTCCTGAGGTTCACCCTTCAGCCAGAGATTGAACCTGCCCATGGAAAAAAACAACACTGAAAGGGCACACCAGCCCTGGGGCAGGGACTGGAAGGCAGCAAAGAACAGGAAAGCTGGTACTAGGGAACACAGGGTTGAGAAGAGAGAGTGTTGACATGTGGGGTTGTTAACCAATGTCTTACAACAATGTGTGTACAAACTAGTTTGTTCCATAAACCCTCATCTAAAGTACAATTAAAAAAAAAAAATTAAGCCAGTGATAATATACCACAGGATGGGGAAATGCTCACATTTTATGTATAATCTCTGCCAAATGGCTGTCAGGATTTTGTCTCTAGCTCCTCCTGCCATGTATACTCTACTTTCAAAACCCAAGAAGACTCATAGCGACCCTATAGGACTGGGTGGAACTGCCTCATA
The DNA here is from genome assembly GCF_024166365.1 of Elephas maximus indicus. Classification (NCBI taxonomy): domain Eukaryota; kingdom Metazoa; phylum Chordata; class Mammalia; order Proboscidea; family Elephantidae; genus Elephas; species Elephas maximus. The sequence continues at coordinate 132,961,634 of NC_064823.1, read as the reverse complement.
GGGTTTCCAAGGCTGTAAATCTTTAATGGAGCAGACCGCCACATTTTTATCTCATGAAGAGGCTTGAGGGTTCAAACTGCTGGCTTTGTGGTTAGTAGCTGAATGCGTAACCGCTGCACCACCAAGGCTCCTGACTCTGCCATCAGTAACCATGAAATCATGTAAGACTGACGGTCAAAAGACAGAGTGGAAAGAAGTATTTAGAACATTGGTTTCAATGTTTTATTTTAGCTGCCTCACTTTTTTATTGAGGTTCATCCACACTTTGCTAGAGTCTCAATTTACGTGTACCTTATGTATTTTCTTGACATGGCTATACCAATTTGGTTTTAGAAATTATATTAGATTTTGAAACTCTCACACTTATGGGTAGACAGTAGCAATGAGTCAACAGATTTAAACAATGAGTCAACATATTTCAACAATGAGTGTTGAAATACGTAATTTTTAATTATGACATATATTTTCCTTTCAGGTATATCAGTATTTTATTCACATATTTTATGATGTATTTTTATATTTTATTTAGGATTTCTGTAAGTTTTTGAAGAACTGACCCCTTTAACATTAGGAAGCATATCTCGTTTTAAGTAGTTATACACCGGATTTTTAAGTCCACTCATATTAATATAGCCACTCCATCCAACTTTTGGTCATTGTTTTCGTGGTATATCTTTTTAGATCCTGTATCTCATAAGCTTTCAATATCTTTATAACTAAAGGGAGCTTCTTATAAAAAAAAATTTTTTTTTGAGCTTCTTATAGACAGCATATATTTGAGATTTTTTTTATAATATTACAAATCATAACTTTTAACTAGAATGTTTAGGGGATTTACAGTGATTAATGTAATGAACTGTACTGTTTGATTTGAAATATACCACATTGCTATTTGTTTCCTATTAGTCCCATGCTTCTCTGTTCCTTAATTTCATGTTTTACTGATTTCTTTGGATTAATTTAAAAATTTTTTTCTATATATTTGGTTTTTAGATAAAACTCTATCTTTTAATATTTTGGTGGTTGCTTTAAGGTTTATGATAAAGATCACTAAGCCATCAGAATCTGCATTTTAATAATTGTATACCACTCATTAGAAGAAGAATGGCTAGAGAATAATCACTGAAGAAGGATATCACGTTCGTAAAGTTAAAAAAAAAAAAAGGTCAACAAAAATGAGGAAAACCCTAAATGAGAGGGTTTGATATAATAGTCTAGTCTGAACAATGGGCTCAAACACATCAAAGATATTGGAAATGGTTCTATTTTGTTCTATTATACATAAAATCGCCCTGAGTCAGAGTTGACTTGACAGTAACAACGACAACATGTCACTTCATGTATCTTGTGAGTACCTGAAAACAGTGTCCTTTTATTTCCACCCTTCATGTCTTTTTTGCTATTTTTATCACATATTTTTCTAATCTATTTGTTATTAATAGCATGATATATCATTAGTTTTGATTTAGAGAGCAAATTCATTTACATTGATTTAAAAAGATAAAACATATCTATTATAATTACCCAGATGTTAAAAATTTTTCCACTCTTCCTTTTTTCTTTAAGTAAAGATATCCATACATTACCATTTTCCTCCTCCTTGAAGAACGTCATTTACTTTTCTTGTAGAGCAGGTCTTCTGGTGACAAATTTTCTGAACGTATGATTGTTTGAAATATATTGTATTTTTGCCTTCATTTCTGAAATATGCTTTCATTTTAGTATAAAATTCTAGGTTGATTGTTCTTATTTTCTGATGCTATAAATGTTTCACTGTCTTCTAACTCGTATACTATCAAAGAAGACATTTCAGATCATTTTTGTCTTCGTTCTTCAGTATGTAATATTTCTTTTCAGTTCTGGGTACTTTAAAGGTTTTTCCTTTATCATAGCTTTTCTGCTATTAATTATGATGTATCTTGGGTGGTTATTTTTATTTTTTTCTGTATTTGTTATGCTTCTTTGATTTTTAGTGTATACTTTTCATTAAATTTGGAAAAAAGTTACCATAATTACTTCAAATACTTTTTTTTTTTTTTGTATCACATTACACCCACTCTAGGTCTCTGGGTGGTGCGAATGGTTTCCGCTCAAGTACTAACTTAAAGGTTGGTGATTCAAACCTACCCAGTTGTGCCACAGAAGAATATCTGGCAATCTGCTTCTGTAAAGATTGCTGTAGTTATTAGGTGATGTCCACTTGACTCTGACACATGACAACCCTATGTACAACAGAACAAAACATTGTCTAGTCTTGTGACATTCTCACAATTGTTGTTATGTTTGAGTCTACTGTTGCAGCCATTGTGTTAGTCCATCTTGTTGAGGATCTTTCTCTTTTTCACTGACTCTCTACTTTAAAAACCATGATGTCCTTCTCTAGAAATAGGTCCCTCTTGATAACAGCCCAAAGTCTCTCCATCTGGCTTTTAAGGAGCATTTTGTCTGTTCTTCCAAGACAGATTCATTTGTTCTTCTGGTAGTCCAGTGAACTTTGCCAACACTGTAATTCAAATGCATCAGTTCTTCTTTAGTTCTCTTTATTCAATGTCCAGTTTTTGCATGCATATCAGGCTACTGAAAATACCTCCGTTTGGGTCAGTCCCACGTTAGTCCTCAAAGTGACATCTTTGCTTTTTAGCCCTTTAAAAGAGGTCTTTTGCAGCAGGTTTGTCCAATTTAATATGTCATTTGATTTCTTGTCTGGTGCTTCTGCGTATGTTGATTGTGGATTCAAGTAAAATAAAATCCTTGACAACTTCAATATTTTCTGTTTTTCGTGATGTTGCTTATTGGTCTAGTGAAGATTTTTAAGGATTTTTGTTTTCATTATGTAAAAATTGTATTCAGGAAAATGCTATGGAGCAGTTCTACTTTGTAATACGTGGGCTAGCCATGAGTCAAAATCAACTTGAAGGCAAGGGCTTAAGGCAAACTCCCACTCTGATTTAGAAGTTTTAGGGATTTCCTTTACACTGAGTGTTTTTCAATATAATTTAGTCCTTTTATTCTACTATTTACTAGAAAAAGTTTTTTTATTGCCATACCTTCAAATTCTCTGACATTTTTCTCTGCAGCGTCTAATCTGTTAATTCCAATACAATTATTTTTCATTTCAACTATAGTATTTTTTTATCTCTAGAAACACCATTTGGGTCTTTTTTTATAAGTTCCATTTCTGTTTTATATCTTCCCTTTCTCTCTTTACTGTATTTATATTTTCCCTCACATCTTTACTTAAGCGTATGATGCATATTTACATATTCACCGTTTCAACATTCTTGTCTGCTAATTCCATCATTTCAGTCATTTCTGTGTATGTTCCTTGTTATGGGTCACATTTTCCTGCTTCTTGATGTGAATATTACATTATCAAGTGTTGAATTCTGCTGTTTTTCTGTAAAAATGTAGCATCATTTTTTTTCTGGAATCCATTTAGGTTATTTGCAAATTACTCTATCCATTCAAAGTTTGTTTTAAAACTCTTTTTATGGAAGGTCTAGAGTAGCCTTACTTTAAAGCCACTTTAAATACTATATTCTTTATGAGATTTTTTTCTAAGTTTGCCGTATGGTGTATAATCCCTCTTCCCTTGAGTTCCTAATGCATTTCACCTTCCAAAAATTTAAAAGTTGAATGAAACTATATTTATAACTTTATACATAGAAGAACACAAATTTAAAAAGTGAAATGGTAAAGATGGAACTAGAAGTTATCCTATATAGTTCCCAGTCTAAATTTTATTTAATTGGTGATTTTCTTTAGCATTTTAAAATTCTACCTTAGGTATTAATTATTTACATGTTCTTCATGCTAATTCCTTTTCTCTGAATCTTGTCCTCATGTCCCTGCCATGTACACAATCACAGATTTTCAAGCTTTCGGAGTTGAGAGATTGTATAAACAGGGAGTCATTGCATGTTAGTTGACTCAAACAACAAAATCCGAGCTGAAGAAGCTCTGGATGAAAAGTTATTAACAAAGCAACAAGGATTTCATCTCCAACTTTCTATTGAGTAAAAAAAACAGAGTTTATTGCACACATATGTGCATAAGCACAGACACAGGTACACTCCTTTTTGTTTAAATGACAAAAAAAATGCACTTCTAACATTCTGCCACACATTTAACTAAAATGTTTTTTTACCACGGTAAAATATCTCTTTTATGAATAGAACTCCTCAATATTATCAACTTTGTTTCTTGCATAAGATTTCCTTGATTTTCATAATAATTTATTTGCCATCCTGTTATTTTTGTGTTATTATTTTTTTTGATCTCCTGATATTTTCAATTAAGTTTCTGAAGTTATTCTAGTCTCTCAAGATTATAAGAGCCCTTTTCAGTAAAGTGCATAGTGCTTCTTCAGGATTATATTCAATGAGTCAAAGAATGTTTCCCTCCTTCATGAAGTAGCTGTGTCTCTGATTTAAGTGCTTATTAGGTTATCAAGTGAGCATCACTTCACATTCATAGTTCTTTTTTCATTTTACTTCACAGAAAGTCATTTATCATTAAGCTGGGTTCATTCTAACACAGAAGTAACTAACTGAACTCTGTACCTGACCATCACAGCTTGCCCCTACACATATCCAAGAAGTGGGAATAATCTGCAATTCTGTGTTACTTCACAATTTAAAAAAATTAGGAGGATTAATATTAAATTACATGTGTCTATCTCAAGAAAACTTTTTCCTCACACCCCTACCTTCTTATCCACACTGACAGCTGAATTAACACCAAAATTTCTCATTCTCAGTGTGCCCACTCCTCCCAAGCACCCCACTCACCAAAGCAGAGCCTGATTTTTACACTGAAATAGTGGTAGAAGAACAAAGATGTGGAGACTGAGGCTAAAAGAGAGATTAATTGTCTCAAGGTCCTTCTAAATCAACTTGTTGCCCCACAAGGAGCCCGTACAAATCATCCTTGCCACTCTTCCCTTTTCTGCATTGGGCATCCAGGTAGGATGACTGAAAAACATCTTTAAACTGACAGAAATATTAACATTATAATGCCTCAAATTCTATGTGATCTTCCAATCTACAGGAGTGTGGAGGTTGGAATAAGAAAAAGTAATACTTGGGAAACTGAAATACACAAAATAAGGCAGGTTTGAGGGGAATACCATAGTACTCCTGGAAATTCACTCCCTTCCTTGGAACCCACACCTACCTCCAACTACTGCTGCTGAAACAACACCTGATTATATTACACAAGTTGTTCGTACCATCAGTGTCTCTGTATAAGTGGGGGAAGTAATTTTTAGTAGTGCAAAGAGTTAAATGCTCAGGTGCTGATAGAAAGGTTTGCAGTTCAGGTTCACCTAGAGGCACCTCAAAAATAAAATTAAAATTAAAGGTCTGGTTATCAACTTCAGAAAAACCAGTCATTTAAAACCCTGTCAAGCACAGTTTTCCTCTGATACACATGAAGTAGCCATGAATTGGAATCAACTCAATGGCAATTGAGTTGAAAAGAAAGAGACGGTGGGTTCGAACCTTCGACCTTTCTGTTAGCAGCCAAGAGCTTAAAAACTGCACCACCAGAGCTCCTTCACACAATTGTATCAAAAACAGGGTTCAAAGACAATTAATATTAGAATGGGAATACATATTAAAAGTGAGAAATATGGGAAGAAATAAATATATATAGATTTCTTGGTTTTAGCACCATCAATCTGCAGTACCACATGGCTGTGGCCAACCTTTGTATTCCTCTTATTTTTTGATCATATTACTGTTTCTGTAAGTTAAGATTTTGTGGATCTGTCTGCGATTTAACCAACTAATTTCTTTCCACAAGGAAATGTCTACTTAAGATGGGAATGAGTCAACAGCTGGAAAACATGACCCACTAATATTTTTTCCCTCTCCCACTGTAAAATAAAAAAATTAATCCCTCAACAAAACCTTAGGAATATTTCCATTTGCTGCGGACAACAACTGAGTTGTCTTCTCTTAGCTTCATCTCAAGAACTTGACCTGTAATTTTGTATGCTCTCTGTGTGACTCCCTTCTTTTGCCACATTTGATAGGACAGTAGCTTCAGTTGACAGCACCAGTATTTTCATTTTCAGGGTTGAGAATTGGGCATAGAATACTCTAGTTCAAGAGACCGTCCTGGTGTAATGTAAATCAAGGCTCTAATAGGTCATAATTTGTATACTACATGGTGTGAAGAGGAAATGTGTGCGAAGATAGAAAAATATATTAAATCCTCATAAAGAAGTAACTAGGTGTCTGATAACTTTTCATACTCTTTTTGTTCTCTGAAACTTGTCTATTTCTCCTTTCCTGTGGTTAACATGAGATAACCCTACATGCTTTTAAAAATCAATCTGAAGAAACCACCTTAATTTTTTCTGTTTTATTATCTCAAGTCACCTTCTGTTTCATACAATACAGTAAATCATCTTAATATAGAGTACGTCTGGTCTGTTCATTTTAGCACGTTCATTAAGGACAGAAAGGAAGTGTATAAAAAGGAAAACCATTGTATTTATATAGTTACCTGTGTTCCCAAGCAGCGGTTTTGTTTTTTGTTTGTTGTTTTCTTAGTTTGGTCTGAGATAGTGGTTATATTTGCCAGTTTGGGAACCAAATTCACTGGGTATACAGCTAGTTTCTGCCAACACTTGTACATGGCCTTGAAAAGTTACATAAACTCTCTGAATTCTTGAATAACAATAAAAAAATACTAACATATGGTTGTTTTGAAGATTAAATGAGTTAATAGGTAATATGTGCAAAATAATAACAGTTATTATTTTTATCTGATTAAAACTAAGAAAAATTCTAAGATATTAATCAAAGTAGATTTCATAAAGTCCTTTCTGAGGATGACATACTGTCACAGTGATATTAAAGATTTTATTGTTAATGGCATGAAGAGGGCTAATTTGTAGTGCTATTAAATATCGTGTTGGCTACAAACAGTCTATCAATGGAGTTGAAATATTAGTACCATGATTCTACATTATGGTCATGATATAAAACTTCCTTACATTTTTTTTTTAACTTCATACGCTTCAGGTATTTTTGATGCCTCTATCATTTCAATCTAATGGCCAAAAAAGTTGAAAATTTAATTACTAATCATAAAATGTTGACTTACTTCAATTGAAAGTGGTTCTGTGTACTGGTGAATGAAATAGTTCAACTTTTGAGAAGGACTCAAAGAAAATCACTTTACTGACAGTGCAACTATCCACGTACAGAACTAAGATTAAAAGTTTGGTGTGTTACCTCTTGTCACTGTTGGCAGCTCCAATTCCTTTCCTCTTCACCTCATGGGCTGCACCATGACATTGTTAATAAACAGTTTCCTCATTTCTGAAGGCTTTATATTGGAATGGCACGTCAGGTTCAGTCTTTCCGGAAAGTTAATACTTTGTTTGAATTTGGGATTGTACATACTCTATGAATGTCACTTTTGTCTATCACATTCAAGTGCCCCTCTGCTAGCTAACTTAGTTTTCTCCTCTCATTCTTTCACAGTGCCCACTGAAGCACACTGAGTTTTCTTTTTCTTTTTTTTTTAATCATCGTATCTTCAGTGTGAATAACCTCATTGGTGAAAAGCTTGTCTTGTCATTTTATATTACATTCTGAAAGAAGTAAAACTGCTGAACATTTCTTCGAATATCCACTTGGATATCTGTTACACATTCAGAAAGACATGCAACAGAGCCTAATTCATTTTAAATCTTAAGTTTCCTTTCATAAATAATGTCATATTTCAGTTTTAGAACTACTGACTACACTTACTTTTCACTCAGTAATTATTCATTTCAGATGGTTAAGTGACTAATTTATTCTTAAAAGAGAGAGAAAAACAGAGAAAGACACAGACAGAGATAGACAGAGATGGAGAACCTTCACCATACAAGACAGTACTATACCAAGTGATCAGATTGTATGTCCTCAACTGTGTCTTTTCGCTGGACTTCTTTAGCTGAACATTATTTTTCTCTAATTCAGATCCTGATGATTGGACCATTAGTTTTGTTTTTTTTTTTTAAGTTTATTAATCATTATTTGGTAGAAACATTTTTCTAATTGCCAAAATGACATACATAGGAAATATTTTCATGGAGAGGCTATTTTCTGGTTTTCCCATTGAAACTCCAATTGCAGGGTCTGGTCTTGTCTCACTTTTCAGAACTAATGGGAGAAATCTATAGAGCTCTACAATCATTATCATTGAAGCATTTGAGGTTCAGTGGTAGAATTCTTGCCTTCCACACAGGAGACCTGGGTTCCACTCCTAGCCAATGCATCTCCTGCTCATCCACCACCCATCTGTCAGTGGAGGCTTCTCTGTTGCTATGATGCTGAACAGCTTTCAGTGGAGCTTCCAGACTAAGACAGACTAGGAAGAAAGGTCTGGCAATCTACTTCATAAAGTCAGCCAATTAAAACCCTCTGGATCACAATGATCCGATCTGCAACCCATCATGGGTATGGCGCAGGACCAGGCACAATGACATTGTGTATGGGGTCACCATGAGTTAGGGGCTGACCTGATGGCAGGTAACATATTATAATAACAAGCAGTGACATAATCAGTTTCAAGATACCATAATTGCCAATATAATGCATGTTTTGTTTTTCAGTTGTGATAAATGGGCCACTGCTTTATTCCTGAGTTAGTTAAGAGCTGGTCTTTGACTTAGGTCCCTTGGAATATAAATCCATTCAAATAAATCTAAAACCTCATTGACCACCACAGAACTGAGGTGTTCTATTAATTAGGCCAATTTCACTCTCAAAGACTGAAGTCCATCCATGATATTTTTCTGATGTTCTCAATACACGTTAAGATTGTACATAGTTGAAAGTTTTGCTCTTGAAAGCTAGAACTAGTTAATCTTCTAGGCTGTTTCTTCCTGCCCCAAACTGGATAGTTGGCACTCACATATGTCCCATTCTACTGGAGCCAATGAACCAACACAAATCACTGCTTAATCTTTGACAAATAATGAAAATTCTCTGCTGCAAAGATGTTGAACTAAAATAAAAGAGGTGAATTAATAGATACATAATTATATAACATAGAACAGAATTTAACGGGAGCTTCAAAAGCATTATTGGAGAAGTTGGAAAGAAACAGAAGGGCAAGATGTCGAACTATGTATCTTTTAAAAGACTTTAAAGGAAACTGTCATTTAGGTTTTAAGTTGCTCTTTTTACCAGGTTAAGTTAGCGTCTTAGTCATCTAGTGCTGCCATAACAGAAATACCACAAGTAGATGGCTTTAACAAAAGAGAAATTTATTTTCTCACAGCCTAGTAGGTTACAAGTTCAAATTCAGGGTGTTGGCTCCAGGCAAAGGCTTTTTCTCTCCGTCAGGTTTGGAGGAAGGCTTCCCCTGGTTGAGGAGCTTCTCAGGCACAGGGACCCCAGGTCCAAAGGACATGCTCTGCTTCCTGTGCTGCTTTCTTGGTGGTATGAGGTCCCCAACTTTCTGCTTGCTTCCCTTTCCTTTTGTCACTTGAGAGATAAAAGGTGGTATAGGCCACACACCAGGGAAACTACCTTTACACTGGATCAGGGGGGTGACCTGAGTAAGGGTGGTGTTACAATCCCACCCTAATTCTCTCAACATAAAATTACAATCACAAAATGGAGGACAACCACACAATATGGGGAATCATGACCTAACCAATTTGATACACATATTTTTGGGGGGACTCTATTCAATCCATGACAGTTAGAGAGAGAAAAAAAAAATCTAGGCAGAACAAACAATATTTTTGAAAACATAGATGACTGAAAATGTAAGCCAATTTAGTAATAAAAAAACATAGGATTGTCTGGATTTTGTACAGTACATGGAATAAAATTCCCAGCATAAATGTAAACATTAAAATGGATGGTGGCAGTGACGTCATGCGAGATTAAAGATACTCCAGGCTCTGGGATGTAGGCAAATATTTCTTTTGTATATTTGTTTTTATAGTTTAGGTAGAGAAGAGTTTGTACAAAATTTACAGAAATATCTAACAGAATTTTGACCATAGCCTTTCACATGGGGTATCTAGTGAAGATCATAAAACATATTTGAACACTTGAGCTCAGGATCTTCACAGCATAAAAATGGACCTGTTGTTCAGTGCTCTCTCTTTCAATTGAAAAATGGATGAAACGGAATGCCGGGAGATCTGACATAACTGACTAGCGCATTAGTTGTTTTAGGCAGTAGTGCTATAATTTCAATAAATATCTTTCAGATAGCACTATTCTTGTTGTGCTACCAGAACCGTTTTTTTCTCACTTGATCACTATTCTTGCGTTAAAAATAACACACTCACACATAAATATAGTTTAAAATACATGATCAAATGAGCTATATAAATAAACTGAAAAATAAATATAAATTTTCCCTTAAAATTCTGAGGGTAATTTTAAGAAAGAAGTGTGAGGAAAAAGGAAAGAAAAACAAGGAAGACCACTTTTGTAGAAGCAAAGATGAGTGACATCATTACCAGAAGTTGTTGGTAGCAAAGCAATTTCAGCTTTCATACAAAGTATAGATAGTGAAGTCAGAACTGGAAGGTTTTGTATGTTTCTTATTCACAAATACTCCAGTACATATTACATGACCACACTTGTACAAGATGATGGTGTCCTTTGTAACAGCTTTGTGTGTATGTATAATACTGTTACCAGAATCCTTCAAGACTTGTTGTGCTCAGTTTTAGTTGCATAACTCTTTGCTTGCTAGTAAACATCACCTAAGAGCCAGTGTGAAGGGAATGGTGTCAGCAAAATGGTAGAGTAAGAAGCTCCATGCTCCTGTCCCCCTCTCCCTCCTACCCATCCCCCCAAAAACATGAAAAAAATAAGCAGAAACTGTCAGAACTAACTTTATCAGAACTCTGGTAAACACCCAGAGACCCACACCATTGAAACAAATACTACATCAAGAAAACAACTACTTCAGAATAGTAGAAAAACTTGTGGCTTTTTATTTAAAAATTTATACATATATTTAAAAATTTTAAAAAGAAGCAGTGTTATAATTTCACCAGTTCCTGATATTTCAACAGTATACAAGCTAACTTGCATTGCGAAAACACAAAAATATAAAATCAGACAATACATATAACATGGTACAGGTTTCTTTTCCTGATTTCTGGGACCATAAACCCAAAACCATCAAGTTGATCAGCCAGGTTAAGTCAAGGGGTAAGGTGATGCATAGGGAAAAAGGCTGGGTTCAAAATGGAGATAAAGTCAAAGGGCAGATAGGTGGCAATAACTGGATGGAACAGTGCTATTAGGGAACCCAGGGAATCTCTCCTTAGAACTTTAGGGAACAACCCTGACTAAGAACACAGCTGAGAACTGGAGCTTTACATCAAGACCACCGGGTGGGAGCTTTTGCCTTGGTGGCACAGTGGTTAAGTGCTTGACTACTAACTGAAAGGTTGGCAGTTGAATCCACCAGATGATCCGGGGAGAAAGATGTGGGAGTCAGCTTCTATAAAGATTTCAGTCTTGGAGGGGCAGTTCTACTCTGCCTTACAGGGTTGCTATGAGTCAAAATGGTGGATCTGGGTGGCCAATTATTCTAACGACATTTTCTACCCTAAATAAATTTTACTGATAAGTGTGATCTTTACATCCCCATAAAGTTTAGATTTCTTTAATATTTTCAGAAATTACTTCCTGATTTACTAATCACATGTAGCCTTCAGTCAGTCAGGCTAACATTTTTCATACTTAAAAGGGGATTGTTGTTGTTGTTATCTCCTACTCATAGTAATTGTCTGTATGTTTCTAGTTCTGCACCTTACTCACAATCTCTGGTATGTTTGAGACCGTCGTTGCACCCAGTGTGCCATTCCACCTCCTTGAGATTTTTTTTTTTTTTTTTTTTTGCTGCCACTGTGCCAAGCATGATGTCCTCCTCCAGTGATTAGTCCCCTTGATGACATGTCCAAAGTAAGAGACCATGTCTTGCCATCCTAGCTTCTAAGGAACATTCTGCCTGTACTTTCTTCAAGACTGATTTGTTTGTTCTTCTGGCCATCCATGGTGTGTTCAATATTCTCTCCCATCACAACAATTTGAATTTCTCAACTCTTCTTTTAAAGGTAATAATAGTAGTAAAAGTATGTTTTGGGCACTTTAAATTTATCAATTTCATTTCTAATCCTTGTAACAACTTTATGAGTTGGGAATAATGGCTAACTTTACAGTGAAGATACCAAGATTTTAGAGGTTAAGATTCCTAGGTGCCATCCTAGCCTTTAATTTGGAAATCTACATCTATGAGAACTCAATGAGCTTCTAACCTGTATAAGAGTCATATAACGAAAAACTCTGTGACCTTGGGCAACCACTTCAGGATGTAGCATATGAATTAAGAACCAATGGCACTGAAGGAAGAAGTCCAAGCTGCACTAATGGGAATGGCGAAAAACTAGGTTCCAGGATTCGAAGGAATACCGATTGAGATGTTTCAACAAACAGATGGGGAGCTGGAAGTACTTACTCATAGGTATCAAGAAATTAGGAAGGCAGCAGATTTGCCCAATAAAATGTTTTTTGATTTCTTGATTGCTGCTTTCATGGGCATCGATTGTGAATCCAAGTAATATGAAATCCTTGACAACTTCAGTATTTTCTCCATTTATCATGATATTGTTATTGGTTTAGTTGTGAGCATTTTTGTTTTCTTTATGTTGAGGTGCAATCCATACTGAATGGTGTAGCCTTCGATCTTCATCAGTTAAGTACTTAAAGTACTCTCCACTTTCAACAAACAAGATTGTGTCATCTGCTTATGGCAAGTTGTTAAGGAGTCTTCCTACGACCCTGATACTGTGTTCTTCTTCATATGTTGTTGTTGTTGTCAGGTGCTGTTGAATACGTTCCAATTCATAGTGACCCTATTCACAACAGAACGGAACACTGTCCAGTTCTGTGCCATCCTTATAATCATTGTTATGCTTGAGCTTGTTGTTGCAGCCACTCTGTCACTCGACCTCTTTGAGGGTCTTCCTCTTTTCCCCTGACCCTATATTTTGCCAAGCATGATGTCCTTCTCCAGGGACTGATCCGCCCTGAACAACATATCCAAAGTATGTGTTTTCAGCCAGGATCCACCAGACATCAGCAATGATATCCCTTGGTTCCATGTTCTGTTCTGAAACTGGCCTGAATTTCTGGCAGTTCCCTGTCAATATACTGTTGCAGCCGTTTTTGAATGATCTTCAGCAAAATTTTGCTTGCCTATGATATTAATGATATCGTTTGATAATATCTGCATTCTGTTGGATCATCTTTCTTGGGAATAGGCATAAATATGGATCTCTTCCAGTCAGTTGGTCAGGAAGCTGTCTTCCACATTTCTTAGCATAGATGAGTGAACACCTCCAGCACTGCATCTGTTTGTTGAAACATCTCAATTGATATTCAGTGAATTCCTGAGCCTTGTTTTTCGCCAATGCCTTCAGTTCATCTGGGACCTCTTCCTTTGGTACCATCTCTTCCTGATCATATGCTGCCTCTTGAAATGGTTGAACATCACCTAATCCTTTTTGGTATAATGACTCTGTGTACTCCTTTCATCTTCTTTTGATGCTTCCTGAGTCGTTTAATACTTTCCCCATAGAATCCTTCACTATTGTAACTCGAGGTTTGAATTTTTCTTCAGTTCTTTCACCTTAAGAAACACCAAGCTTGTTCTTCCCTTTTGGTTTTCTATCTCCAGCTCTTTGCACGTGTCACTATGATACTTTTGTTTTTCTTCTCGAGCTGCCCTTTGAAAACTTCTGTTCAGTTCTTTAATTTCATGATTTCTTCATTTTGCTTTAGCTGCTTGACATTCAAGAGCAAGTTTCAGAGTTTCCTCTGACATCCATCTTGGTCTTTTCTATGTTTCTTGTCTTGTCAATGACCTCTTGCTTTTTTCCTGTATGATGTCCTTGATGTCATACCACAACTAGTCTGGTCTTTGGTCACTAGTATTCAACACATCAAATCTGTTCTTGACATGGTCTCTAAATCCAGGTGGGATACACTCAAGGTCGTATTTTGGCTCTGGTGGACCTGCTCTGATTTTCTTCAGTTTCAGATTGAACTTGCATATGAGCAATTGATGGTCTGTTCCACAATCGGCCCCTGGCCTTTTTCTGACTGATGATATTGAACTTTTCATTTCCTTTTTCCACAAATGTAGTCAATTTGATTCCTCTTGTTCCATCTGGTGAGGCCCATGTGTATAGCTGCCGTTTATGTTGGTGAAAGAAGTATTTGCAGTGAAGAAGTCTTTGGTCTTGGAAAATTCTATCATTCAGTCTCCTGAATTGTTTCTATCACCAGGACCATATTTTCCAGCTACCAATCCTTTGTCTTTGTTTCCAACTTTCACATTCCAATCACCAGTAATTATCAATGCATCCTAATTGCATGCTCGATCAATTTCAGACTGTAGCAGCTGATAAAAATCTTCTATTTCTTCATCTTTAGCCCTAGTGGTTGGTGCGTACATTTGAATAATAGTCGTATTAACGGCCTTTTGTAGGCGTATGGATATTATCCTATCACTGACAGCATTGTACTTCAGGATAGATCTTGAAATGTTCTTTTTGACAATGAATGCAACACCTTTCCTCTTCGCGTTGTCATTCCCAGCATAGAGACTATGTGATTGTCCCATTCAAAATGGCCAATACCAGTCCATTTCAGCTCACTAATGCCTAGGATATGTTTATACATTCCATTTCATTTTTGACAATTTCCAATTTTCCTAGATTTATACTTCGTACAGTCCAGGTTCCGATTATTAATGGATGTTTAAGCAGTTTCTTCTCATTTTGAGTCCTGCCACATTAGCAAATGAAGATTCTGAAAGCTTTACTCCATCCGTGTCATTAAGATCGACTCTACTTTGAGGAGGCAGCTCCTCCCCAGTCACCTTTCGAGTGCCTTCCAACCTGGGGGGCTCATCTTCCAGCACCATATTAGACAATGTTCTGCTGCTATTCAATAGGTTTTCACTGGCTAATGCTTTTCAGAGGTAGACTGCCGGGTCCTTCTTCCTAGTCTGTCTTAATTTGGAAGCTCAGCTGAAACCTATCTTCCATGGGTGACCATGCCGATATCTGAATACTGGTGGCATAGCTTCCAGCATCGCAGCAACACACAAACCCCCACAGTATGACAAACTGACAGACACGTGGGGGTCTTCTTTGTATAGTCCAGGTTATCAGATTATTTGCTCAGCATACAGATTGAACAAGTATGGTGAAAGGATGTAACCCTGACACATGCATATACTGACTTTATACCATGTAGTATCCCCTTACCCTGTTCCAACAACTGCCTCTTGATCTATGTACAGGTTTCTCATGAACACAATTAAGTGTTCTGGAATTCCCATTTTTCACAAAGTGTGTATCTTGATTTGTTATAATACACACAGTTAAACGTCTTTGCATAGTTAATAAAACACAGGTAAACATCTTTCTTATATTTTCCACTTTCAGCCTGCATCTATCTGATATCAGCATTGATATTCTTCACTGCTTGTATCCTTATGAATCCAGCTTGAACTTCTGGTGGTTCCCATTTGATGTACTGCTGTAACCTCTTTTGAATGATATGCAGCAAAATGTTCATTGTGTGTGATGTTAATGATTGTTTGAGTATTATCTCATTCTGTTGAATCACCTTTCTTTGGGATGTGCACAAATATGTATCTCTAACAGTTGGTTGAGTAAGAAGTTGTCTTCCTAATTTCTTGATACAGATGAATGAGCACTTCCAGACCTCCATCTGTTTGTTGAAAATTCTAAATTGTTATTCCTTCAAATCCTGGAAACGTGTTTTTCACCTTTCCCATCAGTGCATCCTGGACTTCTTTCTTCGGTGCCTTTGATTCTTAATCATATGTTACATCCTGAAACGGTTGAACATTGACTGATTCTTTCTGGTGCAGTGACTCTGTGTATTCATTTGGTCAGCATAATTAATTCCATCTTCAATGTTAGTTTATCCTTGCCATATAACAGAACATATTCATAGGTTTCAGGGAGTAGGATATAGACATATTTGGGGTGGAGGGCATTATTATGGCTACCAGAATAGGAAACACAGAAAAAACAAGGAGCTACAGCAGATCTTTTTTGCCAAGGACTAGTTTATTTGAGAGCTTCCGATTTTGTCCCAGACCACTAAATCTTGGGGCTTGCATAAAGACCAATAAAGAATGAGAACACTGTTAGGAAAAAAGAAAAAAAGGCTGATGACAAATTAGTATATGTAGCTATAATCCAGATTTAACTGGTCTCGAAAAAAAAGAAATGGCATTTCTTACACTCTAAGTACAGTGGAACAATTCAAATCTGCTTATATAAATTAGATTTGTGACCTATTTTGCCCAGAGCAAATTCTGCATTTATAGTACTAAGGAAAATTCCTGAGTATATTTTATGGAATAGCTAGTTTTGCAAAGAATTGCAGATATATTGCGATCTTGAAGTTCTAAGGATAAAGCATGCTGGGACCTTATATAAAAACTGGATACCTTAAAGCTATAATGCAATGGGAGATTTATTGGATATCTCCTTTTCACAGTGGAATCAGATGACAAATAAATAAATAAATGGCAAACCCATTGCCATCTAGTTGATTCCAACTCATAGCACCTCACAGGACAGAGCAGAACAGTTTCCAAGGAGAGGCTAGTGGTTTTGAACTGCCAACCCTTTGGTTAGCAGCCAAGCTCTTAACTACTACGCTGCTAGGGCTCCTAAGAAAGATGAAATATTTTCTGAAATTAGAGGGGAAAAAAGGTACTAAATTGAAGAACTGGCATTCAGTCTCAATCTGTCTGTATCAAAACCCATGTTCTTACACTATACACTGATATTTCCCCCAAATCAACTGATACAAGTAGCATGGCAATTCTTTTTTTAAAAAAGGTCTACACCCTAAACAGAAATCTCAGTTTAGGACCTGTGGTTGTTGCTGTTAGGTGCCATCGGAGGCCGACTCATAGCAACCCTATGTTCCATAGAACAAAACACTGCCTGGTCCTGTGCCATCCTTATAATCGTTGTTATGCTTAAGCTCATTGTCGAAACCACTGTGCAATCCATCTTGTTGAGGGTCTTCCTCTTTTCTGCTGACAATGTACTGTACCAAGCACAATGTCCTTCTCCAGGGACTGATCTCTCTTTGCAACATGTCCAAAGTGTACAAGACGCAGTCTCGCCATTCTTGCTTCTATGGAGTATTCTGGTTGTACTTCTTCCAACACAGATTTGTTCATTCTTTTGTCAATCCATGGCAATGGAGACTCTGGTGGCATAGTAGTTGAGTGCTATGGCTGCTAACCAAGAGGTTGGCAGGTTGAATCCACCAGGCGCTCTTTGGAAACTCTATGAGGCAGTTCTGCTCTGTCCTACTGGGTCTTTATGAGTCGGAATTGACTCAAGGGCAATGGATTTTTCTTTTTTGGTTTATTCAATATTCTTCAACAACACCATGATTCAAAGGCGTAGATTCTTCTTCTAGCTTCCTTATTCATTGTTCAGCTTTCATCCGCATATGATGCAATTGAGAATACCATGGCTTGGGTCAGGCGCACCTTAGTCTTCAAGGTGACATCTTTGCATTTCAACACTTTAAAGAGGGCCTTTGTAGCAGATTTGTCCAATGCAATGTGTCTTTTCATTTCTTGACTTCTGCTTCCATGCATGCTGATTATGGATCCAAGTAAAATGAAATCCTTGACAACTTCAGTCTTTTCTGCCTTTATCATGATGTGGTTTATTTGTCCAATCGTGAGATATAATACATACCGAAGGCTGTGGTCTCTGATCTTCATCAGTAAGTGCTTCAAGTCCTCTTCACTTTCAGCAAGCAAGGTTGTATCATCTGTATAACACAGGCTGTCAATGAGTCTTTCTCCAATTCTGATGCCCCCTTTTTCTTCATATAGTCCCACTTCTTGGATTATTTACTCAGCATAGAGATTGAATAGGTATGATGAAAGGATACAACCCTGACACACACCTTTCCTGACTTTAAACCACTCAGTATCCCCTTGTTCTTTCTGGGCAACTGCCTCTGATATATGCTCAGGTTCCTCCTGAGCACAATTGAGTGTTCTGGAATTCCTATTCTTAACAATGCTATCCATAATTTTTTATGATCCACACAGTAAAATGCATTTGCGTAGTCAATAAAACACAGGTGAACATCCTTCTGGTATTCATTGCTTTCAGCCAGGATCCACCTGACGTTAGCAACGATATTTCTGGTTCCACACTGTGTTATGAATCTGGCCTGAATTTCTGGCAGTTCCCTTTCATGATACTGTTGCAGCCATTTTTGAATGATCTTTAGCAAAATTTTGCTTGCATGTGATGTTAATGATACTGTTCAATAATTTCCACATTTGTCTGGATCTCCTTTCTTGGGAATAGGCACAAATATAGATCTCTTCCAGTCAGTTGGGCAGGTAGTTTTCTTCCAAATTTCTTGGCATAAACAAGTGAGCAGTTCCAGCGCTGCATTTGTTTGCTGAAACATCTCAATTGATATTTGGTCAATTCCTAAAGCCTTGTTTTTCACCAGTGCCTTCAGTGCAGCTTGGACTTCTTCCTTCAGTACCATTCGTTCCTGGTCATATACTACCTCTTGAAATGTTTGAACATTGAATAATTCTTTTTGGTATAGTGACTCCGTGTATCCCTTCCATTTTCTTTTGATGCTTCCTGCATCATTTAATATTTTCCTCATAGAGTCCTTCATTAGTGCAAATCAAGGTTTGAATTTTTTCTTCAGTTCCTTCAGCTTGAGAAATGCCAAGGGTGTTCTTCCCTTTTTTGTTTTCTATCTCTTTGCACATGTCATTATAATACTTTACTTTTTCCTTTCAAGCTGCCCTTTGAAATCTTCTGTTCAGTTCTTTTACTACACCATTTCTTCCTTTTGCTTTAGCTGCTCGACGTTCAAGAGCAAGTTTCAGAGTCCCCTCTGACATCCATCTTGGTCTTTTCTTTCTTTCCTGTCTTTTCAATGATCTCTTGCTTTCTTCCTGTATGATGTCCTTCATGTCATTCCACAACTTGTCTGGTTCATTGTGTCAAATCTATTCTTAGAATGGTCTCTAAGCTCAGGTGGGATATACTCAAAAGTATTTTGGCTGTCTTGGACTTGCTCTGATTTTCTTCAGTTTCAACTTGAACTTGCATAGGAGCAATTATTGGTCTATTCTACAGTTGGCCACTGGCCTTGTTCTGACTGATGATATTGAGCTTTTCCATTGTCTCTTTCAACAGATATAACCAATTTTATTCCTGTGTATTCCATCTGGTGAGGTCCATGTGTATAAAAAAAAAATAGTCACTGCTTATGTTGGTGAAAAAAAAGATATTTACAGGGAAGAAGCTGTCTGTCTTGTAAAATTCTGTTGTTAGATCTCCAGCATTGTTTCTATCACCAATGCCATATTTCTCAACTGCTGATCCTTCTTCTTTGTTTCCAACTTTCACATTCTAAATACCAGCAATTATCAGTGCATCCTGATTGCATATTCGATTGATTTCAGACTGCAGAAGTTGGTAAAAATCTTCAATTTCTTCAACTTTGGCCTCAGTGGTTGGTGCGTAAGTTTGAATAATAGTCATATTAACTAGTCTTCCTTGTAGGCATATGGATATTATCCTATCACTGACAGGGTTGTACTTCAGGATAGATCTTGAAATGTTCTTTATGAGGTTGAATGCAACAGCATTCCTCTTTAAGTTGTCATTCCTGACATAGTAGACTATATTATTTTCCAATTCAAAATGGCACTCACTAATGCCAAGGATACAGATGTTTATGCCTTCCATTTCATTTTTGATGATTTCCAATTTTCCTAGATTCATACATCATGCATTCCAGGTTCTGATTATTAATGGACATTTGCAGCTCTTTCTTCTTATTTTGAATTGTACCACATCAGCAAACAACGGTCCAGGAAGCTTTACTCCATCCACATCATTAAGTTTCACTGTACTTTGAGGAGACAGCTCTTCCTCCATCATATTTGGAGTGCCTTCCAACCTGGGGGGCTCATCTTTCAGCACAATAGCAGACAATGTTCAGCTGCTACTCGTAAGGTTTTCACTGGCTAATGCTTTTCAGCTGTAGACTGCTGGGTCCTTCTTCCTAGTCTGTCTTAGTTTGGAAGCTCAGCTGAAACCTGTCCTCCATGGGTGACCCTGCTTGTATCAGAATATTGGTGGCATAGCTTCTAGCATCACAGCAACATGCAAGCCCCTACAGTACGACAAAATGACCGATATGTAGGGGAGTTTGGGACCTAGAAATTTGTATTTTAACAAGCAGTTCTTGTGAGTCTTTTGCGCAAGCATCTTGAGATACATTACATTATGCAGTATAGTCTCCTTATTCCTGGAAAATGTGCTACTGTAGAAATATAATCACATTTAGAAGGGAACCTTTTATAAAATAAGATCTCTGACTTCCAAATGTGCCCACAATTTCCAATCTTTCTTAAGTTTCCAAATTACAAATGGGAAACCCTGTAAATTAAAGTCAGTGGCCCTCTCCACAGAGATATTTGGCAATTTATAAAGGTGGCTTTCTCTTACTATCAGAGAGGAGGTACCCCTCCAAAAAACACTTAATTTTTGATACAGAGGATCTCAAATTAGCCACATCAAAGTTCCATGAAGCCCATTTATCAGTCTCTGCTAGCCCAATTCCTGAGTGGCTGCCAGAAGCCTTTCAGCTTCACTATTTCCCCCTGTCATTGGCAAGTTACATTGCCCGCTAAGGAAAACAATCCCCATACTACTAAAATTAATGTTCTCTGTACAATACTGTCACAAATGGATGGACTTTCAAATAGAAATTATACAAGGAAAATTGGTTCCAGAACAAGACTACATTCTGTAAGAAAAATGTCATGCCACTATTTATTTGTCTGACCAATGTATAGGCTTCTAGGAGAGAGAGTTTATTATAGAGAAGTATGATGGGTCTTTGACAGACACTATGGCAAGAACTCTGTTAGAAAATGTTGCTTGGTCAACACAAAGCAGTTATTTGTCAGGGAGACTATTGTAGATGCAATGACATTCCCCTGTTAGCCTTGATCTTAGGACTAAATTTTGAAGCGTTTTAGTCTTTATTACCAACAGTAAAATGTAAGGGAGGTTGTTAAAAATTATAATAATTGTGAATATCAGAATCTATAGGCATACACCAATACACATTCCTCAACAATGCCAACTGCGTACTTGTCTCCTCATGTTAACATCTTTTCATGAATATTAATATTCATACAAATTTCACAGATAAAATTACTGTAGTGGTTCTTGCATTAGTGAGATTTTTCTATCTCATACTGTTTATTTTTGTTTGTTTTTTGTTTTCTACTGACTGAAGAGATAAACTTATTTTGGGCTTATCACCAGGTTGTAGATCACTAGGTTCTGTTAAAAGGTAAACCGGTATGGAGAGCATACACCAAGGAAAAGGAAAAGACAGAAATTGTGAAAATACTCTTTTTAAGCTATTAAAGGGATCCATCTCCAGCTCTATTTGTAATTAGTTATTTGTCCATTTGGCCAGGCTATAATTCTTGGAATAATGTTGGGTTTTTCCTTCTCATACATCCTACAGGTTTAACTAAATCGTAGCATTTATTAATGGGCTTTTTCTAAAACTTCATTGTGCTCTTTTCTAACCTGTACTTGGCTCAAAGAACAGTCATAAAAAAAAAAAGAGGATATTTCGTGATTTAAAATTGTAACAGGTGTGGGGGAGAGTTGTATTCTTTCACCTTACTTATTCAATCTGTATGCTGAACACATAATATGGGAAGCTGGACTTTATGAAGAAGAACATGACACCAGAATTGGAAGAAGACTTATTAACAAGCTGCCATATGCAGATGACACAAGCTTGATTTATGAAAATAAAGATGACTTGAAGGACTTACTGGCAAAGATCAAAGACTGCAACCTTCAGTATGGATTATACCTGAACATGAAGAAAACATTCTTCCTGACTGGACTGATAAATAAAACATGATAACTGGAAAAAAAAGGTTGAAGTTGTCAACAATTTAATTCTATTTGAATCAACAATCAATGCCCATGAAAGCAGCAGTCAAGAAATCAAAGAACATATTTTATTGGGAAAATCTATGGCAAAAGACTTTGTTAAAGTTTTAAAAAGTAAAGATACCACTTTGATGACTAAGGTGGACCTGATCCAAGCTGTGGTCTCTTCTCTTGCCTCTTATGTATGCAAAAGTTGGACAATGGAAAAAGGAAGACAGAAGAAGAATTGATGTCTTTGAACTGTGGTGTTGGTAAAGAGTATTGAATACACAATAGACTAGCAGAATAATGAACAAATCAGTCTTCGAAGAATACAACTAGAATTCTCCTTGGAAGGGGGAATGGCAAGACTTTGGCCCAATTACTTTGGACGCATCATCAGGAAAGACCTATCATTAGAAAAGGACTTCATGTTTGGTAAAGTAGAAGGTCAGCGAAAACAAAGAAAACCCTCGATGAGATAGATTGATACAATGACCAAAACAATTGGCTAAAATACCAACAATCATGAACATGGCAGAGGACCAGACAGTGTTTCACTCTGTTGTATATAAAGTTGCCATGAGTTGGAGCCAACCTGATGACAACTATGAAAACCAGAAGCATTTATAGAACACCTGGAATGTGCCAGGCTCTGTGCTTAATACTTTAAAGGCTTTATCTTTTCAAAAAACCAGTGAGATGAATTCTTAGCTATATTACCCACAAAAAAAGTTGAGTTTAGAATTATCAAATAATGTGTTTAAGGTCTCACAGTTTGTAAACGGCAAAAAAATCATCATTTTAACTATAAAAAAAAAAATTTTTACCACTCTAATCAATGATCAATTCCTGTAAAATCAACTTCTTTTGTACCTGTTTAATCCACTTCTCTACTTCTACAAAGCTACTTTAGTTTGTTATCATCTCTCATCTGAATATTATCAATGAGCTCTTACATGGTATCCCTGAGTCCACTTTTGTTCTTTTCTCACACATTCATTCATTTATTACATTATAATTAGTTTCTTTTCTAAAAAAGAAAAAACAAAACACACAAAAACTAAATTTTCATCCTTAAGCCACTCTGCTTAGACTCTTCAAAAAACTCACTCCATCCTCAGAATGAAGTCTAAACTAGTAAACATCTCCATTTAGCTTTCCTGTTTTTCTTTTTCTTTATTTACTTTTTTTTTTTGAGGAGGGGAAGGTGGTGAAGAGCTTGTTAATCAGTCTTCTCTCTGTCCAATGATTAATCACACACACTTGCTGTTTTGAATTGGGTTTCCCGAATGCTGAGTTCAAAATAAGAATTCATGTGTAAGTGACTTGTTAATGAAGATACAAGCAAGGGGTGGGGAAAGCAAAACATGGAAAGAGAAGAAGCCTAACAAGGATGCAAAGACAGGCAAATTTCCATGGAAGGAAGTTTTACCCTGATGTTTCAGGAGAACTCTAAAGAGTAAATAAAAACAAAACAAACAAAAAAAACCTGTTGCCTCTTAGCTGATTCCAACTCATGGTGTCCTCATGTGTTACAGAGTACAACTGTGCTTCATAGGGTTTTCTTGGCTGTGATCTCTAAGGAAGCAATTTGCCAGGCCTTCCTTGCAAGACACTGCTGAGTGGGTTTGAACAGCCAACCATGAGATTAATAGTGGAGTGCAAACGGTTTGCACCACACAGGGACATTGAAGAATAAATTAGATCTCAGATTTGTTGCAAACAGGGGCAAGATCGCTGGGCTCTGACGCTCCAGCATTGCAATCATGAGATAAAAGCCTTGGAGAGAGAAGGGAACATAAAACCAAAGACACAACTGAAAAGCAAATCCAGTAGTGCCAGGACAGCTCTCCAAGTAGAGTTGAAACAGGGTCTTCAGAGGCAAAAAAAAAATTGGAAGTGAAAGGAAGGGAGCACAGTAATATTAAACATAGCCTGGGGAATCTGGGAAGAGGGCTCACAGTATCCACTCAGAGGTTAGCCTGTTCCTATTAGAGAATTACATAAAATTCCTTGACATAGGCAAAACATTTGTCTGAAAACCTACGTTTCTTTCATGTTAGTGCTACCTTCAATTAATTACTTGCATTTTATTCTGTTCCTGAAAATCCTTTAGTTTTCCATGATTGTATTTATTTCTTATTGATTTTGAACCTGCATATGAGCAACTGATGTTCTGTTCCACAGTTGGTCACTGGCCTTGTCCTGACTGATGATATTAAGCTTCCCATCATCTCTTTCCACAGATGCAGCCAATTTGATTCCTTTTTATCCCATCTCAAGAGGTCTCAGATATATAGTTACCACTTATGTTATTGAAAAAAGGTATTTCCAGTGAATATATATTTGGTCTTGCAAAATTCTATCATGTGATCTCTGGTGCAGTTTCTATGACCAAATCCATCTTTTCCAGCTACTAATACTTCTTTGTTTCCAACTTTCACATTTCAATCACTGGCAATTACCTATGGATCATGTTTGATCAATTTCAGATTGCAGAAGTTAGTAAAAGTCTTCAATTTCTTCATCTTTGGCATTAGAGGTTAATGGGTAAATTTGAATAATAATTAACTGGTTTTCCTTGGAAGCATATGCATATTACCCTATCATTGACAGCTTAGTGCTTTGGTATAGATCTTGAAATGTTCTTTTTGACGATGAATGTGACACTGTTCCTCTTTAATTTGTCACTCCCAACATAGTAGAACATCTGACTGTCTGATTAAAAATGGCAAACAACAGTCCATTCCAGCTCACTGATGCCTAGAATATCTATCTTCAAGCATTTCATTTCATTTTTGACAACTTCTAATTTTCCTAGATTCATGCTTCATACATTCCATGTTCTGATTATTAATGGATACTTCCAGCTATTTCTTCTCTTTTTGAGCCATGCCACATCAGCAAATAAAGGTCCTGAAAGCTTTACTTCCTCGTCATTAAGGTCAACTCTACATTAAAGAGACAGCTTTTCCCCAGTTTTATCTGAATGCCTTCTTACCTTAGGGGCTCATCTTTCTGCACTGTATCAGACAACAACATTTGTCCATTAGTTTGTCCTACTGTGGTTGGTTGTGCACTGCTGTGATGTCGGAAGATATGCCACTGCTATTTCAAATACCAGCAGGATCACCAAGTAGTGGGCAGGTTTCAGTGGAGCTTCCCTAGTAAGAAGGAACTGGTGATCTACTACTTCTAAAAAAAATCAGCCAGTGATTTGTATGTACCGTGTTGTTGTTGTTGCTGTTAGGTGCCATCGAGTTGGTTCCGACTCATAGTGACACTATGCACAACAGAACGAAACACTGCCCGGTCCTGCAGCATCCTTACAATCGTTGTTATGCTTGAGCTCATTCTTGCAGACACTGTGTCAATCCACCTCGTAGAGGGTCTTCCTCTTTTCCACTGACCCTGTACTCTGCCAAGCACGATGTCCTTCCCCATGGACTGATCCCCCCTGATAACATGTCCAAAGTATGTAAGAGGCAGTCTTGCCACGCTTGCCTCTAAGGAGCATTCTGGCCGCACTTCCTCCAATACAGATTTGTTCGTTCTTTTAACAGTCCATGGTATATTCATTATTCTTTGCCAACACCACAATTCAAAGGCATCAACTCTTCTTCGGTCTTCCTTATTCATTGTCCAGCTTTCACATGCATATGATGTGATTGAAAATACCATGGCTTGGGTCAGGCGCACCTTAGTCTTCAGCGTGACATCTTTGAAGAGGTCTTTTGCAGCAGATTTACCCAATGCAATGCGTCTTTTGATTTCTTGACTGCTGCTTCCATGGCTGTTGATTGTGGATCCAAGTAAAATGAAATCCTTGACAACTTCAATCTTTTCTCTGTTTATCATGATTTTGCTCATTGGTCCAGTTGTGAGGATTTTTGTTTTCTTTATGTTGAGGTGCAGTCCATACTGAAGGCTGTGGTCTTTGATCTTCATTAGTAAGTGCTTCAAGTCCTTTTCACTTTCAGCAAACAAGGTTGTGTCATCTGCATAAAGAAGGTTGTTAATGAGTCTTCCTCCAATCCTGATGCCCCATTCTTCTTCATATAGTCCAGCTTCTCGGATTATTTGCTCAGCATACAGATTAAGTAGGTGTGGTGAAAGAATACAACGCTGACACACACATTTCCTGACTTTAAGCCAATCAGTATCCCCTTGTTCTGTCCGAACAACTACCTCTTGATCTATGTAAAGGTTCCTCATGAGCACAATTAAGTGTTCTGGAATTCCCATTCTTCACAGTGTTATCCATAGTTTGTTGTGATCCACACAGTCGAATGCCTTTGCATAATCAATAAAACACAGGTAAACATCCTTCTGGTATTCTCTGCTTTCAGCCAGGATCCATCTGATATCAGCAATGATATCCCTGGTTCCATGTCCTCTTCTGAAACTGGCCTGAATTTCTGGCAGCTCCCTGTTGATATACTGCTGCAGCTGTTTTTGAAGGATCTTCAGCAAATTTTTGCTTGCATGTGATATTAATGATATTGTTCTATAATTTCCACATTTGGTTGCATCACCTTTCTTGGGAATACACATAAATATGGATCTCTTCCTGTCAGTTGGCCAGGAAGCTGTCTTCCATATTTCTTGGCATAGATGAGTGAGCACCTCCAGCACTGCATCTGTTGGTTGAAACATCTCAATTGATATTCCATCAATTTCTGGAGCCTTGTTTTTCGCCAATGCCTTCAGTGCAGCTTGGACTTCTTCCTTCAGTACCATCGGTTCCTGAACATATGCAATTTCTTGAAATGGTTGAATATCGACTAATTCTTTTTGGTATAACGACTCTGTGTGTTCCTTCCATCTTCTTTTGATGCTTCCTGTGTATTTTAATATTTTCCCCATGGAATCCTTCTCTATTGCAACTCGAGGCTTGAATGTTTTCTTTAGTTCTTTCAGCTTGAGAAACGCCAAGCGTGTTCTTCCCTTTTGGTTTTCCATCTCCAGCTCTTTGCACATGTGACTATAATACTTTATTTTTTCTTCTCAAGAGGCCCTTTGAAATCTTCTGTCCAGTGCTTTTACTTCATCAATTCTTCCTTTTGCTTTAGCTGCTCGAAGCCCAAGAGCAAGTTTCAGAGTCTCCTTTGACATCCTTCTTGGTCTTTTCTTTCTTTCCTGACTTTTCAGTGATTTCTTGCTTTCTTCATGGATGATGTCCTTGATGTCATTCCACAACTCGCCTGGTCTTCGGTCACTAGTGTTCAATGCATCAAAGCTATTCTTGAGTTGGTCTCTAAATTCAGGTGGGATATATTCAAGGTCATATTTTGGCTCTCGTGGACTTGCTCTGATTTTCTTAAGCTTCAGCTTCAACTTGCATATGAGCAATTGATGGTCTCTTCCACAGTTGACCCCTGGCCTTGTTCTGACTGATGATATTGAGCTTTTCCATCATCTCTTTCCACAGATGTAGTCAACTTGATTTCTGTGTGTTCCATCTGATGAGGTCCATGTGTATAGTCTCCGCTAACGTTGGTGAAAGAAGGTATTTGCGATGGAGAAGTCGTTGGTCTTGCAAAATTCTATCATTCGATCTCCGGCATTGTTTCTCTCACCAAGGCCATATTTTCCAACTACTGATCCTTCTTCTTTGTTTCCAACTTTTGCATTCCAATCACCAGTAATTATCAATGCATCTTGATTGCATATTCGATCCATTTCAGACTGTAGCAGCTGATAAAAATCTTCTATTTCTTCATGTTTGGCCCTAGTGGTTGGTGCGTACATTTGAACAATAGTCTTTTTAACTGGTCTTCCTTGTAGGCATATGGATATTATCCTATCACCGACAGTGTTGTACTTCAGGATACATCTTGAAACATTCTTTTTGACAATGTATGCAATACCATTCCTCTTCGAGTTGTCATTCCCAGGATAGTAGATTATATGATTGTCAGATTCAAAATGGCCATACCAGTCCATTTCAGCTCATTAATGCCTAGAATATCAATGCTTATGTGTTCCATTTCCTTTTTGACCATTTCCAATTTTCCTAGATTCATACTTCGTACATTCCAGGTTCCAATTACTAATGGATGTTGGCAGCTGTTTATTCTCATTTAAAGTTGTTCCACAACAGCAAGTGAAAGTCCTGAAAGCTTGACTCCATCCCTGTCATTAAGGTCAACTCTACTTTAAGGAGGCAACTCTTCCCCAGTCATCTTTTGAGTGCTTCCAAGCTGGGGGGCTCATCTTCCAGCACTATTTCTGACAATGTTCCGCTGCTATTCATAAAGTTTACACTGGCTAATGCTTTTCAGGTGTAGACTGCCGGGTCCTTTTTCCTAGTCAGTCTTAGTCTGGAAGCTCAGCTGAAACCTGTCCTCCATGGGTGACCCTGCTGGTATCTGAATACCGGTGGCGTAGCCTCCAGCATCACAGCAACACACAAGCCCCCACAGTACGACAAACTGATAGACACGTGGTGGGTATGTACCGTATGTACCGGCAATTCCTTCAGCTTATGTAATAGCAATCCCTTCAGCTTGTTAATCATTGGTGTTACTTTTTTTATGTGTCTCCTTCTTACAGACAAAATATGTTGTTATCTGATATTATATTTTAACCAATTCTGAAGTTACATTTTCAACTTAATTTTAAGATAATTCTATATTTACAGAATTACAAACATATAGAAAATTATATACTTCACTCAGTGTACCCTTAATTTAACATCTTATGATTGTCAGAATATTGATCAAAACTAGCAAATTTATTGTGACTCAACATTATTAACCAAACTACAGAGCTTATTCAAATTTCAAATATATTCTGCTAATACCCTTTTTCTGTACTAGAATCCAATCCAGGATTCCACACTGTATTTAATTGTCATGCCTCCTTAGTCAGCTCTTCAATTTTTCTTCTCTTTTATGACCTTGACACTTGAAAAGTATTGATAAGTTATTTCATATAATGCCCTGGTATGAGTGTTTCTCTGATAGTCAGTCAAGGTTAGATTTAAGTTATGCAATATTGGGAAGGAGAGCATATATCTACTTTTTCTTTTCTTAATTAGGACATTTAAAATATGACATTATTTGATTTTTTTTTTTTTTTGCTGCTAAAATTGTATGTTTTATAATTTCTTTTCAAATTTTTGTCAAAAGAATTAATCTTTTCCTTTGGTTTATAAATCTCATTTATTTGGTTTTTAAATCTTTAACATTTTTGGAGGAATATAATATATAATGTATGTATCTACTGTCATATTAAAATATTTAAAAAATGAATTAGAGAAAAACTCCCGTTTTAACTTGAAGACATTAAATTTTCTCTTTTCCACAATTTTTTTTTCAGTTTTAATGATTTGCTTATAACTTTTTATATTATTTACTAATATTAGTTGGAAAATAGCTGATGTAAGTTTGGTTTTTCTAATGTCATTTACTTGCATTTGTTGTGGATTGAATCGTGTCCTTCAAAAGTTATGTTGAAGTCCTAACCCCTGTACCTGTGAATGCGACCTTCTTTGAGAATGGGTTTTTTTATTATGTTAATGAAATCATACCAGAATAGGTGGCAAAACTAAATGTCCCGTGTTTCTAAACTATCCGAATATTCCTTAAATAGCCCTTGGAGTACAATACATGTGGCAACATTAGTGCATCATGTGGCAGAAATATAGAGATATGTTTTATCAAAAGAGCAAAATAGACACAGGGATACACACACAGGGAAAGGAACCGTATGAAGATCCATCTACACGCACGGGAATACCAAGGATTATTGGCAATCACCAAAACCAGTACAGAGGCCCACAGTAGAAATCGATATGGCCAAGACCCTGAGCTGCACATTGGGCCTCCAGAATTGTGAGAAAATAAAATTCTGTTCCTCCAAGCTACCTGCTTGTGGCATATTTTTTTACAGCAGCAGTAGCAAAATCAGACAGCTTTTAACACAGTGTCTTATAAGAGTTATTTATGTTGACTTCTATTTAAATTGTATACAACGGTCATCCCTACACGTTTAAATTTTTTCTAAAACTTATTTCGTCTATTTTCCCATACATTTTACCTGCATAATATATTTTAAAATCTTTTCCTACATAAAAGCTTTTTTATACAAAGCATACATGTGTTTTAGATTTTTCCATTTAAATTTCTTTAGATATTGCTCCATTAAAAAAAAAAAATTAAACGAATAAATAGGAGGCCATCTGATATTGCGTGTGTGTTCTTTTTTTTTTTTTTTTTTCCTCAAGGCAACACCACTTCTTATCACCTGGAAATTATCTTAATAAGCTTTTCTAGGCTATTTATAGCATTGGTCTCTTGCATTCTTTTGACTTTCTGGTTTAATCTGCTTGTTATTATTCAGCATAAGAACCTTTACTCCTACAGTGGGGTTGCATCATTTTTGCTTTAGTAAATAATTTTAATTTGATTATTCATACTCTATAAGTAATGCAATGACAGAAAGAGAGAGTGAGAGATGATAGAGAAAATTGGAGCAGAAAAGGGAAACAGTGGAGATTATGTCCTAGCTCTAACTCACTGAGCCTTGTCATCAAATGGGGAAGAGAGGAATAGCATAAATTGGCTATATCCTTTCTTTTCACATGCGTCTCATAGTGTATCTGACATGAATCTCTATTCTGAAGACCTATATCCTTTTTTTCAATAAAGCCACCCCCATTCCAGTCAACTCTTCTATCTGCTGGAAACAATAAACACAATCAACATAACGGTGAATTCTGCCAAACTTGGAGGAAAAATTATGTTGGCTTTATAAATGTGCACCATATTTCTGAAATATGGTGTACTAATTTGGCCATATGTATATACTTCAATGACTGCTTAAGGAATATTCTGGTACTTTTGCTATATGTGACATCGGGTTCTGCAAGCATATATTATACTAATAAGCAAAATTTCTTCCCTCTCTCCACAAATTTGAGACTTGATTTTGCAGATTCTCCCATCTGCATTGGCCATGTGACTTATTTAGTTAATTAATCGGGCATAAACTCTGTGGGGTTTTTCTACTCAGTCAGATGGAACTGTTATTCGTCAACTTCGACCTGACAGAACCTAACAACAACACCACACTAATGTGATGGCAACAGATATTCAGATAGTGTTTAAGTTTGGGGCTTGCACTATTGATGCATCTGAAACCCTGAGACCACCTTGGGGAAAAGCAAAATTGGTCTGATGGAGGAGAACTGAGGTGCCTTAGCCAATACCCAGTCAAACACTAGCTTATAGTCTGCAGTTGACACACTCGTAATACCATCCTGGATATTCTGCTGCCAGCTGACCTGGCAAACAAAATTCAACCTTGATTTTTTTTTTTTTTTAATTCTGCTTTGATTTTTTTTTTAATTCTGCTTTGATTTTTTTTTTAATTCTGCCTTAATTTTATTAAAACTTTTGGTCTGTATTCTCTATACAGGAGACACCTTTGAAAGTTAAAGGGAAAACAAGTTGCAAAAACAATGAATGGAAAAAGATATACCACAAAAACTCCCAATCACATGTATCTAAATTAATTAGACAAAATAGACTTTCTTGCCAAAAGAATTTCAAGAAATAAATGGGCTTACTCCTTTTTTTTTTTTTTTTGACTCCATACTGGTGAAAAAGTTTAACTCCCATGTGCTATAAAAATTTACTCTTGTATGCATTTAAACTAGCCTCAGAATACATACAGTAAAAATGGACTTCAAATAGAAACTGACAAAACACCATGATTTTACAAAATTTTAACACATTTCTCTAGGTAATTTATTGATTACCAAAAAAAAAAAAAAAAAAAAAAACACCATTGCTGTTGAGTCAATTCCAACTCTCAGCAGTCCTAAAGGACAGAGTAGAACTGTCCCATAGGGCTTCCAAGGAGCACCTGGTGATTTGAGCTACTGGCCTTTTGGTTAGCAGCCATAGCTCTTAACCACTACACCACCAGGGTTTCCAATTCATTGATTAAGTGGACCAACATCATTAAGGATACATATTACTTAAACAACGTAAACAACAGTTTTGAACAAATAAACTTATATAGAACATCGCACCCAACAATTTGAGAGTAGACTTGAAATATGAAAAGTGAGTATTTAATAGCCCCAAAATATCTTCAACAAATTTTAAAAGATTGAGTTCAATTTGACCATATTTTTGACTATAATGCAATTACTTTGAAAATGAGATGAAAACATCAAAAAAAAAAAAAAAACTCCACAATATGATTAAAAATTTATTTAAAATTCTCCCCCTCCAAAAAAAAGCTGGTACTTACATAAAGAATGAAATACTGATTTTACGTTAGAAAACAGATAATAACAATTTACTAAATTAATTTACTAAAGATAAAATTATATAATCATCTCAATACATATCTCCTCAAAACTTTTAGAAGTTCATATCCATTCATGATTATAAAGCAAAATGAAACAAAGGGAGCAAACAAAACAACAACAAATAAATAAATAAACATAATTCTAGACAAAAAGATACTTTCTTAATCTAAGAGAGGAGATCCTAATATTGAACTACTGGAATCATACTTTTTATTATGAAAAACAAAACTAACCTACTCATCTCCTCTACTTCTATGTAGGTTCCAAAGATTTTTAATAAAGGCAGAGAAGAAATAAAAATATAAAAGTTAAACAGAAGGAAAGACAGAAAAGTATCACTACTTCTAGATAATTTAATTTTATGCATAGGAAATGGAAACTCAAATTCACTAAAATTAAAAAGAGAGTTTAGAAATATTGTTGGACAAAATGATGAATATATAAAAACCCACTTATTTCTATACACTAGCAACAACCAGTTAGGAAATGCATGTTTTTAAAGTCACATTTGTAACAGCAACAAAAAAAAAGATAAAGTACCATGAGAGATCCTAATTACATGTAATATTTTTATAGAAAAATATGATAAACACTTATTAAAACACATTAAAATACACACATATAAAAAATACTAACTTTACTCTTTAACATTTACGTATAATTCCATACAACCTTTGCATTATGAGAGCTCACAATTAAAAATCCCAGAAAAAGAGCTAGAAACTATGGCAAATATTCAAAGAACAAATAGAAGAAAATTTTACCACCCATGTCAAATGATTAAATACTACTTAAAATTATAGTATTAGTTCAGATGTTCCCTGAGGTTGCTGGTTCCAAACTGGTTATCATGAGAAGATCATATGTTATTTTAATAAAATCTTTGTGAGTTGCTAGTTGACATACTTCCCATAAGATTAGACAAAATACAGAAAAGGAATAACTACTGCTTATGTGAATTCTTTATTTATGTCACGCTCTTGCTTCAAAACATGAAGTTACTTCCTATATATTCACTTCTTAAAGTTCTTGTATTCTTCTTATACAAATCAAAGTAAAATCTGTGACTCTACCGTAATATAAATTTAACAATTTTATTAAATGCACATATGTGCTTAATTAAGAAACGGCCACAAATAATTAAAATACGTAGTAGAAAATGGCAGGGTCCCATAAGAAATATTTAATAGTCTATATAAATTCAGGGAAGGGATTACTTCTAGGCTAAGGTCTCAACAAAGACACTTCACTTTGTAATTCCAGGCTTATATTACATATGTTCCACTTCAGTACTAGACATGTTCTTTACATTTTACTTTTAGAAAGATGGCATCATTTCTCAAACTTTCCATTCTATTAACAAGCTCAAGAGTTTGCATCTGCAGTCTCTTGGAATGTGCTCAGCTATTCATGCCAATGTACCAATCTTTGAAAACGGACGTATTTCATCAATTCTTAAACACTTAATCTTGGAAAAAATACAGTTCACTGACATTAACAAGACCCTTACTCCTTCATTTCCTCATAGGTCAAGCCCCTGCCTCATTGGGGACCATATCTCTACCTCACTGCCCAGCACCCAAACTCAGATGAATCTTATGATTCATCTGCTTTATTCAGGATTCTAAGAAGAAATATTGCAGTTTAAAGCCATTACAATTAAAAACTGAATTCTACCAAAGTTCATCCCTCATCTCTCTCAGCACTTGGCATTCTATTTCAATGAGAAAAATGAAGCCATTAGGGATATGTCACATCTCACCCTAATACAGATAAAACTGGAATGCAATATGGCATAACCAGCATCTCTCCTTCCTGTTTTTCTAAGACAATGTGTCCATCCTTGTTCTTGATCATCCCACCCCCAGTGACCTCCGGGATAAAGGTATTATTATTTTATTTTATTTCTGATTTCTGTATTTTTAGCCTCTCCCTCTCTGAAGCTTAGTATAATGTTAAACGGAACCAGCTGTCATCAAGTAGATTCTGACTTACATCATCTCCAAGTGTGTCAGAGCAGAACTTTGTTCCATGGTGTTTTTAATGACTGATTTTTCAGAAGGAAAACACTAGGTCTTTCTTCCAAGATGACTCTGGTTGGACTCCAACCTTTCTATTAGCAGCTTGGTGAAAACAGTTAACACTGTAATAAAATTGTTTACATTTATTAACACTTATTATGAGTCAGACAAAATGCTGAGTACTTTGCATTGATCACCATCCCAAAACTTCTTGAAAGTAACGACTATGTTGATTTCCATTCTAGAAACAAGAAAATAAAGGTGGAAAGAAATTAAGACAAAAACAAAAACAAAAATTTCAAATTAATCAGCTATAAACTTTTGGAGGCAGAATTCAAATCCAGAGAATATGACATCATATAAGATTGCTTAAACACTGCCATTAACAGAATATATAATAGTTTTATATATATGTATATATATATATGATGTTCAAGGAAGCATGATTAAGTGAATCAAAAGTAAATTTATTGATTTTGTTCTTTGTAGGGAAAAATTTATAATTTTGAGTCAAATTTTGGTTATACTAAGACCATTACATTCACCCAGTACACTAAATAAATACCTACTATTCTAATTTTTTATTCTAATTAAATTACTTTAAAAATGAATCATATTGTTAATAGTTTTTCTATCAACACATTATACAAATTACCATAGAAACATGGTGATGTATGGTAGAAGGTAGCTAGTGAAATTATTTGAGACAATTGAAGTCATGGTACATATTGAGTTTTATCTTGCGTACACTCATGATTTTATGTTTATTTAAGGACTACTATTCTAACTCACATTTTCTGAACCTTTTGAAAAGAAATATTAATGACTCTAGAGGCCTGCCAAGAACTATATCCAGAAAAATGATCCCTATAGCAATTCTTAAAAGTTTAGCTTTCTTTTCTTGTATTACTATTCTACCTCTTTTCAGTTTTCAGATTCTTTTAAGGACCATTATCACTCACCTTAAGGAACAGGTGTATCTCAGAAAAACTGACTGCAAAGCAATTTTTTTTTTCCTAAAGTCCTTCTTTCCCATTCATTTCTTGAAATGAGAAGAGGAGGGCCTCCAAGAAGTAATGATATATATTGACTATAAAAGTTTTAAAATGAATGATTCTAGAACTTTTGCAACTTATAAAATAGCAAACTTTCAAAAAGAATGTATAGATAACGATATAGAATTACATTTTTAAAAAAGGCTAAGAAAGGACGTTGTTGTTGTTATAAGTCCTGGAGTTAGTTCCGACTCATAGCAACCCCATGTACAACAGAAAAAAAACACTGCCTTGTCCTGCACCATCCCCACAATCATTGCCATGCTTAAGTCCTTTGTTGAAGCCACTATGTCAATCCATTTCAATGAGGGTCCTCTTCTTTTTCACTACCTTCTACTTTACCAAGCGTGATGTCTTTCTCTAGGAACTGATCCCTCATAGTGAAACGACCTTATAAGGAACATCTGTTTATACTTTTTGGGGTTATACTTTCTTCAAGTCAGATTTGTTCTTTCTTCTGGCAGTCAATGATATATTTAATGTTCCTCACCAACACCATAATCCAAAGGTATCAATCTTTCGGTCTTCCTTATTCATTGTTCAGCTTTCGGATGCATATGAGGGGATTGAAATACCATGGCTTGGGTCAGTGCACCTTCATCCTCAGAGAGACATCTTTGCCTTTTCATACTTTAACGAGGTCTTTTGCAGCAGATTTGCCAAATGCATTAAGCCTTTTGATTTCTTGACTGCTTCTTCCATGGGTGTTGATTGTGGATCCAAGTAAAATGAAATCCTTGAAAATTTCAATCTTCTCACCATTTATCATAATGTTCCTTATTGGTTCAGTTGTGAGAATTTTTGTTTTCTTTATGTGGAGGGTAACTCATACTGAAGAATGTAGTCTTTGATCTTCATCAGTAAGTGCTTTATTAAGTCCTCGCTTTCAGCAAGCAAGGTTGTTAATGAGACTTTCTCCAAGCCTGATGCCAAAAGACATTGCGAAGAATGGAAATTTCAGAACACCTAATTGTGTTCATGAGGAACCTTTACATAGATCAAGAGGCAGTTGTTCAGACAAAACAAGGGGATACTGATTGGTGTAAAGTCAGGAAATGTGTGTGTCAGGGTTGTATTCTTTCACTATACCTATTCAAATCTGTATGCTGAGCAAATAATGCTAGAAGCTGGACTATATGAGGAAGAATGGGGCATCAGGACTGGAGGAAGACTCACTAACAACCTGTGTTATGCAGATAAGACAACCTTGCTTGCTGAAAGTGAAAAGGATTTGAAGCACTTACTAATGAAAATCAAAGAACACCACCTTCAGTATGGATTCCACCTCAACATAAAGAAAACAAAAATCCTCACAACTGGACCAATGAACATCATGATAAATGGAGAAAAGATTGAAGTTGTCAAGGATTTCATTTTACTTGGATCCACATTCAACAGCCATGGAAGCAGCAGTCAAGAAATCAAAAGACGCATTGTACTGGGCAAATCTGCTGCAAAAGACCTCTTCAAAGTGTCGAAGAGCAAAGATGTCACCCTGAAGACTAAGGTGGGCCTGGCCCAAGCCATGGTATTTTCAATGACATCATATGCATGTGAAAGCCGGTCAATGAATAAGGAAGACCAAAGAAGAAATGATGCCTTTGAATTGTGGCATTGGTAAAGAACATTGAATACACCAGTACATATGTTGAAACTGTCATTGTCCCCATCTCTATTTCCTAACTCCTGCTTAATCTTCTATAAACCTACAAATTTGTTCAATGTATTAGGGTTCCTTAATTTCATATTCACAAATCCTAGAACTTTTTTTTTCCTGCTTTTTCAACTTTAATCTAGCAAGATGCACTATCAAATAGATCTAAGATACATTATGTTACTTAGCCAACACTTTTTCTTGACTTTTCCATGGATACTAATTTAAACAAATCTGTAGATTAAATCTTCCAAATTATTATAAAAAAAATAGCATACTATTTTACTAAATTCAATAATTTTTAAAGTGATATAAAATTAACATGTTTAACATTAAGGAGGCAGAATACATTATTTTTCTCAAAGATAGGATTTTCAAATATGAGTATAGAAGGGTCGTGTCAATTGAAAATGTGCCTCTGTGTGATTTTTATACATCTGCTTCTTCCAGTTGAAGAATGCTGTTACAAAGTATTTTGGTAATTATTTTGAAAACGATTTCCCCTTAGACTTCCTAATTTATATTTTAATTAGTATTTCTTATGAATCACAGTGTTATACAATGTTAACTTTGTGGTGTTAATTCACTTTTTACCCAATTTTCTGTACTGTGGTTTAAAAAAAAAAATCTAAATGGCAGCTTTTTTTATTAATTTAATATAGATTTAACTATAGAAGTGATTTTAAAGATTTAGAATATCTTATAGTATGCTCATGTAACATTTAAAACTTAGCTCTCTTTCCATGAAAGCATGTGGTATTTATCTCCATAAACACTTGAGAAAACCTGATTGCTATTCACTTGTTGAAATTTATAAACAAGGATGATTGATTCTTAGTACCTTCAGAAAAAGAATAATAGATACTAATGTTTTCCAGTAAGGATAAAGCCAGAGACAAACTTTTAGCAGCTAAAATGGAAGGGCATAATTTCATGAGGAATGATAAGGCATCATAAATCAATACCAGTATTCAAGCGCCTAAGTAAATATTGGAAAACATGAACTGCAGATGGAAGCATTGAATGATCATTAAACTTGACTTAAAGGCATTGAAAAGAGTCTGGAACTATAAAAAGTGGTCCACAGATTCAAACCCAGAATGGCAATGGGAATTAATGTTTGCTTTTTCTCACCCCTATTCTTGTACACATACATTTTCTTTTTTTTTTTTCCAGTTTTTTTCTGAGAAATACTGTAAGCCGGGTACCCAACCAGGGGTAATTATGCCTCATCAGAGGACATTTGACAATTTTTGAAACATTTTGCCTTGTCAAAATGGACAGAGGATGTGACTGGAGTCCAAGAGATAGAGGTCAGTAATATGGCTAAACACCAACAATGTAAAGAACGGACACTTCCATGT
The DNA here is from genome assembly GCF_024166365.1 of Elephas maximus indicus. Taxonomy (NCBI): domain Eukaryota; kingdom Metazoa; phylum Chordata; class Mammalia; order Proboscidea; family Elephantidae; genus Elephas; species Elephas maximus. Next base: position 132,923,126 of record NC_064823.1, on the reverse strand, counting down.
AAGGAAGATTTATCTGGCCTCAAATACCAATGGTGCTGAAGTTGAGAAAACATGCTCTAAGCTTTCTACCCACTAATATTGCTAAATAAGTAAAATTGTAGATCCAGGTCCAATAACAACTAATTTGAGTCCACAAATGAAAAAACAATTTCTCTGCTCTGTTGTCTTCTACTGTTTTCCTTGACAGCCTATTTTTAAAGTTTTAAAGATACATCAAGTTACACTACAGCCCCTGGGCAGCACAAAAGGTTAAGCATTCTACTACCAGTCAAGAGGTTGGCGGTGTGAACACATTTAGAGGCACCTCAGAAGACAGACCTGGTGATCTACTTCTGAGATGATATTTATTATATTTCTTGCCACTGTTCTGAGCTCCAAGTTTGTACTCCTAACAGTTCTTGAACACCTCCACGTGAATAGACATCCGCAAAAACATATATATTTATGAGTGATTTTACTTCAGTGGGCTGGGAAAAACAGTATTCAGAGCCAGTAACTGAAAGATAATTTAATTCTTGAGAACACAATCCTAATAAGAATGGTAGGTAGAATAAGAATCCTAGTAGAACAGTAGATTGGTTATACTCTCCATTTTTTTAGTAATTATCAGTGCACCCTGATTGCATGTTTGATCAATTTAAGAGTGCAGAAGCTGATTAAAATCTTCAATTTCTTCATCTTTGGGCTCAGTGGTGGGTGTGTATATTTGAATAATAATAATATTAACAGGTCTTCCTTGTAGGCATATGCATATTTTCCTATCACTGACAGCATTATACTTCAGGATAGATCTTGAAATGTTCTTTTCTCTGACAAATGCAGCACCATTCCTCTTCAAGTTGTCATTCCCGGCATAGTAGACTATATGATTGTCAAATTCAAAATGGCCAGTACCAGGCCATTTCAGCACACTAATGCCTAGGATATCGACGTTTATATGTTCTATTTCATTTTTGACAAGTTTCAGTTTTCCTAGATTCATACTTCATGCATTCCAGGTTCTGATTATTAATGGGATTTGCAGCTGTTTATTCTCATTTTGAGTAGTGCCACATCAGCAGATGAAGGTCCTGAAAGATTTACTCCATCCATGTTATTAAGGTTCACTCTACATTGAGGAGGCAGCTCTTCCCCAGCCATCTTTTGAGTGCCTTCCAACCTGGGGGACTCACTCCTGGCACTATATCAGACAATGTTCCACTGCTATGCATAAGGTTTTCACTGGCTAATGCTTTTCAGACGTAGACTGCCGGGTCCTTCTTCTTTGTCTGTCTTAGGCTGGAAGCTTGGGTGAAATCTTTCCTCTGTGGATGACCCTGCCGATATCTAAATACTGGTATCGTAGTTTCCAACATCACAGCAACACACAAGCCCCCACAGTATGACAAACTGACAGACACGTAATTACTCGTGATTGGCATGTGAAATTTGGAAACAAAGAAGAGTCTTATTAGTTGGAAAATATGGCCTTGGTGTTAGAAACAATGCTGGAGATCACATGACAGAATTTTGCAAGACCAAGACTTCTTCATTGGAAATACATTTTTTACCAACATGAACTGCAATTACACACACGGACCTCACCAGATAAAATGCACAGGAATCAAATCAGCTACATCTGTAGAAAAAGAAAATGGAAAAGCTCAAAATCATCAGTAAGAACAAGGCCAGGGGCCAACTGTGGGACAATCTATTAATTGCTCACATGCGAGTTCAAGCTGAAACTGAAGAAAATCAGAGCAAGTTCACCAGAGCCAAAATACAACTTTGTGTATATCCCACCTGCATTTAGAGACCATCTCAAGAATAGATTTGATATGTTTAACACTAATGACCGAAGACCAGACGAGTTGTGAAATGACATCAAGGACACCATACGTGAAGAAAGCAAGAAGTCTTTAAAATGCAGGAAAGAAAGAAAAGACCAAGATGGGTGTCAGACGAGACTCTGAAACTTGCTCTTGAGCGTCGAGCAGCGAAAGCAAAAGGAAGAAATGATGAAGTAAAAGAATTGAACAGAAGATTTCAAAGGGCAGCTCAGAAGACAAAGTATTATAACGACATGTGCAAAGAGCTGGAGATGGAAAACCAAAAGGGAAGAATATGCTCGGCGTTTCACAAGCTGAAAGAACTGAAGAAAAAATTCAAGCCTCGAGTTGCAATAGGGAAGGATTCTGTGGAGAAAATATTAAACAACGTAGGAAGCATGAAAAGAAGATGGAAGGAATACACACAGTCATTATACCAAAACGAATTAGTCAACATTCAACCATTTCAAGAAGTAACATATGATCAGGAACCAATGACACCGAAGGAAGAAGTCCAAGCTGCACTGAAGGCATTGGTAAAAAACAAGACTTTAGGAACTGAATGGATATCAATTGAAATGGTTCAACAAATGGATGCCGTGCTGGAAGTGCCCACTCATCCATGACAAGAAATATGGAGGACAGCTTCTTGGCCAAGTGACTGGTAGAGATTCATATTTATGCCTATTCCCAAGAAAGGTGATCCAACTGAATAAGGAAATTATAAAACAGTATCATTAATATCACACACAAGCAAAATTTTGCTGAAGACCATTCAAAAGCGGATGTAGCAATATACTGATAGGCAACTGCCAGACATTCAGACCAGATTCAGAAGAGGATGTGGAACCAGGGATATCATTGCTGATGTCGGATGGACCTTGGCTAAAAGCAGAGAATACCAGAAGGATGTTTACCTGTGTTTTATTGACTATGCAGGGGCATTCGACTGTGTGGATCATAATAAGTTATGGATAACATTGCAAAGAATGGGAATTCCAGAAAACTTAATTGTGTTCATGAGGACCCTGTATATAGATCAAGAGGCAGTTGTTCTGTCAGAACAAGGGGATACTGATTGGTTTAAAGTCAGGACAGGTGTGCATCAGGGTTGTATCCTTTCACCATAACTGTTCAATCTGTATGCTCAGAAAATAATCTGAGAAGCTGGACTACATGAAGAACAGGGCATCAGAATTGGAGGAAGACTCATTAGCAACTTGTGTTATGCAAATGGAAAAACCTTGTTTGCTGAAAGTGGAGAGGACTTGAAGCCCTTGTTGATGAAGATTAAAGACCAGAGCCTTCAGTATGGATTACACCTCAACATAAAGAAAACAAAAATCCTCACAATTGAACCAATAAGCCACATCATGATAAACAGAGAAAAGATTGAAGTTGTCAAGGATTTCATTTTACTTGGATCCACAATCAACAGCCATGGAAGCAGCAGTCAAGAAATCAAAAGATGCATTACATTGGCCAAACCTGCTGAAAAGACCTCTTTAAAGTGTTGAAAAGCAAGGATGTCACCTTGAAGACTAAGGTGCACCTGACCCAAGCTTTGGTATTTTCAATTGCATCATACGCATGTTAAAGCTGGACAATGAATATGGAAGACTGAAGAAGAATTGGTGACTTTGAATTCTGGTGTTGGTGAAGAATATTGAGTATACCATGGACCTCCAAAAGAATGAACAAATTTGTTTTGGAAGAAGTACAACCAGAATAGTCCTTAGAAGTAAGGATGGCGAGACTGCATCTTACATACTTTGGACATGTTGCCATCAACTACTAACAGAAAGGTTGGAATTTTGTGTCCACCCGGAAGTGCCTTAGAAGAAGTGATGATCTACTGCTGAAAAATCAGCCACTGAAAACCTGTGGAGCACAGTTCTACTCTTACACACATGGGGTTGCCCTGAGCCAGAATCTAATCAATGGCTTACTTGTCTGTTTTTAATGGGGAAGATGATATGATATCTTAGGTTGAAAGAACAAAAAGTGACATAATTACTGATCAGATGTTGGGTAAAGGATAGCGATGTCTTAGTGCCATTAAAAAGGTAGGACTGGAGCCTTATTGTTGAGGACAAGGAAATCCTTCCTTTATCAGATGTCATAAATTCCCTCCTTTATAGTCAAGGAGAAGAAGGTAGTTGGCTCCAATGTGACTCAAGTGGGAAGTAATTCATATCCTGATGGAGGATAATATATGCTTTTAGAGAAATGCATCCCACTGTAGTAATTTTTATAATAATCAAATTCAAGTCAGATGTAATTAGATTTTGGGCCAGATATAAACAGAGCTCCCTCTGATGTAAAGAACCTAAAAAAAATAAAAACGCAAAATCAAGCCTTGTCCGTTGAGTATTAAAAGCAAATAGTCTTTCCCTGTTGTTGTTGTTAGGTGCCTTCGAGTCAATTTTGATGCATAGAGACCCTATGTACCACAGAATGAAACACTGCCTGGTTCTGTGTCATTCTCACAATTGTTGCTATGTTTGAGCCCATTGTTGCAGCCACTGTGTCAATCCATCTCTTTGAGGGTCTTCCGCTTTTCCACTGACCCTGTACTTTATCATACATGATTCCCTTCTCTAGCGACCGATCCCTGGAGACAACATGTCCAAAGTACGTAAGATGCAGTCTTTTCCTAGGTTATATATTTTTAAGAGAATTTATGTTCTAAGCTCATAAATCATTTTGTAATGGTTTACAATACACTGTATCTGAAATTAAAATCCCTTAAATCATTACGTAGAAACATTATACTTAAAAAAAATACTACCTAAGAAGCCCCTAGATCTGTGGGCTGCCTAACCGGTTTGCACTCAACTGCTAGCTGCAAGGTTGGAGGTTCAAACCCACTCAGCAGCACCATGGAAGTAAGGCCTGAAGATTTGGTTCCATAAAAATTACAGCCAAGAAAACCCTATGGAACAGTTCTACTCGGTGACACATGGGGCCACTATGAATCTTAATCAACTCAAAGACATTTTTCACTTAAGAAGCACCTAATTTTAAGAATGAAGATGTATGGACCACATAATATTTTTTTACCTACTCTGATATTTTTATGTTATGTGTAGTCTACTTCAGCTGATCAGTCACCTTATGCCTAATTAGGTAAAGGTATTTTTTTGTTATTTCTGTTTATTATTTTCTCTCTTGCCATGAAATTCTGCTTCATGATACAAATTCAAACCATGCTATACCAAACACTCATAACAGTCATCAAATGGAAACAATCTCATTCATTACATAAGAGTTGCCTCTTGATGCAGGTTATACACCGACCAGAAATTAGGTTTTAGTGCAGCTTCTAGACTAAGATGGACTAAGAAGAAAGACCCAGAGATCCATTTCTGAAAATCAGCCAGTGAAAACCCCTATCAATCACAATGGCCTGATCCCAAACCCATCATGTGAATGGTGCAGGACTCGACAGAGTTTTGTTCCATTGTACTTATGGATGACTTGAAGGTAGCTAACAACAACATATCAGTTAATGATGAAAGTGTTTTGAGTTTGGGTCAGTTGAATTAGGATTCCAATACAAGCTAAGAAACTACATCCTACCCAAGTGTTGTAAAGGTACCATAGATAAATATGGAGACATTTGGTACCCTTATGGGGGGAAATATTTATTTAATTGATTTGGCAGGAAAATATGAGGGCAGAACATTTCCTCCTTTGAAAAATTTAAATCTAGAAGTGTAGCTTTTGGGCTGATCATCCCTGTTTGTCTCTCTCCAGTGTTCAATGGTTATATGCTGAGACACCATGAAGCCTCTCAGCCTTCCTGACAGCCACCTGAGGCCCGTTACCCTATGCATGTACAGCTTTATATTCAGACAAAGACTCAAGGAGATGCTTATAGAGATTTCTGGGCCTCTTTCTCTGGACATCTGTACAAAGATCTTTTCATTACTCTACCCTGTAAATTCTAGACACCCTGAATTGTAATCTCTCTTTTTTCTTTTTCTGTTCTAGGCTTCATGTCCTGCCTATTTCCTCCTTGCCTGTAGTATCTTCTTTTAAGTGCTTGCAGATCAAATCCCAGGTTAGCCCTAGGGCTCACCTTTTCACATTGCTTATTTTTCTTCTCTCAGTGTCATAGTCTTTCTTTGGTTCTTTTCCAATTTCTAAAAACTGTTTCATACATTGTGTCCAATAATCTAGCTTTTTTTTTTTTTTAATATTATTTATTTACTTTTTAATGACACTGGTTTTAGTTACTCCCTCAAGGCCGGATGTAGATTTCTAGGCATACAATTTAACATACAAAGAATATTACTAGGTAATATTATCTAAGAGCTATGGTAAGTTATTTAAATATATTATTTCATTTTGTTACCGGAGAATAGCCTCAGTTCTTGTCTTCGGTGTAGGAAAGAATTCAAACACTGAGACAAAGAGTGCCAAGCAAGCAAAGGGTTTTATTAGTTAGCAGAGGGTTAATAGCGAAAGTACACTTGACCAGAGAGCGTCAAGAGGGCCGCTCAGAGGGAGAGTCTGAGAGCCCCGATAGTCATTTTCTTAGGGTTTTATACCCTTCTTTTCTCTTTTCTCTCTGTGTTAATATTTAACAGCCATGCCAGGGACCCCTATGGAGACTACTTCCTTGTCTTAACTTTTAATTACCAAGTTAGAGACCTTATCAAGTTAGGAAACTTATCAAGTGGGACCCCTTTAGGGACCATTTCTTTGGCTCAACGTTTAACTATGTAGACACCATCTTACTGAGGAATGTCACCACCCCCATCTCTTCTTCCTCCCGAGAGTAAGCTCTCCCCTTCTCCCTTACAATTTTATCCTCAAAACACACTAGGAGATTCTACTGTTCTTATTTCTTTAATGAAACAATAATGAATAATGGGTGGAAGAAAGTAAAGGGGAAGAGACAGCAATAACTGGACTCTGGAGTTTCAGAAAGGTATTATTCAAGATTGGAACAGTAGAGGGGAAAGGAAAAGGAATGGCATAAACAACAATGTATAAGAACATGGTTTCATGGAGTTCTTAAGAGTGATCTTGTTTTCTTGAAGCTTGGGGTTAAAAAAGAGGAATGATGTTTAAGGTAAATCTAAGAAAGGATATGGTACTTAGACTACGGAAAGGGTTGAAAGTTAAATTTAAGGAGTATGAATTTGATTCTGTAACCAATGAAAAACCATTAAAGGCTATTTCGGGTACTCCCCTAATTGACATTGCTCCTCATCTTAAGCTGGAGGCAGTCTTCATATACATTTCTTTAGCACTGGGACAGGAAAATGGACATCTTTTAATCTAGCTTTCATGATTGCTGGTATATGGCATTGGCTGATTCACAAAGAATTCTGACAATAATAGTTTGAAAGAAAGGTAACCAGTTCCAAACTGGAAGCTTTATGTCTCTGGAGTATAAAGCCTCTGGAATTGCTGTTTAGTATCAGGAAAATTGGCAGTATGGCAAGCAGGTAATACTTTGGAAATGAAATGTGTCATGACTGACTGGTAATATATGCTGACTATAGTTCAAAAAGTCAGAGAATAGGTAACCATAGTAGACAAAGTCTTTGTTTTGCAACGTCGTAAATTGATTGTATATATTATTATATAGGAAAATAAAACCCTGATATTTCAGCTATCGAGGATGAGGGAAAATGAAATTTCTGCCATGGCATCTTAACTTGTCAAGGGATGTGAATATATCATTTCCAATTGTGTGGCAAATGTAGAGGCCAACTGAGCACAACGATCACAATAGAACCTGTTTTATTGTGAAACTAAACGTTGTCCAGAACATTGGATAAAATTTCAACTCTGCTAACTCCCAGGGCATTTAACATGAAATTAGAGTTTCATTACCAATTCAGATAAGCATAAAAGAGAGAGGATTTATTAGTTCTCTAGGGGGTTTTGTATCTCCAAAAAAATTCCATAAAGCTGTAATGATGCTGAGAAGTGATAGAAACACTTATGACCATTTTTTTTTGCTCTAAATGTATGTGATTTTACTGTTATATTTTGGAAGAATAAATAACTTAGCTTGTGAAGGCACCCAAGGTGTGCAGGTGTTACAGATTTTAACCTTTTCTCATAAGCCTCCCATTTGCTATTGTTTATGTGTTAAAACATCCCATCTTACAGCTCTCTCATGGCATCTAACATATTTTACATCTTTAGAACCATCCACTGCAGTTCAGTTTTGGGGGAGAACATCTGTACTTGTACAGAAGAAAAATAAGAAAATGTACTCTTCGCTTACCAAACGTGGCCAATTACCGAGCTCGTGGGTGTGTTTTCTTTGTTTGCTTGTTTGTTATCCTAACGAGCCAATATGATTTCAGTGGGAATTAATTTATTTGGCGGTATAAAAGAGGCACATCAAATTGATTAGCCTCTTTGCAGTGGCCTTTGTGCTCTGAGAACAGTCAATAACTGATCATTTTAGACACTGGCAAGGGAAACCACCATGTACTTTCATTTGTTTGTCTGTCTAGTTACTGCTTGAACAGCTGCAGTGCCTTTTTGATTCTTTTTTTTCCTATGACAGCATAGCAATGAAATCTCATTTCCGGGCCCAGTTCAAACAACCATGCTTTAATTTCACAAAAACTAATAGTTTGGCTACACGGATTCAAAACCTATTCTGTTCCTTAGCAGCACATTGAGAGATCAAGTAATCATAGCCCCAAATCTCCCAGATGTTTGCAAGCTTGCACTGCCCTGTAGTGATATCAACTTCCCTGCCATTTAAGCCGACCTTGATTTCATTCTTTCTTGAAAATTCTTTTGGAATTAGGAAAAAAAAAGAAAAAAAATTTTTTCTTTTCTTTTTGATTTCATTCTTTCTTGAAAATTCCTTTGGAATTAGGAATTGTAAGCAGCAACGTGACCAATTAAAATGTTCTGCATGAGAAATGTATTTGTGTGTTCTGACATTTTTTAAGATCCCATCTTCAGTATGATCAATGCTTTTAACTAGCTCTTGGGTTCAGCATAATGAGCTCTGAATAAGGCCTCCTGGTCAGATGACATCATTTCAAGTGGGAGAGATGTGACTTTCCATTTCCAGCTCCACTAGAACTTACTTGGTGACCTTGAACAAGCTACTTAACCTCTCTCTGACTTATTTTTATCACCTGCAAATTGAATATAATAGGCTCAGCCTCCCTCAGGATGGTACTGATGGATAGTTAAATAATGTCTTGAAAACGCCTTAGGACCCTGAGGAACAGGACATGAAAGAGCAATTGTATTGGAAATCTGACCATAGACCACTTTGGCAACCTTTAAATTGCATCATTTTATGTACATCTTCATGTCTAGACTTTGCTGCTCAAATTGACCTCTGTCCATTTTAACCATAAAAAAAAAAAAACTCTTAAGGATCCTTAGTCTATTTAAAATTACCATTCAGTGAAATGTGTAGTTTCTGATCAGTGGTTGGCAAACCTTAGAGAAATTAAAGATATTTTAAAAATAAAGATAACAGGTTTAGAGACTATTAAAAAATGTAAGTATTGAATTAAAAATAAAAAATTGATTTCCTTATTTGAATTTTAGGGAAGATAAAACATGTAGATTACAATACACCCTTCCTGACAAGTTGTACACCTAAAAATGCTCACCTAAAAAGTTTTAGTTAGCAGCTGAAAATACTCTTTTTTAGTCCTTAAAATTAATATCCACTTCATTTTACTCACAGCACACCTTTAACTGTAGCATAATTTTCTTTAGTCACCCCATCTTTAATATAATTTCTGCTCCTATTTCCACCATTGGAACAGTTCTTACAAATCAAAAGTGCTAAGAAAGATCTGCTAATATTATACTGTTTCTTTGGAGTAAAATAATTATACCCACTTTTTATCTGTTGTCTAAAGATAAATTTCTGTGTCATTCCAGCATCATATTCACTGACACAGTGACAGAATCAACCAGAACTTTCCTTTCTTTGTTTTCATTCCCTCCATTTAGAATGCAAGGTACCTAATTCATATTTTTATGTTGGGAAGGTCACACTCATTTATTCATTCAGAGCCAAAAGCAGTGAAAACCAGCAATATTTTCCAGCCAAGTGAATTGTATGAGTTAATCTATTCAGTCACAGTGAAAATACTCAGTTGAAATAGTTTACAGGTATTATATGACAATAGTAATAATTATCTATCTATGTGGACTTTTCCAGATAACACAATCAAGACACTTTCCTCAGACTAACTTTTGGTCACTTTCCAAAATGAAATGCACCCCGTAAATTACCATGGATAAGAACATTCCAGAAAATACCTTGGGGGAGCTGAAAACAATTCTTAAAGAAGTCGTTGTAAATCTTGTTTTTAATAATTATAATGAGTCCCATAATTGCAAGATCCCAAGATACTTCAGTTTAGGAGTATTTAGTAGTGTCATGGGAAATATCAGGATTGAGGACTTCAGTATATTTCTTCAGGAGTCATTTTCGAAACTGTCCTCTAACTGGCATTTATGATGCCAGTCCAAATGTCACTAATCTCTGCACATCATAGTAGAGAAGTCTCACAAAACTTAGGTACCTGCAGCAGGTATTTTACATGGCACATAGTAAAGGAAACAGGCCCTCAATTTTCACCATTGCACAATTCTATAAAGTAGCAAATCAGGATGAGATTATTTAGAGCTATAGAAGTAGTTGCTAAAACCAGTATACATAAAGGGTAGATAGAAATACGTTTCTACAGGTGGTATTAAAGCTCTGGATTAAGGAAGTGACGAGTTCAACAAGCGATGATATTGTGTATGGAATATAATTACTCAGTGAATATCAAGAATCAGTGAATATTCCAAAACTGTGGATAACAAGATTTTTTTGATACAAAGAACTTAGAAACAAAGGCTAGTTATCATCTGAGTATAACCTCCTGTCACCTATGTGTGTACAGGCCACTCTCTTTCAATGTTTAATAAAGTTAAAAGTAGTAGGTAAAATAAAATTAACATCCTGATGATCATTTGGTTTTTTAATAATATAGAGGCAGAAATTTTATTATAAACTTTCGTATACAAACTAGATTCTACCAGAAAATCTCTCATCTAAAAGGAGAAAGCTTAGGGACTTAGGCAAATTCAATGTGTACATACAGCAGGTTCAACATTTTATGTTGTTTTTTCTCTTAGGGTCATAGGGCCTGCTGATCTGTCAGTCAGGGTGTCTTTGACCATAAGGAAGTCAAAACTTGTTCTGATAGCTTAAAAAGAGAAGATAATGCAACATCATTCACAGCAGGAAGAAAGGAGGAAAACAAGAACTAGAGTTAGTTAATGCTTCAGCTTAAAAATGTCATCATGGATCTAAATTCCTTGGGAATGAATTTCTTACTCATTCATCATTCAAAAAATATTTATTGAACACTCGATATGTCTCAGACCTGGTTCTAGGCATTGAGATTTGTGTTGTGCTGCAGTAAAGATGGCTGCAAAATTTTAACACTTCTACAGAAAGATGGGATCTAATTCCTCTAATCTTGAATCTTGACTGATTTACATACTTACACTACCACAAGAATATAGTAGAAGTGATGTTTTCGAACTTCCAGTAAAATGTCATAACAATTCTTGTCACTTTCAAACGAGAGTACTTGTTCTCAATATCGTTCTTTCGGAACCCAGTCTCCATGCTGTGAGAAACTCAAGCCATGCGAAGAGACTGCATGGAGGCATTCTGATTATCAATCTGTGCTGAATGTCCAGACAACAGCCCACCAACTTCCAGCCATGTGAGTTTTTAGTTGACTCCAACCCCAGCTATCATTTGACTGCAAACATATAAAAGACCCCTAGTGACAACCAACCATTTAAACCCAGGCATCCCACAAAACTAGGAGAATTAAAAGTAAAACATTGGTTTAGTCAATAAGTTTTGGGGTGCTGTGTCATGTAGTGATTATTAGAACATGCAATGAACAAAACAGACAAAAATCCCTGAGCTCAAGGAGCTTACGTTCTCATTGGGGAGCGAGAAAATAAACAATCTATCAAGTTATGTAAGTATGTCATACTGAAAAATACTAGGGAAAAAATAAAGTAAGGAAAGAGGAAAGAGAGATAGAAAGAGACAGAGAATGGTCAAAAGACAGATAGAATGGTGGTCAGCATTATAGCAGAACAAACCAATTTCAGGAGCAAAAGAAAATTGCGTCTTTCTCTTGTTCTATTCTAAAAATGAATATATATATATATACACATATTCTTTTTCCAGAAAACCCATGGCAATTTTTTCCTCCTACCATATACAACAAAATTGAGTCACATAGCCAAGGGAACCCAGCACGCAGCAATGATTCATTTAGAATAAAAACAATAAGCGGATACTAGAACTAAAGTTTAATATTGGTACTAGCTATAACCGTGTAAAAGCCACACACATTTAGGGCCAGTGAATGTCTTAGATGTCTGAATTTATACTTATTCTTTAGAAATTCTAAACCAGAATTTCATGAAGCACTGCTTCCAACTTAAATGATCCTGTATATGTAATAAGGATTAAATATTGAGGGAGGAGATAAGTATTGGCAGCTAATAACATGGTGCAGATAGGAGAAAATGGCTGTTTAACATGCATACATAAGAATTTTAACTACTTTACAGACTTGTGAAAAAAAGCAAAAATGCATATAATCTCACTTGACCCCCAACTAAGGCTTTAAGAAATTTAAAAAATAATCTGAATATCAATAAATCAATGTATCACATTTCAAGGGAAGATTTGTGTCAAGGAGTATTTTTTACTTTAAAAAAACGTAGTAATTAAGAAAAAGAAAAAGACAGACAGAGAAGCAAAATGAGAAGAGAAAAATTATTAACAAAAAAAGTTTGCACTCAACGTAACAAAAGAATGAAATTATTACAATTTCTTCAAAACATGAACAAAGTCTCTAATTTGGAATGGTCTACTCTTTCTCGATGGCACTGGGTTTGGTTTTTTTGTTTTGTTTACTCTTTCTGAAGGCTGTAGCCTTTGACCTTCATCAGTAAGTGCTTCAAGTCCTCCTCACTTTCATCAAGAAAGGTTGTGTCATCTGCATATCACAGGTTGTTAATGAGTCTTCCACCAATCCTTAAACCATGTTCTCTTCATATAGTCCAGCTTCTTTGATTCTTTGCTCAGCATATAGATTGAATAATTATGGGGAAAGGGTATAACCCTGATACACACCTTTCCTGATTTTAAACTATACAGTGTCCCTTTGTTCTGTTTGAACGACTGCCTTTTGATTTATGTACAGGTTCCACATGCTCTGAAATTCAGATTCTTCACAATGTTATCAATAATTTGTTATGATCCACATGGTTGAAACCCTTTATATAGTCAATAAAACACAGGTAAACATCTTTCTGATATTCTCTGCTTTCTGCCAAGATCCATCTGACATCAGCGACGATATCCCTTCTTCCACATCCTCTTCTGAATCAGCTTGAATTTCTGGTAGTTCCCTATTGGTGTACTGCTGCAACCATTTCTGAATTATCTTCAACAAAATTTACTTGATGTGATATTAAAAACATTGTCCAATAATTTCTGCATTCTGTTGTATCAACTTTCTTTCTACCACTCGTCTGTCTGTTTGTCAGACTGTGATGTCTTGCATGTTACTGTGATGCCAGAAGCTAGCTATGCCACCAGTATTTCAAATTCTAGCAGGGTTACCTATGGTGGACAGGCATCAGAGGAGCTTTCAGATTATAACAGGCTAGGGAGAAGGACCTGGCAACCTACTTCTAATAAAATTGGGAAGTGAAAACCATTTGAATATCTATGGAACATTGTCAGGTTTGGTGACAGAATGCCACAGGTTGGAAGACATTCAAAATATGACTGGGAAAGAGTTACTCCCTCAAAGTGGAGTCAAATTTAATGATACGGACAGAGTAGAGCTTTTGGGACCTGAATTTGCTCTAGTGGCATGGCTCATAATGAGAAGAAATAGCTGTAAACATCCATTAATAATTGAACCATGAAATGTACAAAGTATGAATCTAGGAAAATTATAAGTCATCAAAAATGAAATGTAACACATAAAGATTGATATTCTAGGCATTACTGAGCTAAAATGGAGTGATATTGGCCATTTCGAATGAGAGAATCATATGGCCTACTATGCTGGGAATGACAAATTGATGAGGAATGGCATTGTATTCATCATCAGAGAGAATATTCAAGATTCATCCTAAAGTACAGTAACATCAGCAATAGGATAATATCCATATGCCTACTAGGAAAACCAGTTAACATGACTATTATTTAAATTTATGCACCAACTACTAATGCCAAAAATAAACAAGCTGATGATTTTTACCAACTTCTAAGTGTGAAAGTGATCAAACATGCAATCAAGATGCAATGATAATTACTGGAGTTTGAAATACAAAAGTTGAAAACAAAATAGGGTTAGTAGTTGGAAAATATGTTCTTGGTGATGGAAGCAATGCAGGGAATCACATGATAGAACTTAGCAAGACCAATTACTTATTCATTTCAAATACTTTTCTCAACAACATAAATGGCTACTATACACACGGGCCTCATAAGATGGAATAAAAAGGTATCAAATGAACTACACCTGAGGGAAGAAAGGAAGGAATAGCTCAATATCATCAGTCAGAACAAGGCCAGGAACTGACCGCAGACTAGACCATCAATTGCTCGTAGGCAAATTCAACTTAAAGCTGAAGAAAATTAAAACAAGTCCACAAGAGCCAAAGTATGACCTTTGTATATCCCACCTGAATTTAGAGACCATCTCAAGATTTGACACACTGGATATTGATGACCTAAGACCAGTGGAGGTATGGGATATCATCAAGGACACAATACACAAAGAAAGCAAGAGGTCATTAAAAAGACAGGAAAGAAAGAAAAGACCAACATGGATGTCACACAAAAAAACAAGAGACTCTGAAAATTGCTCTTGAATGGCGAATGGCGAGTAGCTAAATCAAATGGAAGAAATGATGAAGGCAAAGAACTGAAGATTTCAAAGTGCAACTCGAGAAGACAAAGTAAAGCTTTATAATGACATTTGCAAAGACCTGGATTTAGAAAACCGAAAGGGCAGAAAACTCAGCATTTCTCAAGCTGAAGAAGAAAAAATTCAAGCCATGAGTTGCAATAGTGAAGTATTCTACAGGTAAATACTGAATGATGCAGTAAGCATCAAAAGAAGATGGAAGGAATACACAAAGTCACTGTAGCAAAAAGAATTGGTTGAAGTTCAACCATTTCAGGAGGTAGCATATGATCAAGACCCAGGTATTGAAGGAAGATGTCCAAGTCACAACTGAAGGCACTGGTGAAAAACAAGGCTCCAGAAATTGACGGAATACCGTTTGAGATGTTTCAACAAATGGTTGCAATGCTAGAATCACTCATTCATCTATGCCAGGGAATTTTGGAAAAGCTCTGTATTTGTGCACATTTCAGAGAAAGGTGATCTATATTCAGAATGAATTGCAAAACGGACATGTAGTAAAATGTGAATGGAAAAGTTAAGTCTCAGAAATAAACAGCAATGAATATTTTAAGAATATTTTTCCTGAATCTTTTGTTTTGGGAATAAAACACCTTTGTACAGTGAAGTTTTGTTTATTTTAATCCTGAGGTGAGGAAGGGCTTTCGAGAGGGGAAAAAAAAAATACATAATTATGGAAATTAAAAAATACGTAATTGTGGCAATTAAAAAAAAAGTATAAAATACTTATAGTAATATTAAAAAAAAAAAAGCATCACCGTAACTAATCTTTGGTTTCAACTGGGGTATATTTCTCTTTCTTCAAGAAATAATGATCATTCATCTTTTTTTCTAATTTAAAAATAGATATATTTTGTACAAAATTTTAATTTGTATTCTCCTTAAAAGCATATGAGTAAAAATATTACATAAAACTTTTTAGAATCATGACTATTGTATACACCAATTTTTTTATATATTCTAAATTAGTTTTCTACAAGCCCTTAATTCATGCAATTTATAGTTTATTTTTAATAACTAATTAACTGTATTTTATAAAATATTTGATTGACATAATTCTGTAGTACTAATTAATTTGTGTAGAGAAGGCTCATTTAAAATAGAATTAGACAATCTGGTTAGATTGACTTTCTTTTAAATATAAGCTCTATTATAAAGACACTATGATTTCTCAAATATAGATGTGATTTTAACATATGCTTCTCAGTATAAACTAGCAAAGACTTAAGCTTTCCAATCACTGTTCTCATAAAAGCTTAATTAAAATACTATAAACAAAGGCAAATGCAAGAGTAACTGTCAGAATACTTAACTGAAATTCTATATCATCATTTGGAGAAAGTAGAAAATGTGCAATTATCAGGTTCTTGTATTAGATATATAGCATGCATATAAAGAACATAACCCTAAATCTACTAATTGCATTTGAAAAACATTATTATTGTTAATTTTAATGACATATTCATTTGACTTTCTAGATGTAAAACTTAGTAACATAATTAATTGATGAATAATTATTCTGCATTAAACATTATATCAAGAATCCGCCTCCAAATCACAGTTTTTAATGGATATGTCATTTTAAAAATTGGCTAGTTTTCAATCACTTTTAATTAACCTCTTATATACAACCCAAGAATCAGGCAATGACAGTTTCCCATAATACAAACTTCATCTTATTTTCTGCCCATGCCAACAACCTTGAAGTTGGCAGTACAACAATTTTCCTTTAAGAGTTTTGTTGCCAAGGTTTATACTTGTCTTTTTTAAAACTTAATTTTTTGAATTATTTTCTTTCCCACTTGTAAACCCAGTAGCTTGTATACATTTAATATATATAAATCACTTTCTTGGCTATTTGACTTCAATTTATACCATTTTTGCTTTCTATATCCTTAATTTATACAACCAAAAGATGGCAGTGCTTCATCAACTATACCTTTACTATAGGCCTTAATATTCATTTTCCTGATAGTCAAAATATATTGCTTGCAACTTTTTTTTAATATCTTGAGTAAAAATATATTCAGTATTAACAGCTATTAAACATGTGATTTAATTTTTGAGCTCTAACTCATGATACATTTCTTAATAATAATTTTAAAAAAAGAGCAAAAGAAAATAAAAGGCCAATGATAATGTTAAATGGGTTGCAGTCTGAGTGGCTGTTTTAAACACTTCTCTAGCACTTCTCTTGGTTCTATTTGATTAGTCTCCTGTGAATCACATTGAAGACAGACCTTTGAAAACCTGTAGAAGTACTTTTCTATTAATACAATGATCTTGATCTTGTTTCAAAGAACTTGACAAATATATTGGTGCTTTCACATGTGCAAAAGTAAGGCTGAATCTTCAAACTGCCCATTAACTCAAGAGTTTTGATTGCAATTATAACAAAGACATTTCTAAGTATGTCTAATTAATATACCATCAAAATAAGGAAGAAAGATTTTCATTTTTAAATACAAGAGTACTGAAATTTTTAGTGTAGAGAGATAATTCACTAAATTTTCTGATTTTCTTTTTTGCTTATTAAAATGAAAGCTAGTTTTCCCTGATAATATTTATTGCCCTCTATCCTTGCGGGTATGGGTATCCTTGCCTACTTCCAATCAAAATAACATAATAATTCCTTTTAGTGCTTTAATAATATATATCACAAATGATTTCAACTCTGTATAACTATATCCACTTTTATTTTCTAATCTCTAATTCTGCCTCTTGGAAGAACATTTTGCTAATGTTTTTAACTTTGTTACTTACTATGGACAGTAAAATTCCACATATTGTGGGCATTTTTCAAGCTGTTTATTCTCTGTTGCTAAAATTGCTGAAAGAAAACACGTCACAAAAGGTTCCTTGTGACCCTTTTTATCCAGGATGTGTTTGAGCTAAAAGGAATCAAAGCTCATCATTTTTTGTTTGTTTTTCTTTGTTAAAAAACAAAACAAGAACAACAAAAAAAGGACTTGATAATTAAGTAGGAGGAGTTTCAGGAGAGTGTTGAGGCAGGATCTTGGTGGTTTTTGGTTGTGATGTTCATTTCTTTACTTTGTTTCCCAGCTTCTTCCGTAACCTCATGGAATCACCGCTCATGAAGAAGTTGTGGTAAACGCTGGCAAAATATACTGGGGAAAAACGCATTACATAACAAAATTTGTACCCCCAGCATTGGTGATAAAATGTCAGTGATGAGGAGTGAGTTACAGGGAGAAGCCTATTACAAATGGGAACAGATTCAAATTTTGTGGAGTTTGACATTGATACAATCTGGGAAGCCGTCATTATGGACAACAATACAATATTTTGAATTTAAAGTTGCTAAATCCACTCCCAGGACCTTCGAATGGGCCTGGACAGGTGAGGTACCCTGAATCTTAAGCATCATTATTTCCCGTAATGAGGCCCCTTGAAACAATGGTAGATTTGGAATGTCAGACAAAATAAAACACACACACACACACACACACAAAATCAAAAACTAAGACCAGGACGACATTAGTAACCAATTAGCCCAGGATCAAGCCAGAATTCTGAATTCATAGAACCACAATATAGGACATGAAATAAAGTCAGAGCTCACGACCCAAAGCAGATCTTAGAAGAAAGCAGAAATATGGTACAAAATACAAGTAATTAGAAAGATTCATATTAAATAATGTTTTCTCTTTTCTGCCCATGCTTTTGAGTATCATTCTAGCCAGTGACTGTTTCCTATAGCTGAGATCAGTTCAAGAAACATGTGTGTGCTGATTAAAGATTGAATTGACAGTAGTCTGAAGGGGAAAAATTTGCATATTTATGTAAGGTTGCAGCACTGACTCTGACACCAACTACCCACTGTGAGGTGGAACTTCACAGGTGTAACACACAGTCCTCCACAAGACTGCTCTCGCATCAGCTACAAGATCAGGGGTCTCCAGGTATCCCCACTTCTGACCAACTGGATAAAATTTGGGGATTTCTACTATCCCCTCAAGTTTGATAATTCACTAGAATAACTCACAGAACTCAGGAAAATGCTATACTTATGATTACTGTTTTATTTTAGCAAAAGAATACAAATCACAATGAGACAAGAGAAGATACACATAGGGAGAGATCAGGCCGGATGCCTAATGGGAATTGAATGCTGCAGTTGTCTTCTCCTTATGGAGTCAAGATGTGTGACATAAATGTGACAATATGCAGAATTGTCAGCCAAGGAAGCTCACCTGAGCTTTGGTGCCCAGAGTTTTTCTTAGGATTTCATTTCGTTCCCAGTTCTAATCCTCTAATTACATGGTTGGTCTTCCTGACACAGCCAGCCCCCATCCTGAAAAATTTCACTAGCACAAACTATCTAAGGGACCATAGTCAGTCACTTCATTAGCAGAAATTATCAAGTGTGGTCCAAGAGATCTAAAGATTACAAAGATACTCCAAGCACTCAGGAAATTCCAAGGGTTTAAAGGTTACCTCCCAGGAAATAGGGGCAATTGCCAACTAAGTTATTACACAAATTTAGAGGTTGTCCCCCAGGAACTGAGGACAATGGGCTTTTTTTTTTTTTTTTTTTTTCCTACTTATAGAGTATATATATAGAGAGAGAGAAAGAGAGAATATCTGGGGCATGCAAATGGTTAAACACTCAACTACTAGCCAAAAGATTGGCAGGTCCAACCCATCCAGAGGCCCCTTGAAAGGCAGATCTGGTGATCTGCTTCTGAGTGGTTATAGCCTTGAAATCCATATGGAACAGTTCTGCTCTGCACAGGTCAGTATCCATGAACTGGAATCAACCTGAGGGCAACTAACAATTAAAACAACACACACACACACAAATATATACATATACTCACACACAGGAGGAGTACTAAACTTCTATTTTTCTATCCACTTCCTTCTCCTCAAATTGTATCACTGAAACTGACACTTGGAATAATGACAAACTGAACACGCAAGGCTTTGCCGTTATTTCTGAGAGGCAGTGGTCAGAAGGTAAGTTGCAGGATGACTGAAGGATAAAGAAAAGTAATCAGTGCTCAGTTAGTGAACGTACAGACTCAGGAAACAATAAATTTGTTTCCTTTAACCAACTAAATGTTCCTTAGAAAGGCTTTCTTTTTTGTATCATGCTGTTTCTTTTCATCCAGGCAAATACATATTGAGGTCATTATGAAAAATAATAATATTATCTGATTAAAAAAATAGGAAACTATGACTCAGAGAGTTTATATAATTTTGAAAAAGGAGACAATTAAGTTAATTTCTAAAATGGTATTCTGAGGATAAATTCTCTGCTCCTTAAAAGCTTTATAACTTTGTTTTATCTCCTTCAAAATCACAACCAAATTTAAAGAAATGCTTTACATTTCAAAACATGCTTTCACAACTACTCTGTTAGTATAACAGGTAAAAGTAATCTAACCCAATAAAAAGAATCAGGAGTGGATCTCTGACTTTTTCTTCTTCTCATTGTTCTGTGTTTCCTTTCCATTATAAGAAAAGTAGGCATGCAAAATTCTTGATTTATGGAAGATTGCAATGACATTACTATATCTCTGGCAATTGATCAACAGTCTATAAAATGAGGTCTTATACAGGTGTATGATGGCTTCCCAAAGAGTCTTTGCACACAGATAGTTTTAAGGAAGTAAATCTTCAGAATCTCAACTGTCATATATGCTCTTTTTGAAAATTGAGATATTTGAGTGTGTGCTTCTGTGATGGAAGTGCAACTTCTCCTTGACCAGCTTCTTCTCTTTCTCAATGGCTATTATTTAGCTTTGAAGGAAAAAAAGAAGGAAAAAAAAACTCCTAAACATTCTCACAGGGAACGAGAGGCAGTCGATGAAAAGAACAAGGGGATACTGCATGGTTTAAAATCAGGAAAGTTGTGTGTCAGGGTTGTATCCTTTCACTATAATTATTCAGTCTGAAAACTGAGAAAATAATCAGAGAAGCTGCACTATATGAAGGAGAATATGGCATCAGGTTGGAAGGAAGACTCATTAACAGCCTGCCATATGCAGATGAAATAACCTTGCTTGCTGAAATCAAAGAAGACTTGAAGCGTTTATTGATAAAAACCAAAGACTACAGCTTTCAGTATGGATTATACCTCAACATAAAGAAAACAAAAATCCTCACAACTGGACCAATAAGCAACATCATGATAAACAGAGAATTTATTGAAGTTGTCAAAAATTTCTCTTTAATTGGATCCACAATCAACACCCATGGAAACAGCAGTCAAGAAATCAAAAGACACATTAAATCCGGCAAATCTGCACCAAAGGATCTCTTTAAAGGGTTAAAAACCAAAAATATCACTTTGAGGACTGAGGTACACCTGACCCAAGCCATGGTGTTTTCAATCACCTCATATGCATGGGAAAGCCAGACAATGAACAAGGAAAATCAAAAAATAATTGATGTCATTAAATCGTGGTGTTGGTGAAGAATATCAAATATACTATGGACTGCCAGAAGAAAGAACATATCTGTCTTGGAAGAAGTACAGCCAGCGTGCTCCTTCAAAGCAGGGATGGCGAGACTTCATGTCACATGCTTTGGACATGTTATCAGGAGGCACTAGTCCCTGGAGAAGTCATCACGCTTGGTAAAGTAGAGAAACAGTGAAAAAGAGGAAGCGGTGGATTGACACAGTGGCTACAATGGGCTCAAATATAGTAACCATTGTGAGGATGGCACAGGACTGGGCAGTGTTTCATTCTGCTGTACATGGAGTTGCTATGAGTTGGAAGCCCCTCGATGACACCTAACAACAACAACCATTCTCAACCTTAACTCTTGGGACATAAATATCTCTAGGCCATCAAACATTTGGACATATTGACTCGATAATAAAAGTTTTCGAAAGCCTGATGATTTTCAGTTGTTTAATTTGAAGAAATCAAGAAGAACATTTTCAAATTATTAGTTGATCAAAAAAAAAAAAACAGTTTCCATGGAATTGATTCTGACTCATGGCAACCCCATGTGTATCAGAGTAGAACTTCACTCCATAGAGTTCTCAACAGCTGATTTATTGAAGTAGATCACCAGGTCTTTTTTAGAGGTGACTCTGAGAAGACTTGAACCACCAACCTTTCTGTGAGCAGCCTTATATTTTACCCCTTGGCACCACTCAGGGAATCTTAAAAGAAAAAAATAATAATAATAAAATAAATTATTTGTACTGTTTTGATAAATTTTACACTAATGATTGTACTGTTCAGTCAATTCATAAAATTATATTTTTATATTAACAGATTATGGTCACAAAAATGGCAAAAATAATATATTTCTATGTGTATTAAAAGGTGATAAAAAAGTCTTTCTGGAATAAACCATATTACATCAAAATCAAATTCTATATGGGAAGTCAAAAGAGAGCACACTGCAACCATCTAAACATAATAGAAAATTTTAAATGTAAAATCAAAAACTGTGAATGGGAAATACAATCTTATATAATACTTTTGTACAATAATAAATAAATAAATAACCTGCTGCCATCAAGTGGACTCTGACTCCTAGTGACCCTATAGGAGAGAGTATAACAGCTCCATAGCATTTTCAAGGAACTACTGGTAGATTAAAAATGTCAACTTTTTGGTTAGCAGCTGAACATTTAACCACTGTGCCACCAGGGCTGTCCACAATTCAAAAAACAGTGGTAATGTGTAACTCCTTTTCGAAGTTTTGTTTTAACAACGCTGAACCATCACCTTCACCTAAAAGGTTCATTATTTTGAGTCTGACCTACAGGCCCATATTTGGATAATTCAGTCAGTCAAAAATATCTGTTATTTATAATAAAGACCACATAAAAACATACTAAATGGAAATCTGTTAAACCTGTCTAAATAAATTATTCTTGCTAGCCTTATAGAGGCAGAGGAAAAGAACATTGTCCCATGTTTATAACAATTAGCATAATAAAATCTGACACAGCACAAAAATGTGAGTATTGGAAAATACCATTTGCATAAAAATGTGTTGTAATATTTTATTCATGTATTTATTCATTCATTTATTTATATTTTTAATGATATGAAGAGAATCTTCAAATCTGGCAATCAATATTTTTATAAAAACTTACATCCATCATATTTTTATGATACAGTTTAACTCCTTTTTAACCTTTCTTCCTTCTCAGAAAAGTAATTTAACCTCCACCAAGCATGAACTAGGGAGCCCTGGTGGCACAATGGCTAAGCCCTTGGCTACTATCTGAAAGGTCAACAGTTTGAACCCATTAGCCCTTCCATGGTAGAAAAGACCTGGTCATCTCCCATAAGAATTCCAAAACCAAAACCAAACTCATTTTTATCAAGCTGATTCCAACTCGTAACGACCCTATCGGACAGAGTAGAACTGCCCCATAGGAATTCCAAGGCTGCAGTCTTTAAGGAAACTGATTGCTATGTCTTTCTCCCACAGTGCCATTGAGTAGATTTGAACTGCTGACCTTTCAGTTAGCAGACCAGTGCTTAACCACTGCACTACCTGGTCTCCCATAAAAATTACAGCCTAGAAAATCCTATAGGGCAGTTCTGCTCTGACATTTAGTGCCTCATGAATCAGAATTGACCTGACAGCACACAACAAAAGCAACCATGGACTTGGGGGAAATATTTATGAAAATGAGCAGTAGCAGCAATTGTTAAAATGCCTGGAATTGTTCCATGCAGTTTACTTTTAGAAGGTATTCAGTTTGTGCATGACATTGCATATTTCAACATAATTATCCACAGTATTTATTATCATGTTTTTTAATACTTTTTTTTTTTTTTTTTGCCTCCTACCTAGAAATGACCTTGAGGTCACATCAAACTCTCCCAATCAAATTACACCAAAAAAATTCATTGCCATTGAGTTGATTCCAACTCATAGTGGCCTCTATCTATAGGATATAGTAGAACTAAACTGCCCTGTAGGCTTTTCAAGGATTTAAACTGCCAACCTTTTGGTTAGCAGCTGTAGCTCTTAACCACTGTGCCACCAGGGCTCCAATCTGATTATAGACACAGTTAAAGAAGAATGCCAGAGACAAGAGCCATTGTCAAACTGAGGCAAGTTGGCTAGATAACTCAGCCATTGTAGGTGGCTGCCATAGAAAATTGTATTCCAAATGAGGCCAGGTTCACAATAATTTCTGCATATTCCTTTGAATGATGTCATTTAAATTCTAATGTTCTTCAGAAAAGAGGGGGAAGGGGTAGTACCCCATACTATTTTCAGGGTTCTAGCCCTTTTTTTTTTAGCCCTAGCAAATTATTGCCAAAAGCATGCTAGACTTGAAGCAGGCTGCTTAGAAGCCCTAAATGTAATCATGTCACTTTCCCTAAAAAAAAAAAAAAAAAGCTTTCCCAGAATATTGTTTTATCTTTCATAAAATGCAAAGTCTTTACTTAGCATTCAAATAGTCAAGACCCCTGATGGCCATGCTCCTGAGTAACCGTTTACCTCCATGAGAGCAGAGACAAATGTCTGGTTTACTCATCTTTGTGTACATCTCCAAGTCCTGTCAGAAGGAATATTTAATAAATATGTATTGGATAATTGGATTATGCAAATCACATGATGGTGAAAGAGTTTTTTAGGTGACTTACAAAGAGGGACTTGATTTAAAAAAAATGTTTTCACATACTTGGAGAAGATATCCACGTGACTTAATGCTCAGACGTTAGTAAGCTAGGATGTGCTTTTAAAATGCATACAGACATGTTTTGTTGTTGTTGTTAGGCGCCATCAAGTCAGTTCTGACTCATTGTGACCCTATGTGCAATAGAACCAAACACTGTGGGATCCTGTGCCATCCTCACAATCATTGTTATCCTTGAGCCTATTGTTGCAGCCACCGTGTCAGTCTATTTTGTTGAGTATCTTTCTCTTTTTCATTGACCCTCTACAGACATGCAAATACATACTTATAATGTTGTCAGTGAGTCCAGTTCTCTGCCTAGCTTTATTAACATTCCTGCTTAGGAATTTTGCAAAAATGAAAATGCAAAAAACAAAACAAAGTAAAAAAGAAAATAGCAAGCTCCTAAAAATTATTTGAAAAATGTCTCTGTGAAAAAGTAAAATTGGAGTCTCTGTTAAAATTAAAATAAAGAGATTTATTGAAGGATATTCAACTGCAGTTGGGCAACAATTTGCAAAATTATAAATTGCTCCAAATTACAGAAAATGAGAAAGGTTTTTATATAGGATAAGTTTAGGGAAACAGAAACCATTAGGCATACATTGATAAGAGTATGTCATACATTAGTTAATCTACAGACACCCTGTCCTGGACCTAGCTGGGGTAAGCATTTTGTGAAAATGGTTTTACATATCTTTCAAGAATAGGGGCAGCTTATACAAAAACACTCTTTTTGAGAGCAGCTATAGTTCTGTCGCTCCTCCTCCACTTTTTGTGAGTCATTGCAGATTAAGCCATTACTGTGAACTTGGCTCCAATGTCTCTCATTTTTCAGGCCTGTTAATAAAATACAAAAGGGAGTTTGGACTGCACCCTGTATAGACGTTTCTTTTATGCCAAGCACCTAGATTTTTGGGGCTCTTTCCCATCTTCTGTAACAATAAAATAGTTTACCATGATGAGTCTTGGTTGAGTAACTACCTATTTTGCTGATAATTCATATAATACAATGATCACATAGTTATTATAATGAAAGCAGAAAATACAGACAAACAGGAAAAAAAGAGAGTGAAGACAGTCTAATGAAAACATTTAGCCACTGCTGAGATTTGGCTATATTTCTTTACGGATTATCTAACACATATACCGAATTACAGGATTTTAATCAGGCTTTTTAATTTAACAACCTGAAATTCAATTCAAATCTGAAATTCCGTTTGAACATGAATTCTTGGGAATTTTTCAGCACCAAAGGTGGGTAGTTTTCTTCAGTATTTCCAATAAATTTATCAAAAAAAAAGAGGTTGCTTGATTCTTAGTCAATGTTGATGTCAAAACAATGGGTATAGGTATCTAGGCTTGTTTTGTGCTTGTTTATGTTTATTGGAGAGACAAAGAAGTTCTGCTTAAGCACAAAATTGTAAGCAATACCGTTTCCCTGATATTTTACCTAATGCTGTTTTCTGGATTAGATTCTAGTAGTCTGATAGAAACTCTTTCCTCAGATTGAAATTAACACCAGGGTCTTTTATTCTATTACTACTGCTCTTAGAGATCTCTTGACACTAGGTAAACATATGATTTACCAGGATAGTATATGTGTGTGTGTGTATTTATATATATTTATATTTCAGTTGGCAGTTCTTTTTTTTCCTTAATACCTAAAAAATCTGTTGTACTATTGTAACTGGATGTTGAAATATTTATATTGAGTTGATTTCTTTTCTTCCAAGCAATATTTTAGACATATCTTACCTCAGCATTTGAGTTCTTAAAATACTGAATTTCATTAAGTCACAATGATTCTTCTTCCATTTTGCAGGAGTGCCAATAAAGTCTAGACTTCTCCAAGCATGCCAGTCTAAAATCAGAGTTGCATTTCTACTGTACAGTTAAAAAAAAGAAAAAAAAAAGTTATTCTGTAAGCAATTCAGGAATCAGGGAGGCACTTAGAGACTGTTGGCAACAAGAAAGTTTCTTTGTTAAATGTGTCTTTAGTGCAGGCAAAGTTCTATTGCTAAGTGAAATATAAGGCAGTACATCTAAGCAATTGCTCAGTACTTTTTAAGCTGAGCTTCTGATTTGCTTTGTAGACTCAAAAATATGAAAGTTATTGTCTTCTGCATTTGATTTATCTATGGAAGATATTCATATTCTGCTTCAGTTCCCACATTTTCTGATGGCCAGAAAAGTCAAAGACTAAACAGTAGAACATGTATTAGAGGGATTTGCAATTAATTAAATTTGACATGAATCGCAAATTTTCTCAATTTTCTTCTGTAAGTGTAAAAAAAATAAGTGTAAAGTTGCATTAATCAAGTTATTAATGATCTTTAGCAAGTGAATAAAAATGTATTGTGTTCTAAACTCTATGAAAAAAATTTAAAAGATAGGTTAGTAATTTTTTTTTTTTTTAGTAATTTTATTCATTGAATATTAATTATGTTCATGGAATCATGCCTGGAGAAATGGGATGTTAATATGATTGTGTTTTCTTTCTTTCCTTTCAGAAAATTACATTTGAGGAAGAGGGATGAAATAAGGACTAAAATAAAGAAAATGCAAGAAAAAATTACAAATATGAACAAAGAAATTATAATAAGTTTATTTGTTAATTATGTTCAATATATTCAAGCAATGATTTCCTCTTTGTCGGGGAGGAAGGAACAGTGCAATGTAGACTGCTTTACAATTGAAAAACATGTTTACATATATTCAAGTTAAGACATGTATTTTGGAAACCATTACATATAATGGAACTAAGGTAAAAAGATGGGCATCACTTCCTTTTAATCAATGAGGGTGAAGGTCACTCAGTAATTACCTAGGAGAATATATTTAGATCAATTTATTGTTTACTACTAATTAAAGATTTCAAATTTAGTGGAGTTACATGTTAATTTGTAAATATCTGCTAGAGAAGAAGTAACGGTGCAACAGATAACTCTAGAGGATTATCATTACATAACACGTAAAAAGTTTTGTATAGAATCCAGCAATTTTACCCTAACATTTCTTTTTTAATCCCTTTTCCTGATATCTTCTCAAATTCCCTTTGAGCTGGTCAAAATATCATTGTTGTTGCCTTCAAGTCATCTCCGACTAATGGGGATCTTGGATTAAAATCAGGAAAGATGTACATCCGAGTTGTATTCTTTCACCACATTTATTCAATCTCTATGCTGGTCAAATAATCTGAGAAGCTGGACTATGGGAAGAAGAACACAGCATCAGAATTGGAAGAAGACTGATTATCAACCTGCCATATGCAGATAACACAACCTTCCTCACTGGAAGTGAGGAAGACTTGAAGCACTTGCTGATGAAGACCGAAGGCTACAGCATGCAGTATGGTTTGCACCTCCACATAAAGAAAATAAAAATCCTCAGAACTGAACCAATAAGCAACATTGTGATAAGTGGAGAAAATATTGAAGTTGTCAAGGATTTCATTTTACTTGGATCCACAATCAATGTCAATGGAAGTAGCAGTTAAGAAATCAAATGGCTGTGCATTGCATTGGGCAAATCTGCTACAAAAGACCTCTTTCAAGTGTGAAAAAGCAAAGATGTCACTTTGAGGAGTAAGGTGTGCCTGACTCAAGCCATAGTATTTTCAATTGCCTCATATGCAGTGGAAAGCTGGACAAGGAATCAGGAAGACTGAAGAAGGACTGAAGTCTTTGAAATATGGTGTTGGTGAAGAATACTGTGGACAGCCAGAAGAACGAACAATTTTGTCTTGGAAGAAGTACAATCAGAATGCTCTTCAGAAGTGAGGATGGTGAGGCTACATCTCACATGCTTTGGACATGTTATCAGGAGGGACAAGTCCCTGGAGAAGGACGTCATGCTTGGTAATGTAGAGGGTCAACAAAAAAGAGAAGACCCTCCACGAGATTGATTTACACAGTGGCTACAAGGAGGGGCTCAAGCATAGCAATGACTACGAGAATGGTTCAGGACTGGTCAGTGTTTAGTTTTGTTGAATATAGGGCTGCTATGTTTTTTTTTTTTTTTTTTTATGAGTCAAAATTGACTAGATGACACCTAACAACAAAAGTATCTTGTTTAATAGAATGAAACAGTTTCCAGTCCTATGCCATCTTCATGATGCTTGGTATGTTTGAGCTCATTTTTCTGGCTATCGTGTCAATCCACCTCATTGTGTTTCCATCATTTTTGCTGACCCTCTACTTTACCAAACTTGATTTTTCTTTTAAAAAAAAAAATTTTTTTTTTTTTTTAATTTTTAGTGTTTCCTGATGATGTGTCCAAAGTAAACAAGTCAAAGTCTCTCTGGTCTCATTTCTAAGGAAAAATTTGGTTATATTTCTTCTAATACTAATTTGTTTGTTCTTCTGGCTGTCCATGGTATTTTCAATATTTTTTTTGCCAACAGAATGTGAGTGCATCAATTTTCTTCCATCTTTAACCTCGATGGCAATGGCATGGTTTTACAGGTGGTTGTGTATTAAGAATGTATATTATTTCTCCCCATCCTGCTACTGATAGATTCAGTTGGATTTTCTAGATACACAATTGCATTTTCCATAGCTAAGAATTTTTTTTTTTTTTTAATTCCCTAAAGACTCTTCTCTCTCTCTCTCTCTGTTCTTCCTCTACTGGCTGTCACTTTCAAGATAATGTATAATAAACCAATTTTGAATACCGTTACATTTGATTTTTTTCAAACACACCATCATTTGTTCATTTGTTTGTTTTAATCAACCATTTAG
This sequence comes from Elephas maximus indicus, assembly GCF_024166365.1. Taxonomy (NCBI): domain Eukaryota; kingdom Metazoa; phylum Chordata; class Mammalia; order Proboscidea; family Elephantidae; genus Elephas; species Elephas maximus. The sequence goes on along the minus strand of NC_064823.1, from coordinate 132,893,944 downwards.
TAGTAGTTTTCTTTTTCTTTCCTGTTGAATTCAGTTCAATTAATTGAATTTTTTTTTAATGTACTTTGTTTCCTCTCTGGTTGGAAAGTTGGACATTCCACTTATATTATCAGATGGTTCAGTTTTAAAGCCCATGTCTAAATTAACAGGCATGAAGGTAATTAATGTCTCTATTTCTGCCAAAAAGCAAACAAATAAGCAAAAAGCTCGAACTACCCTTTTCTCATATTTTTGCTATTCTCATTTGATCTTGTTTTTGAAGCTCACCATAATGAGCCTCTAACTCTCTCATCTGTTTTTTTAAAGTCAATAATTATTTAGATTCACCAGTACGTTTACAGATTTCTTCATTTGCTACCACTGCTTACATTATACTTCTTTATTTCTTTATTGATAAATGCATCCTTTAGCCATTTTCTTTCTAGTAAATTCCTTAAAATATTAAGCTATCTCATATTTATTGGGCTAAGAATTTTGTATTTTATTTACTTTTTATATATACATACACATGTACACACATACGTATACATATATATACATATATGTTATAGATATAGAGATAAAGATCCAGAATAACGGATCTTATTTGTGCAGCTTCTAAAGTCCGATATTGTTCTAGGTGCTGAGAAGATTACATTAAAGTAAGAGAAAAACTGCCCTCGAAGAGCTTACAATGTATTAAGAAAAACTGGTTCATATCAAATAAAGTACAATATATTGTGTCTGTTGATTATAAGGATAAAAAATACAGAGGAGTTGAGAATCCTTGGGCATGGATGAACAATGCCTGTTCAAGCTAGAATCATTGGAGAAGACCTAGATTGCAAAATAATACATGAGCAAAACCTGATAATATTAAGGAAATAATAGAAGTTGAGATCAGAAAGCATTAGATTTGAAAGCATGCAGACCTTGTTTACCAGGTTAAGATCTTTGGCTTCTACAGGTGTGAGATGAGAAGCCATTAGATGATTTTTAACACTGGAGTGAAATGATCTCAATTTCATTTTAAAAGATGGTTCCAGTTTGCACATTTATAGTGTGCATAGCATGGGAAACACCTAAGGAGATAATGAATAAGAGATTTTTTAGGGATAAAAGCCTGAAGTTCAAGGAGGAATCAGGGCTGTATCAGAACTGGAAAGTACCCAATAAGTAGAAAGTAGTGAAAGGTAAATAAGTGATGAGAACTCCCAGTGTGGGTTTTTGAGGATAGAAGAAGAGAAGACAATGGGCAGGATCCAAGGAAAAATCAGGGCCCACTCAGCTGCTAACTGAAAGGTCAGTTGTTTGAACCCACCAGCAGCTCAGCAGGAGAAAAGACCTGATGATTTACTCCCATAGAGATTGTTGATGTTTTTAGCTGTCGTTGAATCAGCTAAAAGACTCAGAGCAACTCTATGTATAATAGAACCAAACATTGCTCCATATTGTGCATCCTAACAAGTATCTATGTTTGTGCCCACTGTTGCAACCACTGTGTCAACTCATCACATGGAGAGGCTTCTTGTTTTTCAATGACCCTTTACTTTACCAAGCATGTCTTTCTCCAGGTATTGTTCCAACCTGAGAGGCTCATCTTCCAGCATTAAAGATTACAGCCTAGGAATCCCTATGAAATAGTTCTACTCTGTCACATAAGGTCTTTATGAGTTGGAATTGACTCAATGGCACACAACAACAACAACAACCAGGTGGGTAAAGGAGAAGAAGGCCATGAGGGACGGAGGAAGGATGTTTATATGTTTTCCTGATCCTCCTGCTATTTATCTTTTCTCAGTCTTAGTGTGTGTGTTTGTATTCATTTCTTAATATATGTTCTTCCTGTTCCTCACTCCACACTTCCTATTCACTCTACAAATTTCTGTAACATTTATTCAGGCTTCCCCACACCTATAAATCTGCAGCTGTCACAAGTCACCAGTTTCTGCTAATGGCGCATGTTCTAGTTCTCACTCTACATCTCATTTCATACTTCTTATATTTAAGTTCTTAATAACATTAGCAATTTTACAACTCAGTTCTGTATGTTATCTCTTCCCTTTGAGGACATTACCCTTAAAAGTCTTTACTCCTAAGACTTTGATAGTTTATCAAAGTTTTCCATAGCTGTTTCTCCTCTAGGCATTCACAAGATTATACATTGTTTATCTACATAAAATTCATAAACAAAAATTCAATTTTACAAATCAAAAGCTTGGAATTTATCAAAATATTCTAATTCTTCTATGTCTTTAATAATTAGTGGGGAACATTAAATCCATACCGACTTTTGATACATTCTACCTTTTAAATAATTGTTAAATCATTTACTTTTTCTCTGTCTCCAACTGACTACATATAGTTTATTGGAACTGACTCAATGACACAGAACAACATGCTTTCATTTGTTGTTGTTGTTACCTGCTATCGAGTCGGCTCGGACTCATAGCTACCCTGTGCACCACAGAACGAAACACTGCCTGGTTCTGCGCCATCCTTACAATCGTTGTTATGCTTGAGTTCGTTGTTGCAGCCACTGTGTCAATCCACCTCATTGAGGGTCTTCCTCTTTTCCGCTGACCCTGTACTTTGCCAAGCATGATGTCCTTCTCCAGGGACTCATCCCTCCAGACAACATGTCCAAAGTATGTAAGATGCAGTCTCGCCATCCTTGCTTCTAAGGAGCATTCTGGTTGTACTTCTTCTAAGACAGATTTGTTTGTTCTTTTGGCAGTCCATGGTATATTCAATATTCTTTGCCAACACCACAATTCAAAGGCATCAACTTTTCTTCAGTCTTTCTTATTCATTGTCCAGCTTTCACATGCATATGATGTGATTGAAAATACCATGGCTTGGGTCAGGCCCACCTTAGTCTTCAGGGTGACATCATTGCTCTTCAACACTTTGAAGAGGTCCTTTGCAGCAGATTTGCCCAGTACAATGCGTCTTTTGATTTCTTGACTGCTGCTTCCGTGGCTGTTCATTGTGGATCCAAGTTGAATGAAATCCTTGACAACTTCAATCTTTTCTCTGTTTATCATGATGTTGCTCATTGGTCCAGTTGTGAGGATTTTTGTTTTCTTTATGTTGAGGTGTAATCCACACTGAAGGCTGTGGTCTTTGATCTTCATTAGTAAGTGCTTCAAGTCCTCTTCACTTTCAGCAAGGAAGGTTGTGTCATCTGCATAACACAGGTTGTTAATGAGTCTTCCTCCAATCATGATGCTCCGTTCTTCTTCATATAGTCCAGCTTCTCAGATTATTTGTTCAGCATACAGATTAAATACGTATGGTGAAAGAACACAGCCCTGATGCACATCTTTCCTGACTTTAAACCAATCAGTATCGACCGTGGAACAGACCATCAATTGCTCATATTCAAGTTCAAGCTGAAACTGAAGAAAATCCGAGCAAGTCCACGAGAGCTGAAATATGACCTTGAATTTATCCCACCTGAATTTAGAAACCATCTGAGGAATAGATTTGACACACTGAACACTAGTGACCGAAGACCAGACGAGTTGTGGAATGACATCAAGGACATCATCCATGAAGAAAGCAAGAGGTCACTGAAAAGACAGGAAAGAAAGAAAAGACCAAGATGGATGTCAGAGGAGACTCTGAAACTTGCTCTTGAGCATCGAGCAGCTAAAACAAAAGAAAGAATTGATGAAGTAAAAGAACTGAACAGAAGATTTCAAATGGCCTCTCGAGAAGACAAAGTAAAGTATTATAATGACACGTGCAAAGAGCTGGAGATGGAAAACCAAAAGGGAAGAACACATTCAGCGTTTCTCAAGCTGAAAGAACTGAAGAAAAAATTCAAGCCTCAAGTTGCAATAGTGAAGGGTTCCATAGGGAAAATATTAAATGACGCAGGAAGCATCGAAAGAAAATGGAAGGAATACACAGAGTCATTATACCAAAAAGAATTTGTTGATATGCAACCATTTCAAGAGGTGGCATATGACCAGGAACTGATGGTACTGAAGGAAGAAGTCCAAGCTGCTCTGAAGGCATTGGTGAAAAACAAGGCTCCAGGAATTGATGGAGTATCAATTGAGATGTTTCAAACAAACAGATGCAGCGCTGGAGGTGCTCACTCGTCTATGCCAAGAAATATGGAAGACAGCTTCCTGGCCAACTGACTGGAAGAGATCCATATTTATGCCTATTCCCAAGAAAGGTGATCCAACGGAATGTAGAAATTATAGAACAATGTCATTAATATCACACACAAGCAAAATTTTGCTGAAGATCATTCAAAAGCGGCTGCAACAGTATGTCGACAGGGAACTGCCAGAAATTCAGGCCGGTTTCAGAAGAGGACGTGGAACCAGGGATATCATTGCTGATGTCAGATGGATCCTGGCTGAAAGCAGAGAAAACCAGAAGGATGTTTACCTGTGTTTTATTGACTATGCAAAGGCATTCGGTTGTGTAGATCATAACAAACTATGGATAACAGTGTGAAGAATGGGAATTCCAGAACACATATGCTTTTATAGTCTCTGATTTTGTCAAATTTTCTGGTATTTTAGCTATAATGTTGTGGTAATTAGTATTTGTGAATGTATATCAATTACTTTTAAGAGAATGAAATAGTAATTAAAGGAAAAGAAGGTGAAAAATCAAAAAAGGCATCTACTCATTTACTAATAAGGTTGTAACTAAAATTCCATGTAGAAATATTTTACAACATAGTTTTGTTGTTAGTATTTATATTCATATAATCTAACAAATATTACATTTAAGCAATTTATGACTGTATTAATCGCCTATTACTTTAGGATTAGATTTTGTAAAAAAGTATTATGAAGAAATTTGTAAGGTCTGGTTCGGGAGGGGGGTCCATGGGTGGTGGTGACATCATAAGTTACCAAACTGGATGCCATCAACTCTAGTGATGGCACTGAGAATACTTCAAAATACTTTGTGAATTCCCAAGAGTATCATGAAGCGGGTACTACTTAACAGAACTTTTTTTCAGCTGTGAATATTATAGGTAAACCATTCTGAAGCAAACATTGTGACACTCTGAACAGCAGAATGTATTGCATTTGATTCAGATTTGCTTTCTCTGCCTTCAAAAATGGCTTCCTCCAAAACATCCTAATAAATTTTGAGTCTAATTTGTAAAACTGATTATTTACCTCCTGAATTTAAACCTCTCAAATGGTGTTTCATTGCTTTTAGGATAAAATCCAAACCCTTTATGTGATCTGGACTTTGTCCCTGTATCTCATTTTAGTCCCACTAAAAAAAAAAAAAAATTTTTTTTTTTTTTTACTCTTTCTTAAAGATGCTGGCCTTCAGCCATATTGAATGAGTTGAGATTCCTGAGCTCACTCTGCTTTGCTTACATCTTTATAATGTTTATGTCCTTTTCCTCTTTCTAATATGATTTTCCCCTTCTTCCCTGTTTTCTAAGTTGTATTTATAGCTGCATATATAGATGTTTGAAGGAATATTTTCTATCCATCTCTTATCTCCAGAAGAGTTGTTATTCTTCAAGAGTACACTCATAATTCTGAACCATGCGTTACATCATCTCACAATATGTAGAAAAGAGTCTCACAATACTTTGCTAACATTTTCCTAAATGGTACTATTTTTTTTAACACAGTTCCTTCATTATAGGTGCAATAAATTAATCGAGCAAATAAAATAAGTATTATATTTCTAATTTGATCCATCCAAATTAAAGTTTAGATGAACATTTTTTGCCATTAATTTTGTGACTGTCCTTTTTTTCATGAGTAATAATTGCTTCTGTAAACAGTTTCTTGGCTAGTTTCCAATTCTAGGGCCCTTTTTGTGTGTGGGTGAGTGTAAAATCAGAATTGATATGATGTAGGAACCACATGTGAATGAGTATTTTCTCCCTATGCTTCACATGTTTTCTCTTTATATAATTATTTATCTTGATATATGTCACACTGAATGTAAAATAAATTGAACTAACAAGCTGATTTAATGACTGTATTTTACTCTATTTGAAGTATTATAAGAGAAAATAATTTTAAAATATATACCTATATTTTTATTGTATATGAAAATATAACCCAACCTATTGCTGTTGAGTCGATTCTGACTCATAGCGACCCTATAGAACAGAGTAGAACTGGCCCATAGAGTTTCCAAGGACTGCCTGGAGGATTTGAACTGCCGACCTCTTGGTTGGCAGCCATAGCACTTAACCACTACACCACCAGGTTACCATAAAAATATAAGTGAATATATAAATGTTACAAAAATACATCTGTGTAAGGTACCTATTTGGGATAATAAAATTTGGCAACAGTGTTTAAATTTAGATATCTGAATTCTTATTCAAATGCATTTTTTTAAACAAACTAAAATTCCAGGCAGGAAACTGTACTGTTTGATTGTATAATTTGCCTAATTTAATTTGAGAGTTGGATAAGTTAACTGTAAAAAATAAAATAAAATAAATAAGCCTTTGTTGAGTATATTATTGGCTATCTGCCATGTTTAAATGGTCTCCAGTAAGGCTTTGTGGAAACTGTATTAACTAGTGTATATTATGTTGAATGCACTTCAGTCCCAAAACACCCAGCTAATTTAATAATGCAGATTAATATAGCATAACACTACACATGTCATACTAACAAACCTTCAATAATCTTGTGTTTTTGCCTTTAATAAAACTGAATGAGACACGTTGTTGTTGTTGTTTTTGCTATGGCTGTCCAATTGGTTCTGTCTTGTGGCCACCTTAGGTACAACAGAATGAAACTCTACCCAGCCATGTGTCATCCTCACAATCATTGCTATCCTTGAACTCATCATTACAGCCCCTGTGTCAATCCATTTCCTTGAGTCTCTTCTTCTCTTTCACTGACCCTCAACTTTAACAAGCATGATGTCCTTCTCCAAGGTCTGGTACCTCCTGATAACATGTCCAAAGGAAGTGAGATGAAGTGTCACTGCTTCTGAGGAGCATTTTGGCTGTATTTCTTCCAAGAAATACTTGTTCATTCTTCTGGCAGCCATGCTATATTCAATATTCTGTGCCAACACCATAATTTAAAGACATCAATTCTTTTTCATTCTTCTTTATTCATTGCCCAGCTTTTGCATGCATATGAGGTGATTGAAAAACCATTGCTTGGGTCAGATGCACCATAGTCCTTAAAGTATTGTCTTTGCTTTTTAACCCTTGAAGGAGGTCTTTTGTAGCAGATTTGCCTGATGCAATATGTCATTTAATTTCTTGAGTGCTGCTTTCATGAGTGTTGTTTGTAGGTTCAAGTAAAATGAAATTTTCGACAACTTCAATATTTTCTCCATTTATCACGATGTTGCTTATTAGTCCATTTGTGAGGATTTTTGTTTTCTTTATGTTAAGGTATAATCCATATTGAAGGCTCTAGTGTTTGGTCTTCATCGGTAAGTGCTTCAAGCCCTCTTTGCTTTCAGCAAACAAAGTTGTTTCTTCTGCATATCTCAGGTTGTTAATGAGTCTTCCTCGGATCCTGATGCCAAGTTCTTCTTTATATTGTTCAACTTCTCAAATTATTTGCTCAATATACAGACTGAATAAGTATGGTGAAAGGATACAATCCTGATGCTCACCTATCCTCATTTTAATCCAAGTCTTATCCCATTGTTCTGCTCAAAAAACTGCCTCTTGTTCTATGTACAGGTTCCTCATGAGAACCATTAAGTGATCTGAAATTCCCATTCCTTTCAATGTTATGCATAATTTGTTATGATCTACATAGTTGAATGTCTTTGCTTAGACAATAACATACAGGTAAACATCTTTCTGGTATTGTCTTTTTTCAGCCAAGATTCATATGTCATCTGCAATGATATCCTTTGTTTACGTTCTCTTCTGAATTAGGCTTGAATTTGTGGCAGTTTCCTGCTGATGTTCTGCTGCAATTGCTCTTGTATTATCTTCTGCAAAATTTTACTTGCATATGATATTAATGATATTGTTCAATAATTTCCTCTTCCTGTTGGATCACCTTTGGAATGGATACAAATATGGATCCCTTCTACTTGGTTTTCTCAATAACTCTCTGTCAGTTTGTCATACTGTGATGGCTTGCATGTTGCTCTGATGCTGGAAGCTATGCCACTGTATTTCAAATACCAGCAGGGATACCCATGGTGGACGGGTTTCAAGGAAGGTTCTAGACTAAGACAACCTATGAAGAAGGACCTCGCGGTCTACTTTTGAGACAATTAGACAGTGACAAACCTTATGAACATCAGCAGAACATTGTCTTATATAGCGCCAGAAGATGAGCCCCTCAGGTTGGAAGGCACTCAAAATAAGACTAAGGATGAGACATATGTTCTAATATTTTTTATAGATGTAGATGTGAGTCTACTTGAGCCATATACTGCTAAAATTGTTTTGACCCTGTCTTAGGCTGGGTTCTATACAGAAGCAAAACCAGTAAAATGTATAAATATATATAGAGAGAGACTTATATCAAGGAAACAGCTCATGCAATTGTAGAGGCTGGAAGGTCCCAAGTCCGTGGATCAGGATAGAGGTTTCTTTCCATTCAAGTAGTGGCAGGAATTACAGAACCCAAGATTCACAGTTTGGAGAGCAGGGCTCCAGCTCTCAGGCAGTGAATATCTATGAATCCCAAGGTCTGCAGATAAGATGGTAGCTCAAGTCCAAAGAGCCAGAGGTCAGATGAACAGGAGGCAGCCACAAGATCTTGAGTCAGCAAAAAAGCCAGAATGTCTGCTTATATTTGGATGCAGGCCACACCTCCAAGAAAACTATCTTTCAACTGGTTGGCTACTCACAGCAGATTCAATCATGGGAGTGATCACAAATAAACACTGAGAATCATGGCCCAACCAAGGTGATACAAAATCTTAACAATCACAGATCCTAACAGATTAATTTCCAATAACTGCAGCTTCTTTATCCAACGTTCTTTCCAAGACCTGAGCTCTTCTTCCTTCTCCTTGTCTTCATTTTTTTTTTTTTCACTTCCTCCTATACCTATACCATATTTTCTTTCTAGTTCTCTTCTAGGATTTTGGATTCTTAATAGTAATAGTTAATTCAATCAGTAAATATTTGAAATCTGGCAACCATAATATTTTATCAGTTTTATGTCTCCTGGGACAGAGTTTGCCCAGAAATATTTTCAGGCTCTCAGGTTTCTTGGGGGGTTACTTTTCCCACTAAAAGTATTTTCTGTTTTTTTTTTTTTTTTTTTTTTTAGTGGGTGCTTGTGTAATGGTGAATGATGAAAGAAAAGTTCTTTTGTGAAAACTGACTGAGTTAGAAAGCTTATGTTTGAGGAAATGCATCTAGGAAGTGTGATTGGGTCAAACTTTTGTCTCTTCTGGCCTTTGTACAGCTAGATAAGCCTTGTAAGCAAATTTATGGCTTCCTGTTTGATTGTTAGGGAGCACTAGTGGGTTTGTGTGTGTGTGTGTGCGTGTCAAATTTGGAAAACCAGAAGAACCCAAAGTAACCAAATGTAAGGTGCCCACAATAAATGGTGTCATTGAGACATTGTTTCCCACAAATCAGGGAGCCAAATTTTGGTGCATTTATTGGAAAATATGTTCTCCACAAAATATGTATCAAAATACATAATTTGAAAATTAAATTCAGAAAGACTCCCTGATTCATCATGCCTTACATTACTGAAACACATGGTATCATAAAAAATATAAAAGAAGAAAGTAATAGGGTCTTGAGAGGGTTACACTAACCTAAACAATTTATCTTTAATATATAGAGGTCCACTTTTTATGTTTTGGGACCATATCTTCCTCTTGTCATGAAATTGCTGATAAGTAGTGGAACCTCATCCACCATCCACCTGTCATACTACAGTAGCTTCTGTGTTGCTATGTCACTGGGGTATTTCAAATACCAGAAGGGTGACCCATGGTGGACAGATTTCATTAGAAGGTTTATAACTATTGGGATCAACTGAGCGGTGCCCAAGCTACAACCTCAAAGCACTAATGATGTCAATAGTACATGCTGAAGTTGAAGATTCACCTCTGTCATTGGCAAACCAAGAGGTGACACTTATGCCAACAAATCTGGTAACAGAGTCAGACAGTGCACCCAGCAAAGAACCTGTGCACAGGAGGAACAGTGTAAATAGGAAGAGTGAGGAGTTAGGAACAAGTTAGAAATATTAGAGAAGAATTTGCCAGTCTTATATAACTTATCACAACTCTTAACTTCAGCTCAAAATCTTTGAATGAAAACATGGATATGCTATTGTCTGATGTCATGTACCTGATCTTGCAGATGTCACAAGGTACTCCTGTGCTTATGACACCAGTCACTTCATTGGGGTCAAATCTACTATCGCTGAGCATCCTTGTCACATGCCTGCTGCTTCTTCTGTGACTCCCGGAGACTGATTTGCAGGAAGATAACTATCCACGTAAGACTGACACACCCCTAAATACCATGTCAATACAACTCCTTACCATGTCATGGGCAATGCAACAATGTCTTCTCATGATGATTCCCCTCAAGAGGACATAACATATAGGATGAGTCTATAGATGTCTAATATCATGGTAATAAATGCTAAGGTTAACTAAAATTTGTGTATAGTCTCAGAGTTTCAAACAATTTCCTTTGGCCAAGGCCAAAACCCTACAGACAATCATGGGATTTCTGCTATGATGGATGCAAATCTTTTTTCCTACCTTCTAGAGGGTCGCTATGAGTTTTTTTAGAGGACTAGTCCTACCCCTCTCACCAGCATATCTATAATAGCATGCATGTACACAGGTGCCATTGCACAGTCAATGGGCCAAGGACTGGTCCTTGTGCCATTGCAGCAGGTCATACAGGGTGACCAAGTGCCCTCTGCCAGGAGACCCACTTCTTTCTGGAGATTCCCACAAGTCTCCAGTATCACCAACATATAATGCTGACCTTGCTGACTGTGCACAAAGGCCTCACACCCACTTCTAAGAAGTGTTGCAACTTTTCTGCAGCAAGTACTTACTGCCTGACTAAACCCCTGGTGCACTGGGTATTGACTGCCTCTATCCTCCACCCTGCCTGGTTGGCTTTAAGACCCTGCATCTTGGTCAGCACCACCAAAGGTGTGCTCCATTCAGTCCAACCATAACCTAGTCATGTTCTAAGAGTTTGAAACAAAGTTAAAAATTGATGATTAAAAAGAGTTCACATTTCTATTTAATATAGCAAAAGAATCATATTGTGCTTTAAAGATCTGAACCTCCATTTCAGCTTTGCTATTATATACTATTTTTGTGACCTTGAAATTTACCTGATCTGTCTAAGATTTTGCTTCCTCATCCATGCCAGCCTTCCTTCTTAGGATAGACAGGAGACTCAAATGAGGGAATAGATATTGTCATGGATTGAATTACATCCCCCTCAAAATGTGTGTATCAATTTGACTGGGCCATGATTCCTAGTATTGTGTGATTTTCCTATATGTTTTAAATTCTGCATCTATGATGTTAATGAGGGAGGTTGGGGGCAGTTGTGTTAGTGAGGCTGGACTCAATCTACAAGATTGGATTATGTCTTGAGGCAATCTCTTGAGATATAAAAGAAAGCAGCAAGCAGAGAAACAGGTAGGCCTCCTACCACCAAGAAAGCAATGCCAGGAGCAGAGTGCATCCTTTGGACCTGGCATCCCTGTGCAGAGAAGCTCGTTATCTGGGAGAAGACTGATGAGAAGGCCGACAGAGAGAGAAAGCCTTCCCCTGGAGCTGACGCCCCAAATTTGGACTTTTAGCCTACTTTACTGAGAAGAAATAAATTTGTCTTTGTTTAATGCATCCACTCATGGTATTTCTGTTATAGCTGCACTAGATGTCAGGAGGGATCAGTCCCTGGAGAAGGACATCATGCTTGGCAGAGTACAGGGTCAGCAGAAAAGAGGAAGACCCTCAATGAGGTGGATTGACACAGTGGCTGCAGCAGTGAGCTCAAGCATAACAACGGTTGTGAGGATGGCTCAGGACTGGGCAGTGTTTCGTTTTGTTGTGCATGGGGTTGCTATGAGTCAGAACCGACTCGACAGCACCTAACAATAACAACAGCAACAACAAAGATGACTAAGGCAGATATAAACTGATTCTGTATTTTATAAAATATAGTATATAAATGTCAAGGGGTTTTGCCATTGTTGTTGTTAATTGTTTCATTTGATTCTCTAAACATTCTGTGGGATAGTCAAGGCAGATTCATTTATTCAACAAATAATTACTGATTAGCCACACTGTTTTAGGTTCCAGTCATTCAACAGAGATTACATTAAACAGGCTCTGCCCTCCTGAAGCTCCTATTCTACTGCCATGACATAGAAAACATATAGTTGAACCAATCCTAAGTGAAGATCATTTCAGACGCCTGTGCATGTAATGATAAGAATAAAAGAAGGTGATGTGTTAATGACTGCATATATAAAAATTCAGAAAGTTAATTCTTTCTAGTAGGCATTCATTGAGATTTCAGTGATGAATGGGAACTAGAATAAAGACATTTCAAAAAAAGAATATGCTCTATGTTATCAAAGCATAGAAAGGCCTGTGGAGTGGAACAAAGTGAGCTAGAAAGAGAATGGAAGGAAATATTAGATGTCACTTCCTTGGGAAATTTTCCTTACATGCCAGTCTGTAGACCTTGAGAATCCCTGTTTTTCATTTCCACTATAGCTGCTCTTTTTTTTTTTTTTTTAAATAATCGTACTTAATTGTAATTGCTTTTTAATTGCCTGTTACTCTTACTAGATTCTGAGCTTGGAGAAAGCCAGAATTTTTTTTTCTTGCTCCTAATTGTATGCGCAACATCCAGAACAACTTTTAGCCACTAGTGGATGCAGACAATTATTTGATGAAATAGGTAAGTTTTTTAGTTAATGAAGTGGTGTAGTCAAGGTCAGCTCAGGTTATGATCTTCAGAATACCTAGTCCAGTAGTCTTCCTACTCTTCCTTACCACCTTCATTAAGAGGAAATGATCTTTCTGTTCTGTCTAACAAATATCTTCTATTTTTAAATTTAATATAGATTAGTGAGGATGTATAACTATTTGCTAATGAGACTTCTGAAGTCAGGGTAATGCTTTTTCCACTCAGAGTGGCTTTATTTTATTTTTTTGAGGAGAGTTTTAGTGGGATGAAAAATGGACTAGAAGAGAGATTCCTGGTGGGAATTAAGATTAGATAAACAACTATATAAAATGGTGTTTCTTTATGTAATATGAACTAAGGTACACAGCACCCTTTAGAAAAAATATACCCATTTTTAAAACAAGGAAATTGAGGATCAGAGAGTTTGGGTCACTTGTTTAAGATCTTACAGCTCTAAGTTGCACTTGTAAATTTCAACCCTAGATTTGCTGATGTTAGTAACATTCCTATTTTTACCCCACTTGCCTATGCCGCCCATTGTTTTTGCATAATACTCTATGTTGCTACCGAGTCATCATTAAAAGACCACATGATTTGAGTCTCATTTTAAAATTATGGAGGTGTAGATGTCTATTTATTAACTTTCTTTCTCTTGCAGAGTGTTCTGTTTAACTACTAAGATGGATGTGACAAGAAAACTGGTTCCATAGAACTTGGAAGGATTCTAGCAAGAAATGCAAACAAACCTATGCAGACTTTGACCCTATCTTGTTAGGTTTACTAGCTTCAAGTTCTCACTAAAGAAATGTGGAAGACAACCACATTTAAAAGGGCATATGGAAGTAGATGCAAGGAAAGGTTGACTTGCATAATTCTTTGAACATAAGAAATAGTGCTGAGATTTTGAAAGTAACGCAAAAAGTGAAATATTACTAATATGCCTTCTGGTTGCTACCAGGCCATCAGTTTAATGTTAACCCTTTAATAATTCACTGTATAATCTAATTGATATAATAAATTCACTATTTTTCAGCAATCGAGTCTCAATCCTTTTTGCATGGACATTCATTGAAACAAATTTGGATAAGTCAGAGATACGAAAGTGCAAACGAAGTTTTTTCTTGTTACATTAACCCTACTATTTAATTAAAAATGGCTTCCACTTTTGTATTAGTATTTATAGAATATTATTTCTCTATATATTCAATTAGAAGAAGGAAAATTAATTTTAGATCATGCCTTGAAATTTGAAAAACAAAGATATTGAATTTTGAGATATGAGATATGATTAATATAATTTTCTCTCATTAGATTTTAAAAACTAAAAAGAAGTGAAATTTGCATGTAATAGCTACAAATGGGGAAACATTTAATAAAGACATCGAATTAAAAAAATACACAGTGACTGCTGCAATGGAAACAAACATGTCAATAGTTGTGAAGACGGTGCAGGACTGTGCAACTTACCATGAGCCAGAGCCAACAGCAGCTAACTAGAAATGGAGCCTCATACTTGACCCAGCAACTTAGATTATACAAGAAATTGGGAAAGGAGCTGAGTTCTTCTCAGTACTGTGTGTGATTCACTATCTATTACATGATGATGTTTAACATGAAGCCCAAGAGTTTTACAATATCTTTATTCTCAAAAACATGAACATTTGGTTTGGAACCAAAAAGCCTGTTAATTAATTTTGAGTCATTCCATCTAGTTTTTTAAGTATCATTGACAAGAAAGAGGAAAACGCATCAGCTATTAATAATCATGACAACATCAATAGCCCTTTTGAAACCCCAGCCAAATGTTGCATCTATTTTATTTTATAAATTATTTTTTCTCTATTTATCTTAATTCTTCTACAGATTGCTCTCTTTGATTGTACCATAATTTCTAAAAATTTTTATTTTTTTCAAAATATGTTCATCTTTCTATTTTTTAAATGAACTTAAGTAGATTTCCTCTTTAATATGAGTAAAAATCAGTCTGCCTATCTTTTTTGTTCACTTCCTCTTCATTGTCCAAATTCTTCTTTCATCCATTGCCATCATTTTTCCTGCTATGTTGTTCTGAATCATAGGCTAAAAACTCGAAAGTCTTTCATTTCTTTGTTTCTGGATCCACAATGAAGACACTTAAACCTAAGTTCATTGTTCATATCGATATATATTTTTTCTGCTTCCACATTAATATATTTAAACATAACTTCATACTCAATTTTATACAATAAATTCCTAATTGATCTGTTCTCTTTCCCTGCTGTCATTCTCCTACCATGAAGCCAATTATGACTTATAGTGACCCTATAGGACTCGGTGGCATGGGGTTTTGGGGGGTATAGGATCCTATAGGACAGAGTGAGAGGTTAAGGGGTCTGCTGCTAACCAAAAGTCTGGCATTTCAAATCCACCAGTTGCTCCTAGGAAACCCTATGGGGCAGTTCTACTCTGTCCTATAGGGTCATTATGAGTAGTAATAGACTCTATAGCAATAGGTGTAGGGCAGAGTAGAACTTCCTCTGGGGTTTCCAAGGCTGTAAATCTAGGGAAGCAGGCTGCCATATGTTTCTCCTTTGGAGTGACTAGTAGGTTAGAACTACAGACCTTTCTGTTAGCAGTGAAGCACTTTAAACCCTGGGCCACCAGGGTTCCTTGTAAAACATGTTAAAAAAACAAATGAAATCCATTCAATTCCAGGTCCTTGTCATCTCTGGCCGATGAAAATAAAACCAAAACCAAACTTGACCCATTGGCATCAAGTTGATTCTGACTCAAAGCGACCTTATAGGACAGAGTAGAATAGCCCCATAGGGTTTCCAAGGAATGGCTGGTGGATTCAAACTGCCGACCTTTTGGTTAGAAGCCTTAGCTCACTCTAGCTCTTAACTACTGTACCATCAGGCTCTTCTAAAACACATATTAAACTAAAAAACAAATAAACAAAAAATAAACCAACAACAACAAAAAAGGAGTCCATTTCATCTCTTAACCTCCTACAGTTTTATGAACATTTGCTGGCCTTTCCGCAATGCCTATTGCATAGCTACAAGGACTTTACTTTCTCCTGTAAGGGAGGTCAGCAAAGAGCTAATATCCCCAGTGTCCATACTGGTGGTGCTCATGGCCACCACAGGGAAATCAAAGCCATAGAGTTGAATCTGAGTCATGGTGACCCATATGTTTCAGAGTAGAACTGCTCCATAGGGTTTTCTTAGTTGTAATCATATGGCACAGTTCTACTCTGTCCTATAGGGTCGCTATGAGTCGGAATCAACTCGATGGCACTGGGTCACTGGGTCTGGAATCATGTGGAAGCACACTGCCAGGCCTTTGTTCTGAGTTGTCACTGGGTGGATTTGAGTTTATGGCCTTTCAATTTTTAGCCAAAAACAAACTATTGGTGCCACCAAGGGGCTGTTTTAATCCAGCACGAGGCCACCAAAGTGCATGCTAATTTGTGTCACATCCTACCACATACACTTTCCTTCAAATTACTACCCTTTAATAGGCCTCCACCTTATTGTGGATCAAACAAACACTACAACATGCTCTGCAGTAGTTCTCAGAAGGGACAGTATTGCCTTCTCAAGCTGTTTTGTTTTTCCTAATGATTGGGTATATTCTGTGGCATTCAATGTGTGAGACAAAAGCTATGAAACTGCCACCAGTGCACAGAAGAATACCAAAAGTGAAAAAGACTGTATTTGACCGGAATTATCCTGGACTATAAAACAGGCAATGATGCCGGTGAGGAGTGAGCTTCGTGGCTCAAGTAAACACATAAGACTTTGTGGGCAACTCCTGTCTGGTGGCAAGATGAGAAGGAAGAGGGTGGCAGGAGCTGGTTGAACAGACATGGGGAATATGGGTGGAGGGGAGGAATGTGCTGTCTCATTAACGGGAGAGCAGCTGGGACTGCACAGTGGGGTGTGTATGGCTTTTTGTAGGAGAGACTGACTTGATTTGTAAACTTTTACCTAAAGCACAATAAATAAATTAAAAAAAAAAAAAAGGCTATAATCTTTGCAGGAAGCAATTGCCTGTTCTTCTCTCCTGCGGAGCCAACCTTTTGGTTAGAAGCCTAGTGCTTAACCATTGCACCTCTAGGGCTTTTTTTCTGATCACATAGGTACATAAGATAAAATAAAAACAAAACAAAGCAAAAATAGACCCCACATAATATTTGCACCTGGAATCTCGATGTTTTTAACATATAGAGTGAACACACAGTATTTTTGTAACATTTTTATATACTCTTAATTTTCTGGTGACAGTATAATTTAATCAGAGTTGTACTTTATTTCCTTCAGAACATTACTAAAAGTTATTATTCACTATTTAAACAAATCATAGGGCACTTTTGACAGTGCTGATTGTAGTGTTTGAGTTGTCATTTTAACATACCCATGTAATCTGCATTTGTAGCTGTCACATGCAAATATGTAACAGTGGAGACCTGGCACTCCTTTACCAGATTTAGAAATGCTATTGTTGCTTTTTGTTTATTGTTGCTAGTTGCCGTTGAGTCTATTCTGACTCATGGCGACCCTGCGACCCTACGTGTGCAAAGTAGAACTGCATTCCATAGGGTGCTATAGTATACCATTTAAATAGGGACTCTCTTGATATTCCTTAATATAAATGTTTATTCATTGATGATTTTTATCATATTGATGGAGTTATAAATTAGTTATATTCAAAAACTTTTTTCACAAGTAAACGCTTTATATAAATAACACATATCACTGTAAGTTGAAACAAAATAATATTATTGTCTATTTGAACATTTTTTAAAAATAAAGGTTTGTTTCCATATGTAATGGAGGAATTGGGGCCAAATGACCCCTGCTATACACAATTAGAAAATCAAACCCGATATATGAAACACATATTTCCAGACACTGAACAATATTGCATGAATGACGAACCACAGGAAAAGGGAAACAGATGAGGTGAACCCTGTGGTCACTGGCTTTCACCTGGAGGTAATTTTTAGATGCTGGTTAAGAACAAGGAAGGGACTCAAACAGGTCACATTGGTCTTACTTAGCAAAAAAGACAGAGACTGGAGTTTGGATGCATACAGATGGTTAGGATTTCTAGAGTAGAATACATAATTGAAAAGAACTCAACAAAGAAAGAACTCTAGAAAACTGCACTGATTTCCCACGAGGCTTTACTGAGTACAAAGATGGGCACGAGCAGCATGAAACTTTGTGAGTCCAGGCAGAGAATGACTGGCAGGCAGTTACCTGAACAATTCCCTGAGCTTTCAATGGACTGAAATATATTCCAGTTCCAACTATCCAGTGTGAAGAGTCTTCAGTGAACACTCAGGGAATTCAGAAAGGATTCAAGAAGGGTCAAACCTTAGTAGGAGGAATAAACTAGCTTGGGTGGCGCAAATGGCTAAGCACTTGTATATGAGCTGAAAGGTTGGTGATTCAAATGCACTCAAAGGCACTTCAGAAGACAGGCCTGGCAATCTGCTTCCAAAAGGTTCCAGCCTTCAAAACCTTATGTAGTTCTATTCCGAACACATGGGGTTACCATGAGTTGAAGTTGATTTGACAGCAACTAACAACAACAGAATAAAGGCTATTATAAACCGACACTGACAAAGCTTAAAAACTAGCGTCAAAAGATTAGGATGATGCTGAGCAAACTTGACTGCACCAAGTTCGATACCCTTCAAAATCCAAAGCACATCTGTATAAAAAAGGCAGAACAAAATACTCATTATCTGATCAAAATTAAAAGATATTCAAAAAGCAGAAAATTGTCAACCAGTACTAAGATAAAATGTTTTTGACAGATGCAGAAATGACCGATATGATATAATTAACCATTGCTGTCAAGTCATTTCCCACTTAGAGCAACTCTGTAAGACAGAGTATAACTGCCCCATAGGGTTTCCAAGGAGTGACTGGTGGATTCAAACTGCTGACCTTTTGCTCAGCAGCGAAGCTCTTAACCATTGAGCTACCAGGGCTTAGAAAGCATAAACATTAAAAGAGCTTTTATAACTGTGTTCAAGTATTTAAAGGAAAGCATTGACATAACAGGTAGTGAAATGAAAGATATATACAAGTGTCATAGATTGAATTGTGTCTCCCAAAAAATGTGTGTATAAATTTGTCTGGGCCATGATTCTCAGTATTCTGTGGTTGTCATCCATTTTGTGATTGTAATTTTATGTTAAAGAGGATTAGGGTGGGATTGTAACACCCTTACCAGGTCACATCCCTCATCCAATGTAAAGGGAGTTTCCCTGGGGTGTGGCCTCAAGAGGTAAAAGGTGGTACAGAAAAAAGGAAGGGGAAGCTACCAGAGAGGGGGGACCTCTTATCACCAAGAAAGCAGCACTGGGAGCAGAGCACATCCTTTGGATCTGGGGTCCCTGTGCCTGAGAAGCTCCTCAACCAGGGGAAGACTGATGACAAGGAATCTTCCTCCAGAGCCAACAGAGACAGAAAGCTGTTCCCTGGAGGTGACACCCTGATTTTGTACTTGTAACCTACTAGACCTTGAGAGAATAAATTTCTCTTTGTTAAAGCCATCCACTTGTGGTATTTCTGTTACAGCAACACTACATGACTAGGACAACAGGAAACAAGACAAGACAAGGAATGGAAAAAACAATGCCTAAATTAAAAAAAAAAAAAAACTACAAAGTATTACATTAGATTTGATACTGCAGAAAATTCATTGAACTTGAGGACTATTCAAAATGAATAGCAGAGAGAAAAATAACAGAAATAATAAAACTTCAATAGCCTGAGAATCGTAAGCCAGAGATTCTATGAACCTGTAATTGTACTAACAGAAGAGGGAGGGTACTGAAAACATATAATTAAAAAAAAAAGAGAAGATTAAATTTTACAATTTGATGAAAACTGTAAACTCACATTCCAAGAAGTTCAAAGAACCCCAGTGGGATAAGCATAAAAATAAGCATAAAGAGCTCAGCAATAAAATATGTCAGAAATTACAGAAGCCAAAACACTATCTGGTGAAACAAGTATACAGAAATTCATGTAATATTTTAGTTATATTCAAAAACATATTTCACATGTAAATGATTAAAAAAAATAATACACATCACTGTAAATAATATATATAATAATACACATCATGAAGCAAAATAGCATTAATTATCTAAACATCGATCTGCTTAACGTCATTGATCTTTATAGAACGCTTTATGGATTGAATTGTGTCCCGCAAAAATTTGTGTTGTAAACGCTAACCAGTGGAATACCAGTGGTTATAGTCCCATTTGGGAATGGGTTTTCCTTGTTAAGTTAATAAGACAGTATTAGTAGAGGGTGTGTCTTAACTCAATAACTTTTAAGATATAAAAAAAACATACTGAGCAAGCAACCCAGCAAGCAAGCACAGATGGGGGAAGACAGATGCCACACCACATGAGCTTTCTAAGGAACCAAGAAACAGAAGCTGAAAACAGATAAGGGCAATTTCCCAGATCTGACAGAGAGAAAAAGCCTTCCTCTAGAGATTGCAGCTGGAATTTGGACTCCTGCCTCCTAAACTATGAGAAAATTAATTTGTTTGTTAAAGCCACCTATTTGTGGTCTTTTTGTTACAGTCCAAAACTAAAACCAAACCTGTTATGGTTCAGTTGATTCCATCTCATAGCAACCCTGTATATAGGACAGAGTAGAACTAACTACTCCATAAGCCTTCCGAGAAGTGACTGGTGGATTTGAACTGCCAACCTTTCTGGTTAGCAGCCATAATTCTTAACCACTGCATCACCAGGGCGCTGATAACTCAAATAGCATCCAACAGCAGCAAGAACCAGCCCGAGAAGGAAAGCACACCAGGTAGCCTTCCAAGAATTTGAATGGTACTCCAGTTTCCTTTCCGGTTCACTTAAACTTATTGAGGGAAAAATAGAAGACATTCTTTTTTATGTCATTGTCTCTGGAGTAACTATTTTCTCATGGAAGAAATTGTTGGTGTTAGCTTAGAATACCTACCTGCACCTCAAATACTACGTGCTTATTTTTTTTTTCCCTTCTCTGTATCACATATGTTCCACCACCAAACCCATTGCCGTCGAGTCGATTGTCACATATGTTGGAGACCTAAAATTACCACTTTCAAGGAAGAGCACATGATGGTAATTTAAGAACTGAAAGATAAACCTACCTAAGGTTGGCAGAATATAATTCTCTTTTCTCTGGAGCCCAAATTAAATCATTACATTCCCTGTAAAATGTTTTACGTTGATGCAATACCAATATGAACCATCTAGTTGCTCATTATTACAGCTTAGTTCTTCCACTAAAGTGGAAACATCACATTAAACAACTCCAGAATAATGACTCTTTTAGTCGTGAATTTAGGATTACAGGAACTACTGTGCAGGAATGTAAAAAATCACTGATTTGTTAGAAACTAAATAAGAAATGGAGAAATTGCATTAAATGAAAGAATCCACTGTGGTTCTTATTTGTAGGAATTGGTTTTGTTGCCTCGGCAAGATCTCTAGCTTGGATATGCAGCCTATTGTATTCAATTATCATAGGTGCATAATGGATTCTAATAAGTTCTGTGTAATTCAGCAAGATATTTTAACAATATTACTGTAGCTTTATCCCTACACATGCAATTTTCTAATCACTGTAAAATAAGATTTTACCAAGATACCATTCTTCTTTTCCCAGGGGAGAAATTCAGATATATTACTTTCCATGAAGTTCTTTGTAAAGTAAAAGAAACTATTATATCTGTTATTTATTAAAAATAATACATTATTTAACTTCCAACAGTTCTTGTTGATGACAAAATACTGAACATAGAATTGGTGGACCTTCCTTAGTTTGTAACTACAATGTGGATGTAGAAAACGTAAAAAAAAAAATGTGAGATTTGAATTCTGTCCTCTTTGTGCATCTGATCCTGATGTCTTGAAAACAATTTTTATTAGCTTAAAAGACAGACAATATAAAGATGAATTCAAATTTCCAAATTCAATTTAAGACAGGTAATCCTAGAGATTTTTTCCGATTTAGTTAGAGAGTCCTAATTTAATTAAAATATGTGTGCTTCTCTAGGAATTATTTTAACATTTCAAGATTATCTACTGAGCTGCACTCAAACAAGTGAGCTGTTTTTCTAATAACTGTAATGAGATGTACTAATCCACTGGCGCTCACTCGGCCTCTTCAGTTGTTCTTCAGTGAATGCTTTTGAGAGACATATGTGCAGCATCAGAAGGACTTTGGGGGAATGGATGACAGCTCAATGTTTGAACTGGCTCTGACTCATTATGAATCCTGTCCTGCCATTTGGCTTGACTGTAAATAGGCATTCTGTAAAAACCTTAAACCAAAAAAAACAAAACAAAACAAGGCAAAAACACTTGCTGTTGAGTCCATACCGACTCATGGCAACTCCTTGTATCAGAGTAGAATTGAACTCCGTAGGGTTTTTAATGGCTGACATTTCAGGAGTGAATTGCCAGGCTTTTATTTCAGGGAGTCTTCTGGTGGACTCGATCTTCCAACGTTTCAATTAGCAGCTGAGTGTTTTAAACCTTTGTAACACCCAAGGACTCACCTGCATATGCTATGGTGTTCCTCCAGTGTTTTGAACAGTCAAGTGTGTTATCTGTCAGTGTTTCCAGGATTCTGTGATCACTTTCTGAATCATTCTGGTTTCATTCTTTCTACTGGCTTTCTTTAGTTGTGCAAAAGTAATATGTAGATATGGTGAGTGATTACTTTGGGAACAATAGACGGTATTGCTCAAAGTCTTTCACTGATGGTTTCTTAGAGGGGGTAGTCCTGTCTCCTTTTAGCTCCCCAAAATATCTAAGTCCTTACACCTTCTTTTCAGTTAGAGTGATCCATCAAATCACTGAGTGAGCATCTGGACAGCCCACGCTGTTTCTTTCTTCCCAGTTCTTCATGCTCCTTTACATGACTTGCAGAAACCACTGAGATTGAATTCTACTTTCTCAGCAACTACCCTCCTCCATTTTTCCCCATCCTCCCAACCCCACAGTTCTTACTTAGCCTGATGGCAAGGATTGCCTCCACAAGTCCCTGACCTCAGAAGAGAACAGGAAAAAAACAAAGTATTGGTTTCTATTTTCTCATATGGCTATGAAATCTTGGGGAATCAGGTCAAGCTCTTTCACTAACTCCTTACCATGCTTCGAGGGGTGAATGCCAGGTGCATCTGATATTTCCAGCTTATCATGAATCAATATGTCCTCAGGGATAATATGCTGGTCTCAATTTTTAATCTCAAAAGCTATGTTTCTCAAGAGCCCCCTGTTTATTTGATTTCTGGAGATAAATAGTCCCTCTCTTTTCCTTGACAACTCTATCCAAAGAAGACAGTCCATACTGTCACTCCCTTTCACAAATTGTTTTATTTTCTTTATGACATTAATTGCCATATGAAACCATTCAAATCATTTACCACAAACATGTTGCCTTTTTCTCTCCACTAAAATATAAGCTTCATGAGAGTAGGTAAATTTTCAGGAAGATTTTAGCTATATCTCCAAAACTGTAAACAGTAACTGGAATGCTCTTATTATTGTTGTTAGATGCCTTCAAGTTGGTTCTGACAAATAACAACCCTGTGCACAACAGAACAAAACACTGCAGGGTCCGGTGTTATCCTCACAATCAGTTGTTATGTTTGAGCCCATTTTTGTAGCCATGGTGTCAATCCATCTCATTGAGGGTCTTCCTCTTTTTCACTGACCCTCTATTTTACCAAGCATGATGCCCTTCTCCAGGGACTGGTCCCTCCTGATGTTACATTCAAAGTACATGAGATGACGTTTCACCATCCTCTCTTCTAAGGAACATTCTGGCTGTGCTTCTTCCAAGACAGATTTGCTCATTCTTCTGGCAGTCCATGGAATAGTCAATATTCTTCCACAACACCATAACTCAAAGGCATCAGTTCTTCTTTGGTCTTCCTTATTCATTGTCCAGCTTTCACCTGCATGCAAGATAATGGAAAATACCATTTCATTTTTTACTGAAAACACGAAAATTTGGTCACATAAATAATAAAAGGTAGAATTAGTAGAATGTTATCAGAATGAAAACACATTAAATAAAGTAGCTTTATGATGGAGATATGTGTAAATAAAGTTGGTACTAAAATAGATGCCAATTGCACTAACCAAAATTACTACTGAAATGTAGTAATTATTAATGTCGAGAATAAATTAATAGGTATATGAGTGAATAGTCAATAATAATTATGTAAATGGAAATATCCTATAGCCTGGTCTGTGAGCTCTCTGCTCTAAATTGTCAGTCTGCCTAATTCAATTTAATTTTGGTTTCACTTAATTCAGCTTAAGGTTTGAAAAAAAAAAAAACTCATAGTAACCATATAGGAGGGAGGAGAACTGCCCCCTAAGGTTTCCAAGGAGCGGCTGATGGACTGCTCCTTGAACTGCTGACATTTTGGTTACCTGTCATATCTCTTAACCACTGTGCCACCAGTGCTCCAGGTTAATTTCTAGATCCTTTAAAAAAAAAATCAAATCTGATTGAAAGAAAATCATGTACAACTAAAAAACTTAGCAAACAGGTTTAATCATTCAAGGTAGGAAATGGATGATATGCCAAATGATTGAATGGACAATAAATGTTATAGAATTTCAGAGGAGTGTGAGAATTGATATAAGTTAAATGGTTCAGTGCAAGATAAATGAAGAAATTAGAACGTAATGTGGATCTTCAAACATGAGTAACGTCATTTACACAGGTGAAAAGAAGAAAAAAAATCATTCCAGAAAGATATGAAGTAATCAACAACAACAAGGTTCAGTCACATAAATATTAATAAAATGTAGAATTAGTAGAATGTTATTAGAAAAAAATATGTTAAATTAAGTAGTTTTATGTATGGGAGATGTGTAAATAAAGTTAGAGTAATTTGGTGCCAAAATAGGTAACAATTGGCCTAACCAAAGTTAGTGCCAAAACAAAGGACAGGTTTAACAGTCAAACTTTACCAGGTAGGCAGTAGGAAAATTTTGTGGTTCATCTTTGTTAAATTGGTGACTTTTTGGGGTGTTTGTTTAAGTGGTGATTATAGTTCTACCCAGGGACACCACAGAAGAAAGGCTTGGCAATCTTCCATAAAGATGACAGCCAAGAAATTCCAGTGGAACTCAGTTCTACTCTGTAAGATATGAGGTTGCCATGAGTCTGAATCGACTTTATGCCAACAGATTTCATGTGTGTGTGTGTGTGTGTAGTCTGTGCATTTTTTCATACTTACCAGCTATAAAATTAGGTTGGTTTGGATCATTATTTTTTTGTTATTTTTTTCTCACTTTTACAAATAAATTCAACGGTATTTTTTCTTCTTCAAGTACATTTTAAATAATCTTGTTATTAGTTCCCTTTATATAACATGTTTTTTCTTTTTTCTTTGAGGATTTAATTATTTTCACACAAAAAACTTTCAGCCTCTTCTGCTGCCACACTTACCAGTTGTATGTATACCTTAATGGAGTGTTAAATGGAATTACATAAAATGAGCATTTTTTTCTTGAAACTGGGGCTCAGTTTTTGTGTTCTCTGGTGTAAATCAAATAATTAACCATTTCGCCTTGAGACATTTTGAAGCTTCTTTTCTCCTACCCCTTCATACTTGTTTTCACTGTACAAGACCCCTATCTGATGTCAAAGAATTTGGTGGGTTTGTATTTCTAATAACAAGCATTTATGTTTGCATTTTCTCCAGAGTGTTGAAACATTCTCACATATAGTATGTGAATCGAAGGTCACAAGGATTCTGTGATGAAGGTAGAACAATTATTAACATTATTTTATTAATAAGAAAATCAGGGTATTTGATACCCCATAATTTTTTTTTTATGTAATTCTTAAACACTCACCTTCTTTAAAAAAATTATTATAGGACTAAATGTGATAATTAGTAATCATCATTAGCTTGAGTAATTATCTTTGAAATAAACAATTGCTCACGTAAAAATAAAAAAACAAAAGTGTTTTTCAAATTCGGACATTATTTCATATATGGATTAATATTTAAGTTTGCAAATTTAAATATGCCTCAACACTGATGGTTTACGCTAGAGGTTTCCATATATATACTGGCGTATCCTTTTCACCTCATCCATATAGGTGGGGAAGTAGATATTTAACAAACACACACACATATATATATTTAGAAAATGGCAGTGCTGGTAGGAGATAGAATTAAATAACACGCTAATTAAGGAAATCAGTGAAATGAGACATACTGGAAAAACATATTTGTAAAAAAAAAGAGCATTGATGAATTATCTGGATGGATCATGATGATTAAATAACTGTTAGAATCTACATAAGACCAACATCCAGGACAATAATGTGATCTCATGTCATTTCTTAAATCCAAAATATATGAGTGATATAAACTATTAATATGAGGAAGTACTCAATAATAAAATCTCTTTTATAAAGATTTGCCATTATTTATTTACAATTACCATAGTTAATATTGGCAAAAAGAAATGATACATAGTAGCAGCTTATGAGACACATTTTAACACGAGTGTGTTTAGATAAATAGAAATAAGTAGTTTAATGAGAAATAAATTATAAATATACTGCTCAAGACTTACCTTATTTATAAGGAGCTTTTTATTATTATAGAGAGCAGATATACATATATATACACATACATATATATCAGTTGGATTAGAGAAGAATTTTTAGCCAAATTGACTAATTGATATTTATTAAGATCTCTCTGAACTGTTCTATTTGTTTGTTTTTCTTTGCTTTTTTTCTTACACGTTCCGCTCAGGATAAACAATGGCTTCCCATCTCACTCAGAGTAAAAACCAAGGTTCTTGCAAAGGCTCCAATGGCCTCAAGGAGCTGATCTCTCCTTAACTCTCTCTCCTCAACTCACCTCTTTGTTCACTAAATTTCTGTCACACTAACGTTCTCTCTATTTTTTGAATGTGCCAGGTAATTTCCTTCTCAAGTCCTTTGTATTTGCCATTCTTCCTAGAATGTCTTTCCCCTAGATAAGATACCCTTATGACTCACCCTTACCTCCTTCCTGTCCCAGCTCAAATGTCATCTTCTCAGAGAGGCCTACTTTGAACACCTTATTTTAAAATTAAATTTAAAATCCTACCATCACCCAGCTCTTTCTATCCCATTTTTCCTACTTCACTTTGCTACAGAATACTCTATTTCATTTAACTTTATATATGATTGTTTTGTGTCTGCAGAATAATTTAATCTTTATGGAGGTAGTTATTCTCATCTGTTTTGTTTGCTGATGTACACCCAGTACTTGGAAAGGGGTCCGTTGCAGACTAGGTCTTCAAAAAATATTTGTGAATAAATAAAAATTAACTTGAAATACCTTGCTCTAGTTATTGGGTTGGCGTGTGCTAATCTGATCCCGCACAAAAATAACAATTCATTACTTGTATAAACTAAAAAGTGTCCTTCTTTCCAGTTCATACCTTTAACCTTATGACATTTTAAGGCTAGAGAAAATTGCATAATGCACTCTTAAAATCTGTTGGGTAAAACTTAAACAATATTTTTATGTGACTAATTTTAATTCATTTTCTGATTGATTATGTTGTTTTATTAAATATTTTAAATGCTTTAAAGATCAAAATTACATAAATTTTGATAAAAATTAATTTCAACTTCATTTGTATACTTTCCCAGAAAAGAAACTAGTGTTTATACTTTGGAGTGTTTCCTCTCAGCTGATTTTTTCCATATTTTATTTTATAGCATGCATATCACTCTGTTTTTACCAAAAATTTCTTACTTAATGTGATATTTCACATTATTTGGAAGTGAAATAATTTACTGAATTTTTTTTTTTTTGCCATTAATTGTTTTTAATTAATTAGGAATGATATTGAAATGAACAGTTTTTTTTCAGGAGTTGGTCCCTCCTTAAAACATGTCCAAAGTATGTGAGATAAAGTCTCACCATCCTCACTTCTAAGGAGCATGCTGGCTATACTTCTTCCAAGACATACTGGTTCTTTCTTTGGGCAGTCCATGATATAATCAGTATTCTTCACCAACGCCATAATTCAAAGGCATCAATTCTTCTTCAGTCCTCCTTATTCACCGTCCAGCTTTTACATGCATAGGAAGCCATTGAAAATACCATGGCTTGGGTAAGGTATCCTTAAGTCCTCAAGGTGATATCTTTGCTTTTTAATACCTGAAAGAGGCCCTATGCAATATATAACTTGATTTCTTGACTGCTGCTTGGATTGTGGATCCCAGTAAAATGAAATCCTTGAAAACTTCAATATTTTCTCCTTTTATGATTCCCCAGGCTTCTTCCAAAGAAAGGTGAGTCAACAGAATGTGGAAAATATCAAACAGTATCATTAACACCACATGCAAGTAACATTTTGCTAAAGATCATTCAAAAATGGTTGCAGTAGTACAACAAGAGGAAACTGCCAGAAATTCAAGCCAAATTCAGAAGAGGACGTGGAACAAGCAATATCATTGCTGATGTTTAGATGCATTTTGGCTGAAAGCACAGAACACCAGTGTTTTCTTATGTTTTATTGATTATGCATAGGCATTCAACTGTGTGGATCATAACAAATATTGACAGCATTGCAAAGAATGGAATTCCAGGACACTGAAATCTGCTCATGATGAACTTGTTCATAGACCAAGAGGCAAAACAGGAGGATATTATTTGGCTCAAAATCAGAAAAGTTGTGCATCAGGGTTGTATAGTTTCACCATACTTAATCTGTATACTGAGCAAATAATCCCAGAAACTGGACTATACAAAGAAGAAAGAGGTATCAGGATTGGGAGCAGACTCATTAACAAAATGTGATATACAGCAGATGACACAAACTTGCTTGCTGAAAGCTAAGAGACTTCAATATTTTCTGATGAAGATCAAAGACTATAGCCTTCAGTATGAATTACACCTCAACATAAAGAAAACAAAAATCCTCACAACTGGGCCAATAAGCAACATAATGATAAATAGAGAAAAGATCGAGGTTGTCAGGGATTTAATTTTATGTGGATTCACAGTAATTGCCCATGGAATCAACAGTCAAGAAATCAAAGAATGTGTTGAATTGGGAAAATCTGCTGCAAAAGACATCTTTACAGTGTTGAAAAGCAAAGATGTCACTTTGAGGATTAAGGTGTGTGTGACTCAAACCATGACACTTTCAATGACCTCATATGCGTGCAAAAGCTGGACAATGAATAAGGAAGACCCAAGAAGAACTGATGCCTTTGAATTATGGTGTTATTTGAAGAATATTGAATATACCACAGACGTCCAGAGGAATGAACAAGTCTGTCTTGGAAGAAGTATAGTCAAGAGTGCTCCTTGGGAACAAGGATGGTGAGACTTCATCTCACTTACTTTGGTCATGTTATCAGGAGGAATCAGACCCTAGAGAATTACATCATGACTGGTGAAGCAGAGCATCAATGAAAAAGAGGGAGAACCTCAAGAAGATTGATTGATACAGTGGCTGCAATAATGGGCTCAAACATAGCAAGAATTGTGAGGATGGCACAGGGCTGGGTAGCGCTTCATTCTGTTGTACACAGGGTTTCTGTGAGTTGAAACTCACCCAACTGCACCGAAAAACAACATCACGATGTTGCTTGTTGGTCCAGTTGTGAAGATTTTTGTTTTCTTTATTCTTAGGTGTAATCCATACTGAAAGCTGTCATCTTTGATCTTCATTAGTAAGTGCTTCAAGTCCTCCTTGCTTTCAAAAAGCAAGATTGTGTCATCTGTATGTTGTAGATTGTTAATGAGTCTTCCTCCAATCCTGATGCCCATTCTTCTTTATACAGCGCAGCTTCTGGGATTATTTGCTCAGCATACAGATTGAATAAGTATGGTGAAATGATACAACCCTGACACACTAATCCGTTAGGTTTTTGTTATTATTATCATGTGTTTCTATGAACTCTTTCTGTATATGAAGGTTAGCTCCTTTTTTATATGTGATTGCACACACTTATTTATGTGATTGACTGTCTGTAATAAACTTCTTTTAAGAGTACACATATACTTACATGTTTCCATGATCCACTATTTCTTTTCCTAGGCTTCATTCTGTAATATTCTGGGTTTCATCCACCCTTTGATATAGTATATCAAAGGACTAAAAATTTAGGTAGCTAAATGGGAGAAGAAATGCTTTAAATTTTACCATGACAAATCCAATTAGATATGTCACAAGTACAGCTATTTTTGGACCTCTTTCTAGCAGAGATGATATTGATTTGATTACGAGTTTGTCAGATTACTTGTCTTTAAATCCTTCTATAACCAATAGTCGACATGTAATTTTCAGCAAAATAACTTTTGTATCCCTTTTCTTGCCTTAATTGTTATAGGGGGGTCATGGTTCACCTAACTCATATGATTGTTATAGCTTATACATATACAGCACCTGGAATAGTATTTGGCACATAGTAAGAAATCAATAAACTTTGCCATTCGAAATCATTAATGTTTTCAATATATTAAAAAATATAGGCTCAGAGTAGGCCAACACCAGGTAGAGCAATAAATATCAGATTATAGATGAATTATGACTTTTATTAATTATAATTATTAAGTATCTAAAAATCAAGTAAATCACTTTTCCAGGGTACTGTTAAAAACAAACAAAAAAAAATGTGTACTGTTGACATAGGCAAATTTGGCAAAGATGGGCATTCTTCCAAACTGTACTCTTAACAACCTACGTAACCCTGGATATTATACTACTACTACTAAGTCACTGCTGCTGACAACTACTAATACTAAATAAATGATATCCGCTTATTGAACTCTAACCCTGTATCACACACCATGCTAATTCAATTAGAAACAATACCCTATTTAAATCTCATAACAACTGAATGTGTCATATTGTACTACTATTTAATTTACAGATGAGAAAACAGACTTAGAGGCATTCAATATCCTGGTAAAATTCCCACAGCTAGAACTTGGAAGAACAAGGATTCAAAATCAATATATCTGAGTTGAAAGGGAGACTGAGGCATATCCTGAAATATGGTAGGCTTGCCTTTGAACCAACAATGTAAATAGGGATATTTGTTTAATCTAATCTAATCCCTTTCAATTCTGAATTGTTATTGATCAATGACTAGATTCTAGAATACTTTTTAATTGTGTGAGGGATCTAAAATAGTTTGTTAATTGTTATTTAAGGAAAATAACTCTCTGGAATTTAAAAATAATAGACTTCAGTTTATAGTGATGGTAAATATGTACTAACTTTTTTACCGGCAGGAAGTTATCAGCAAAAATAAAAAAAAAAAAACTGCTATCAGTAGAGACTTATTTTTGCATCATATGACGCACCTGAAGACTGAGAAGTATAGAGTTTAATAAAACTAATAAAATAAGTTAGTTTTTATTAATAAAATTAATAAAATAACTTAAATCTCTCAGATCTTTGCCTGCTTTTCTCTGACATAAACAGACGAACGTACAGAAATAAAGATGTACATGTAAACTACCTTTTTATGATATACTTAAGATAACCTTTGACAAAGGGGAAACTATCAGCAACCTTGACTTTAGCTCTAACAAAATCATTAGCTGACATTTCTGTGAAGGACTTTGGGTAATTAAATGGATTTTTTTTTTCTTTCCTTTTTGTATACTTCCAGAGCCTAAGTTTCCAAAAATAAAGAAAAAAAAATCTTAAATCACAAATCTCATAGAACTGCATCCCCCAATAAAAATGGTTTTTCTATTTCTTACCATTAATCTTTCAACCTACTGTTCAAAACAAAAATTATTCTTCCATCTTGTCATGAATCTGTCAAAGGCACTGCTTCCAACAAAATTGACTTCTTTAATTTATATTTCTTTTCCTGAATCTCTCAAGCCCATGTTCCCAGTTAAAAAAAAAAAAAAAAAAAAACTTAGTCTGTATTTTTGAGGCCTCTGGGTCACAAAAACATTGCATTTTCATTTTGTTTTTCCTTTTGGTGTAAGTATGTGTAGCTAAATAAAATACTTTCAATGAATATATTTTTTTAAGCACAGAAAAAAATTAATGTATTTACTTGAATACAATACATGGGTCCATGACTATTTTAAACACAAAAGTGATTTAATCTTAAAACAAACATGTTTCAAATCATAATGTTGGTTGTGTTATTTTGATTTGTTTTATGATAGCATATCCCATAAAGATTACTGTCCATTTAAGCAAAGTGTATATATGATACATATCATTTGTAAATTTTCTTCATCTTTTTTCTTTCATTTTTGTTGGAGTAGTGGTGGTATTGTTGTAGATGAGAAAGGGAGAATTTGTCTTTTAATGATATCCCGAGTGGCAAACCTAGTATCATGCATGATATAGCCATTTGGTCAGTCCTATTTGGTTAAATGAAATGAAACATATAAAAAAAAGTGATAACCAAGGCATTACTGAGCTGAAATAGACTGTATTGGCCATTTTGAATTGGATAATCATATGGCAAATTGAAGAGGAATGGCATCATATTAATTCTCAAAAAGAACATTTCAATCTATCCTGAAATACAATGCTGTCAGTGATAGGGTAATATCCATATGCCTACAAGAAAGACACTAAAGAAAAAGACAAAGAAATCGAAGATTTTTACCAACTTCTACAATCTGAAATTGAGCGAACATGCAACCAGGATGCATTGATAATTACTGATGATTGGAATGCAAAAGCTGGAGACAAAGAATAAGGATTGATAGTTGAAAATATGGTCGTGGTGAAAGAAAACATGTCAGGAATCACACTAAAGAATTTTACAAGACTAACAACTTCTTCTTGCAAATGTGTTTTTTCAACAACATAGATGTGACTGTACATGTAGACATCACCAGAAGAAATACACAGGAATCAAGTCAACTACATTTGTGGAAAAAGACAATGGAAAAGCTCAATATCATTTGTCAGAACAAGGCCAGGGACTGACTGCAGAATAGACCATCAGTTGCTCATATGCAAGTTCAAGTTGAAACTGAAGAAAATTAGAACAAGCCCAAGAGAGTCAAAGTACAACCTTGAGTATATCCCACCTGAATTTAAAGACCATCTCAAAAACAGATTTGATGTGTTGAACAGTAATGACCAAAGACCAGGCAAGTTGTGGGATGACATCAAGGACATCATACATGAAGAAAACAAGAGATCATTAAAAAGACAGGAAAGAAAGAAAAGACCAAAATGGATGTCAGAAGAGACTCTGAAACTTGCTCTTGAATGTAGAGTGGCTAAAGCCAATGGAAGAAATGATGAAATGAAAGAGCTGAACAGAAGATTTCAAAAGGTGGCTCAAGAAGATAAAGTATTGTAATGAAAAGTGTAAAGACCTGGTGTTAGAAACCCAAAAGGGAAGAACACAGCATTTTTCGAGCTTAAAGAACTGGAGAAAAATTCAAGCCTTTAGTTGCAATACTGAAGGATTCTACGCTGAAAATATTAAAGGATGCAGGAAGCATCAAAAGAAGATGAAAGGAATACAGAGTCACTGTACCAAAAAAAATTGACGTTCAACCATTTCAGGAGGCAGCATAAGATCGGGAAATGATGGTACTGAAAGAAGAGGTCCAAGTTGCCCTGAAGGCATTGGCAAAAAAAAAAAAAAAAGGCTCCAGGAATTAATGGAATACCAACTGAGATGTTTCAATAAATGTATGCAGCACTGGAAGTGCTATCTCTTCTATGCCACAAAATTTGGAAGAGAGCTATCTGGCCAGCTGTCTGGGAGAGATTCATGTTTATGCCTATTCCCAAGAAAGGTGACCCAACAGAATGTGGAAATTATTGAAGAGTATCATTTATATCACACACAAGTAAAATTTTGCTGAAGATTCTTTAAAAATTGCTGCAGCAATATATCCACAGGGAACTTACCGGAATTCAAGCCAAATTCAAAAGAGGACATGGAAGGAGGGATGTTAGATGGATTCTGGCTGAAAGCAGAAAATACCAGAAGGATGCACCCCTGTCTTTTATTGACTATGCTATTTTATGACATTTGACTGTGTGTATCATGACAAATTATGGATAGCATTGCGAAGAATGGGAATTCCAGAACACTTAATTGTTATCTTGAGGAATCTTTACCTACAGACAGTGTATTGCACAGAGAACTGGATACCGTGTGGTTGAAAGTCAGGAAAGGTGTGCATCAGGTTTGTATTCTTTCACTGTATTCATTCAATCTCTAAGCTGATCAAATAATCCTAGAAGCTGGACTTATATGAAGAAGAAATGGGCATCAGGATTGGAGGAAGACTCACTAACAACCTGTGTTATGCAGATGACACAACCTTGCTTGCTGGAAGTGAAGAGGACTTGAAGCACTTACTGATGAAGATCAAAGACTACATGCTTCGGTATGGATTGCACCTCAACATAAAAAAAAAAAAAAAAAATCCTCACAACTGGACCAATAAGCAACATGAAGAAAAATGGTGAAAAGTTTGAAGTTGTCAAAGCTTTCATTTTACATGGATCCACAATCAACACCCATGGAAGCAGCAGTCAAGAAATCAAAAGATGCACTGCATTGGGCAAATCTGCTGCAAAGGACCTCATTGAAGTGTGGAAAAGCAAAGATGTTTAAGGTGCATCTGACCCAAGGCATCATGTTTTCAATCACCTTATGAATGCAAAAGCTGGACAATGAATAAGGCAGACTGGGCCCCCAGATGCTCAAAGCATTTCCTAATCTCCCGATATCTTTGCAGACTTGTAAACAATTCCCAAAATGCAAGTGTTCCAGGTTCTGAAGCTCCGATTCAAGCCCGCTAAATAAAATTATTTTTCTCTGTTGTGTTAGAAAATGTTCAAATGCCCAGTAGCTATAGCATAAATATATTGTTTTTCTCATTCACTAGATTTATGAAGATTTCCACAAATGCATATGGGTTTTAAAGGAACTTGTGGTGGTTCCCCTTATCACTTTGCTGTTTATTGCATTGATTTTATTTTGTATGGCTAAACCGAATTTTGTATATACTAGTTAAGAAACCCTTAAAAGCAAAGACATAAAACAGCACAATTCTGTATTAAATGTATTTCAACATGGAAAATTATTTGTTCAAATAAAGTCAAGCCAGGATCACTAATTGGTTCATCTTTACCCCCTAAGGCTACATGAAATGACTGCTGTGCATTTATATAATAATACAAATGCCTTGACGACAATTTAGTTGGTGTCCACTGAAATTGTCAAGCACTATTCAAAATAGACATCAAAATGAAATCAGTCAGATGTAGTACCACATGTCATAATTTTTCAGTAACTGCATACAAGGCAATTACTAATGAATGTATAGTTCAGTCCTCAGAACTAACAAAGACATCAATGAAGACATCTGGTGCTTTCTTATTTCAGCTTTTCTTTCCTAATAGATGAAGGGCTTGCTGATGTAAGTCATCACTTTTGTGGGTTTTTGTGCCAAACTGGTAATATTATGGATGTTCAAGTTGACTGTATCAGACTTCCTCTCATTCTAATCATGACAGTCACTTGAGTCATTTCTAAGTACTAGACAAACATCATTAGACAGAAACCTTTGCAAAAAAAAAAAAAAGCTTAACATAACTTTTTTTTTATGTTGTTTTGAAAAAAATATTATTTTTCCAGAAAAAAATCCACTGGCTTGCAAATTTATCCATAGTGTATGGCTAGTGCCTTTAGTCCTTTCATTTTCCTACCTAAACAGATCTAAAATACAGAGCTATAACAATAGTTTAAGATTTGATACTTGAAATACTTATCATATAAAATATTTGTTAAGTGAATGCATGAATTATTAGGTTACTCTCTTACATTAATATAGCAAACCCAGAGGCTTTCATACATATTTAGTGCAATAAATTGGTATAAGTAAAAGGCAAAAATATGCTTAGTGAAACAAACAAACAAAAAAAATGTGCTTAAGAGAGTTACATACAGAAACCATTGCAAGTAGAGTGGAAGGGCTTAAGTGTCACCTGAGGGTTCAGGAAAGGTATGCTGAAAAAGATGATACAAGACCTGAATGGAAAAGGAGGGCACACCATTTTGGTTAGAATACAAGAAAGAATACTAGACAATGAGAGACTACCAGACCAAAATCTTAGTAATAAGAAGAGTGATTTTAATGATGATAAGAAATTATAACTAAATATCAGTAAACCTGAGAGCTTATTACTATCATAATCTCCTCTGTTATACCATATAAATTACTCCAAAGGGAGGGCTTATAAATTACCCAAGAATACACAGATAATAAGTTGTGAGGCCAGGATTTGAACTCAAAACCTTTTTTTTTCAAGGTTGTATCTCATTTTTTTTTTAATTTTTATTGAGCTTCAAGTGAATGTTTACAAATCAAGTCAGTCTTTCACATATAAGTTTATATACACCTTACTCGATACTCCCACTTGCTCTCCCCCTAATGAGTCAGCCCTTCCAATCTCTCCTTTCGTGACAATTTTGCGGGCTTCCAACCCTCTCTACCCTCCCATCCCCCCTCCAGACAGGAGATGCCAACACAGTCTCAAGTGTCCACCTGATACAAATAGCTCATTCTTCATCAGCATCTCTCTCCTACCCACTGTCCAGTCCCTTCCATGTCTGATGAGTTGTCCTCGGGAATGGTGCCTGTCCTGGGCCAACAGAAGGTTTGGGGACCATGACCGCCGGGATTCCTCTAGTCTCAGTCAGACCATTAAGTCTGGTCTTTTTGTGAGAATTTGGGGTCTGCATCCCACTGATCTCCTGCTTCCTCAGGAGTTCTCTGTTATGCTCCCTGTCAGGGCAGTCATCGGTTGTGGCCGGGCACCAACTAGTTCTTCTGGTCTCAGGATGATGTAATTCTCTGGTTCATGTGGCCCTTTCTGTCTCTTGGGCTCATAGTTGTCATCTGACCTTGGTGTTCTTCATTCCAGATGGGTTGAGAACAACTGATGCACTTAGATGGACACTTGTTAGCATTTAAGACCCCAGACGCCACATTTCAAAGTGGGATGCAGAATGTTTTCATCATAGAATTATTTTGCCAATTGACTTAGAAGTCCCTTAAACCACGGTCCCCAAACCCCCACCCTTGCTCCGCTGACCTTCGAAGCATTCAGTTTATCCCAGAAACTTCTTTGCTTTTGGTTCAGTCCAGATGAGCTGACCTTCCTTGTATTGACTATTGTCCTTCCCTTCACCTAAAGTAGTTCTTATCTACTAACTAATCAGTAAAAAACCCTCTACCACCCTCCCTCCCTCCCCCCCTCGTAACCACAAAAGTATGTGTTCTTCTCAGTTTATACTATGTCTCAAGATCTTATAATCGTGGTCTTATACAATATTTGTCCTTTTGCCTCTGACTAATTTCACTCAGCATAATGCCTTCCAGGTTCCTCCACGTTATGAAATGTTTCACAGATTCGTCACTGTTCTTTATCGATGCGTAGTATTCCATTGTGTGAATATACCACAATTTATTTAACCATTCATCCGCTGATGGACACCTTGGTTGCTTCCAGCTTTTTGCTATTGTAAACAGAGCTGCAATAAACATGGGTGTGCATATATCTGTTTGTGTGAAGGCTCTTATTTCTCTAGGGTATATTCCGAGGAGTGGGATTTCTGGGTTGTATGGTAGTTCTATTTCTAACTGTTTAAGATAATGCCAGATAGATTTCCAAAGTGGTTGTACCATTTTACATTCCCACCAGCAGTGTATAAGAGTTCCAATCTCTCCGCAGCCTCTCCAACATTTATTCTTTTGTGTTTTTTGCATTAATGCCAGTTTTGTTGGAGTGAGATGGAATCTCAACATAGTTTTAATTTGCATTTCTGTAATGGCTAATGATTGAGAGCATTTTCTCATGTATCTGTTAGCTGCCTGAATATCTTCTTTAGTGAAGTGCGTGTTCATATCCTTTGCCCACTTCTTGATTGGGTTGTTTGTCTTTTTGTGGTTGAGTTTTGACAGAATCATATAGATTTTAGAGATCAGGCACTGGTCGGAGATGTCATAGCTGAAATTTTTTTCCCAGTCTGTAGGTGGTCTTTATACTCTTTTGGTGAAGTCTTTAGATGAG
The DNA here is from genome assembly GCF_024166365.1 of Elephas maximus indicus. Taxonomy (NCBI): domain Eukaryota; kingdom Metazoa; phylum Chordata; class Mammalia; order Proboscidea; family Elephantidae; genus Elephas; species Elephas maximus. The sequence continues at coordinate 132,855,962 of NC_064823.1, read as the reverse complement.
CATAGGTGTTTGATTTTTAGGAGCTCCCAGTTATCTGGTTTCTCTTCGTCATTTTTGGCAATGTTTTGTATTCTGTTTATGCCTTGTATTAGGGCTCCTAAGGTTGTCCCTATTTTTTCTTCCACGGTCTTTACCGTTTTAGTCTTTATGTTTAGGTCTTTGATCGACTTGTAGTTAGTTTTTGTGCGTGGTGTGAGGTATGGGTCCTGTTTCATTTTTTGCAAATGGATATCCAGTTATGCCAGCACCATTTGTTAAAAACACTATCTTTTCCCCAATTAACTAACACTGGGCCTTTGTCAAATCTCAGCTGCTCATATGTGGATGGATTTATATCTGGGTTCTCAATTCTGTTCCATTGGTCTATGTGCCTGTTGTTGTACCAGTACCAGGCTGTTTTGACTACTGTGGCGGTACAATAGGTTCTGAAATCAGGTAGAGTGAGGCCTCCCACTTTCTTCTTCTTTTTCAGTAATGCTTTACTTATCCGAGGCTTCTTTCCTTTCCATATGAAGTTGGTGACCTTAAAAAATGACATTGGAATTTGGATCGGAAGTGCATTGTATGTATAGATGGTTTTTGGTAGAATAGACATTTTTACTATGTTAAGTCTTCCTATCCATGAGCAAGGTATGTTTTTCCACTTAAGTAGGTCCTTTTTAGTTTCTTGCACTAGTACTTTGTAGTTTTCTTTGTATAGGTCTTTTACGTCTTTGGTAAGATTTATTCCTAAGTATTTTGTCTTCTTGGGGGCTACTGTGAATGGTATTAATTTGGTGATTTGCTCTTCGATGTTCTTTCTGTTGATGTGGAGGAATCCAAGTGATTTTTGTATGTTTATCTTATAACCTGAGACTCTGCCAAACTCTTCTATTAGTTTCAGTAGTTTTCTGGAGGATTCCTTAGGGTTTTCCGTGTATAAGATCATGTCATCTGCAAATAGAGATAATTTTACTTCCTCCTTGCCAATCCGGGTGCCCTTTATTTCTTTGTCTAGCCTAATTGCTCTGGCTAGGACCTCTAGCACAATGTTGAATAAGAGTGGTGATAAAGGGCATCCTTGTCTGGTTCCCGTTCTCAAGGGAAATGCTTTCAGACTCTCTCCATTTAGAGTGATGTTGGCTGTTGGCTTTGTATAAAAAAAAAAAAAAAAATGCCCTTTATTATGTTGAGGAATTTTCCTTCAATTCCTATTTTGGTGAAAGTTTTTATCATGAATGGGTGTTGAACTTTGTCAAATGCCTTTTCTGTATCAATTGATAAGATCATGTGTTTTTTGTCTTTTGTTTTATTTATATGGTGGATTGCATTAATGGTTTTTCTAATATTAAACCAACCTTGCATAAAAAAAAATTTTTTTTTTTTTTTTTTTTGCATACCTGGTATAAATCCCACTGGGTCATGGTGGATTATTTTTTTGATATGTTGTTGAACTCTATTGGCTAGAATTTTGTTGAGGATTTTTGCATCTATGTTCATGAGGGATATAGGTCTGTAATTTTCTTTTTTTGTGATGTCTTTACCTGGTTTTGGTATCAGGGAGATGGTGGCTTCATAGAATGAGTTAGGTAGTATTCCGTCATTTTCTATGCTTTGAAATACTTTTAGTAGTAGTGGTGTTAACCCTTCTCTGAAAGTTTGGTAGAATTCTGCAGTAAAGGCATCCAGGCCAGGGCTTTTTTTTGTTGGGAGTGTTTGGATTACCGTTTCAATCTCTTTTTTGTTATGGGTCTATTTAGTTGTTCTACTTCTGATTGTGTTAGTTTAGGTAGGTAGTATTTTTCCAAGAATTCATCCATTTCTTCTAGTTTTGCAAATTTGTTAGAGTACAATTTTTCGTAATAATCTGATATGATTGTTTTAATTTCAGTTGGGTCTGTTGTGATGTGGCCCATCTCATTTCTTATTCAGGTTATGTGTTTCCTTTCCTGTATTTCTTTACTCAGTCTGGCCAATGGTTTATCAATTTTGTTAGTTTTTTCAAAGAACCAGCTTTTGGCTTTGTTAAGTCTTCCAATTGTTTTCCTGTTCTCTAATTCATTTAGTTCAGCTCTTATTTTTATTATTTGTTTTCTTCTGGTGCCTGATGGATTCTTTTGTTGCTCACTTTCTATTTGTTGAAGTTGTAGGGACAGTTCTCTGATTTTGGCTCTTTCTTCTTTTTGTATGTGTGCATTTATCGATACAAATTGGCCTCTGAGCACTGCTTTTGCTGTGTCCCAGAGGTTTTGATAGGAAGTATTTTCATTCTCGTTGCATTCTATGAATTTCCTTATTCCCTCCTTAATGTCTTCTATAACCCAGTCTTTTTTGAGCAGGGTATTGTTCAGTTTCCAAGTATTTGATATCTTTTCCCTGATTTTTCTGTTATTGATTACCACTATTATGGCCTTGTGGTCTGAGAAGATGCTTTGTAATATTTCGATGTTTTGGATTCTGCAAAGGTTTGTTTTATGACCTAATATGTGGTCTATTCTAGAGAATGTTCCATGTGCACTAGAAAAAAAGTATACTTTGCAGCAGTTGGGTGGAGAGTTCTGTATAAGTCAATGAGGTCAAGTTGGTTGATTGTTGTAAGTAGGTCTTCCATGTCTCTATTGAGCTTCTTACTGGATGTCCTGTCCTTCTCCGAAAGTGGTGTATTGAAGTCTCCTGCTATAATTGTGGAGGTGTCTATCTCCCTTTTCAGTTCTGTTAAAATTTGTTTTATGTATCTTGAAGCCCTGTCATTGGGTACATAAATATTTAATATGGTTATATCTTCCTGGTCAATCATCCGTTTTATCATTATGTAGTGTCCTTCTTTATCCTTTGTGGTGGATTTAACTTTAAAGTCTATTTTGTCAGAAGTTAATATTGCTACTCCTGCTCTTTTTTGCTTATTGTTTGACATATTTTTTTTCCATCCTTTGAGTTTTAGTTTGTTTGTGTCTCTAAGTCTAAAGTGTGTCTCTTGTAGGCAGCATATAGACGGATTGTGTTTCTTTATCCAGTCTGAGACTCTCTGTCTCTTTATTGGTGCGTTCAGTCCATTTACATTCAGCGTAATTATAGATAAGTATGTGTTTGATGCCTTTTTATGTGTGTTGTTGTCAATTTCATTTTTCCACTTACTTTTTTGTGCTGAGACATTTTTCTTTGTAAATTGTGTGTTCCTCATTTTCATAGTATTTGACTTCATGTTTGCTGAGTTGTTATGTTTTTCTTGGTTTTTATTTTGAGTTATGGAGTTGTTATACCTCTTTGTGGTTACCTTAATATTTGCCCCTATTTTTCTAAGTAAAAACCTAACTTGTATTGTCCTATATCACCTTGTATCCCTCTACATATGGCAGTTCTATGCCACCTATATTTAGTCCCTCTTTTTGATTATTGTGATCTTTTACTTTGACTTCAATGATTCCTTGTTTTGAGCTTTTTTTTTTTTTTTAATTAATCTTAACCTCTTTTTGTGATTTCCCTATTTGCGTTGATATCAGGATGTTCTGTTCTGTGACCTTGTGTTGTGCTGATATCTGATATTACTAGTTTTCTGACCAATTTCCTTTAGTATTTCTTGTAGCTTTGGTTTGTTTTTTTCAAATTCTCTAAGCTTGTGTTTATCTGTAAATGTCTTAATTTCCCCTTTATATTTCAGAGAGTTTTGCTGGATATATGATCCTTGGCTGGCAGTTTTTCTCCTTCAGTGCTCTGTATATGTCATCCCATTCCTTTCTTGCCTGCATGGTTTCTGCTGAGTAGTCTGAACTTATTCTTTTTGATTCTCCCTTGTAGAAGACCTTTCTTTTATCCCTGGCTGCTTTTAAAATTTTCTCTTTATCTTTGGTTTTGGCAAGTTTGACGATAATATGTCTTGGTGTTTTTCTTTTTGCATCAATCTTAAGTGGTGTTCGATGAGCATCTTGGATAGATATCCTTTCGTTTTTCATGATGTCAGGGAAGTTTTCTGCCAGCAGATCTTCAACTATTTTCTCTGTGTTTTCTGTTATCCCTCCCTGTTCTGGAACTCCAATCACACGCAAGTTATCCTTCTTGATAGAGTCCCACATGATTGTTAGGGTTTCTTCATTTTTTAAAATTCTTTTATCTGATTTTTTTTCAGCTATATTGGTGTCTATTCCCTGGTCCTCCAGATTTCCTACTCTGCATTCTAATTGCTCGAGTCTGCTCCTCTGACTTCCTATTGCGTTGTCTAATTCTGTAATTTTATTGTTAATCTTTTGGACTTCTGAATGCTGTCTTTCTATGGATTCTTGCAACTTATTAATTTTTCCACTATGTTGTTGAATAATCTTTTTGATTTCTTCAACTGCTTTATCCGTGTGTTCCTTGGCTTTTTCTGTAGATTGCCTTATTTCATTTCTGAGGTCATCCCTGATGTCTTGAAGCATTCTGTAAATTAGTTTTTTATATTCTGTATCTGGCAATTCCAGGGTTGTGTCTTCATTTGCGAAAGATTTTGATTCTTTAGTTTGGGGAGTAGTAGAAGCAGTCATGGTCTGCGTCTTTATGTGGTTTGATATCGACTGCTGTCTCTGAGCCATCACTAAGATATTGTAGTGGTTTATTCTATATTTGCTCACTGAGTCTTATCTTGTTTTGTTTTCTTTCAATATACATAGATGGGCTACTAGATTGTGCTGTCTTGATCGTTGTAGCCCTTGACTCACTTATGATCTATTACCAGCCAGTTTGGGCTGTTACCAGATATATATGCCTGAGTCCATCCACTATTCTTGAGTAGAATCTGATTTTGGGTCATCAAGTGTGTGATGCACACTGTCACCTATCCACCTTTAGAAGTAGTGGTGATAGTTGTGTGCACCAGATTCTAGTAGCAGCAGGGGTTCACACTCTGAGGGGGCAGGATGCTGACAGGCTTCCCCCCAAGTGTCAGTGAGGTAGGTGTGTCTCTATTCCTAAATCACCTTGGTGGGTGGGCTCTGCAGCTGTACCTTAGGCCCTCACTGCAAGTACCTCTACAGATTGGTAGGTGTTACCCTACTTAGACCCCTAAGGCAGGAGGCTAGGTGGTCTGGGGGGAGCTTCAACCCTCAGTTCCCTGTTGTGGGTCAGTGAGGGCTCTGTTGAATATACAGAGGTATCAGACCTGGGAAACTTGTCTTTCCAGTAAATCCACTAAAACAAATGCAGTCAGATGCCTATCAGAAATGCCGTTGCATTATAATAGCCACCTTGTTCCCTGTGGGGATGAAAGCCCGAGACTGTGGATCACATATGCTTGGCTGGAGCTGGTTCTGTGTTTTTAGTCCAATTAGGGAAGGATTTTTGGTCCCTGGGTTTTTTGTAGCTGCTTCTCTCAGGCCAGAAGAATGGGTTAGGAAAAGACCAAAAAAAAAAAAAAAGGAAAAGAAAAACTGCGGAGCAGTTCTCCCTCTGGCTCAGGAAATTCCAATGTTAATGAAGCTGCCTGGGAAGGGGAGGGTAGGGTTCAGAAAAATAGGATACAGTAGCACCCAGGAATATAGACAAAGTTACTTATCTTGCTTGGGATGACTGTTTTATCTGAGCTTCCCGAGGGGTCGTGTCGACTGTGTGCACTGGCTGGGTAGAGATTGTCCCCAAGGGTCAGGCCCACATCCCATGCTTGCACTGTCTCAGAAGCCTCGGTTAGTTCCTCCGCTCTCAGTCCAAAGCCCAGTGTCAAGGTTCCCCGGCTGGAACGCTGCACTCCTGGCTCCAAAACCAGTCGCTGCCTCCTGGTGACTTCTCCTCCTGTCAGCCGCGTCACTGCGCCGTCTGTGTGCACTGGCTGGGCTTCCCCCGAGGTCAGTTCTGGGGGCTAGGGCTGCGCCCCGTGTTTGCGCCATATCAGGATGCCGTGCTCAGCTCCCCTGTGCCCAATCCAAAGGTTCCCAGGCTGGGATCCTGCACTCCCGGCTCCAAAACCAGTCGCTGCCTCCCCGCGAATTCTCCCGCCAGCCGCGTCACCGTGCCGCCCATGCGGACCGGCTGGACCCCCTCCCGAGGTCAGTTCAGAGGGGTAGGATTGCACCCCGTGTTTGTGCCATCACAGGATGCTGTGCTCAGCTCCTCTGCACCCAGTCCAAAGCCCAGAGCCAAGGTTTCCTGACTGGGACGCTGGCTCCAGGCTCCGAAAACAGTCACTGCTTCCCCGTAGTTGTTCGTTCTTGGTCTCTGTCACTCAGGTCAACTCTTTAAATCTGTGTTTGTTGGTCAAGGTTCGTATATTGTCATGTGTGTGATTGATTCACTTGTTTTTCCGAGTCTTTGTTGCAAGAGGGATCCGAGGTAGCGTCTACCTAGTCAGTCATCTTGGCCCCCTCCTTTTATTTTTTTAAATTGTAATTTAGATGAAGGTTTACAGAGCAAACTAGCTTCTCACTAAAAAAATAATATGCATATTGTTTTGTGACGTTGGTTGCCAAACCCGTGACATGTCAATACTCTCCCCTTCTCTGATTTTGGTCCCCCGTTACCAGCTTTCCTGTCCCCTCCTGCCTTCTTGTCCTTGCCCCTAGGCAGGTGTGCCCAATTAGTCTGGCTTTGTTTGTTGGCCTGTCTAATCTTGGGCTTAAGAGTGAACCTCAGGAGTAGGTTTGTTACTTTTGTTTGTGGTTACCTTGAAACTTACCCTTGTCTTCCTAAGTTTGAACCAGTCTTTTATTACTTGGTATCATTTTGATTTCTTCTCTATTTGAAAGTTCTATACCTATACCCTTTATTCACTCTTTTATTGTTGTGGCATTTTTGTCAATTACAGATTAACCTCTCTGGTTCCCTTGTTGTAAATCTTTTAGTTTCAATTTATCCTTGAGAACTCATTACCTAGGTTGGTATCTGGCTGATGTGGTCTGTGTCCTAGATTCAGGCTGTCATCTGATGTCATTTGTTCTCTGACAGAAGAATTCCCTTTAATAATTCTTGTAAGTTTGGTTTGGCTTTCACATATTTCCTTAATTTCTGTTTATCTGTAAAAGTCTTAATTTCACCATCATATTTGAGCAAAAGGTTTGCGGTATATACTATTCCTGGTCTGTAATTTTTTTTTTTCTTTCAGGATTTTATACATGTCATTTCATTGCCTTCTTGCCTGTGTGGTTTCTGCCGAGTAATCAGAGCTTAGTCCTATTGTTTTCCCTCTGTATGTGACTTTTCGTCTTTCTTGAGCTGCTCCCAGGATTCTTTCTCTGTTTTTGGTTCTAACAAGTGTGATTATGACATTTCTTGGTGATTTTCTTTTCGGGTCTCTCCTATATAGGGTTCCTTGAGCTTCTTGGATAGTCAGTTTTTCATCTTTCGTGATATTAGGGAAGTTTTCTGTTAGCAATTCTTCAGTGATCCTCTCTGTGTTTTTCATTTTCTCCCCCTGTTCTGGAACTCTGATCACTTGTCAATTTTTGTCTTTTATTGTATCCCCCATTGTTCTCATGTTTTCTTTTTCTTTGTTCTTTTCTCTGATTTTTCCTCAAATAAAGGGTTTTTAAAGGGTTATCAAAGAATTTGTGTTCAGTTTTGCTGATTCTGTCTTCTGTTGTTTCAAATCTGCTCCTCAAACCTTCTATGACACACTCCATTCCTGAAATCTTATTGTTTATCTTTTGGATATCTAATTACTGTTTTTGTATGATTTCTAATTGTGCGTTTATTTTGATGTTTTGTTCCTGCATTATTTTCCGATTTCTTCCATTGTTTTGTCTTTCTTTTCTACAATTTTGTCTATTTTTTCCCTTATTTTTGTCTGCTTCTTCCTTCAACTCTTGGATATCCCTGAATGTTAGAGATTTGAATTCTCTATCATGTAGTTCCAATGTCTTTTTTTTCTACTGGAATGTTATCTGATGTTTTATTTTGGAACAATCCTGTCCTTTTTTTTTTTTTGTATGTTTTGATATTAACTGCTGTCTTCAGGATATTCAGTAATTATTTTCTTCATTTATTGATTGTAGATTTGTTTGTTTTGTACCGCTTTTTTGTTTGATGTGGTTATGTCTGAGCAAGCAGGCTGTGCATTCTTTGTTGTTTGCTCATCTCTGGGCATGATACTCTTCACCACCTTATTTAATGGGCAGGGCCAGTCACTCAGCTATGGTACAACAGGGCAGGCCCAGCTGAAAGGGGGGATGGAATGGGCTCTTTGTGGTATGTACTGGGGGTGAAAGGGTGGGGCTAAGTGTCAGGCCAGGCAGCTTCTGGTAGACTGTGCCTATGTTGCTCGGGGTGTGATGCTCAGCACATGGGGTAGATAGACAGGAGGGAGGGGGAAGGTTGTGATATGTGGAGCTTAGTGGATGTGGGGAAGTAGAGGAAGAGGGGAGAGAAATAGGAACCACTTCCAAAAAATGTGCAAAGGGAGCCTGCCATTGTAGTGGTGCAGAGCCAGGGAAGGGATATGTCAATGGTTTTCAAGCCTGTCGGTGAGGCACAGCCCATCAAGAAGGGACAGATATGCCACATACAGCCTGGTGGATGACAGAAAGGAAAGGAAAGAAGGGAGAAAGAGATAAGAAAATAGATTTAAAAAGAGAGAGAGAAATATGCATGAATCCAAGTGGCTAAGACAAAGGAAAGGAAGGATTGTAGAGAGGTAAGGAACCAAGAAAAAGGAAAAAAAAATACTAGGTGTTTGGGAGGAAGGGAATTTAGGACGATAGTGAGACAAGAAACCAAGAAAAAAAAAAGAAGAGAGGACAAAAATGTCCCAATGGAGCCCACTGGAAGCAGGTCCCTAGCTGATCAACACTGCACAGCTGGTCAAGAAGGTGTGGAGATGGTACATGGCATCAGGTGTTCAGGAGAAGGGTAAGGAAGGAAGGTAGACAGAGACAACAAACCAAGAAAGAAAAAGAAGAAAGAAAAAGAAAAAAAATGTCCCAGGGGGCCCACTGGAAATGTGTGCCCAGCTGAGGGGTGCTGCACAGCGTGTCAAGAAGTAGTAAAGATGGCACAGGGTGCCAGGTGCTCAGGAGAAGGGTGAGGAGGAAAGGTAGAGAGAGAGAAGAATCCCATAAAGAAAAGAAAAGAAAAAAAAATGCCCTGAGGGAGCCCACTGGTGTGGTGGTGCAGGCCAGGGAAATGGCTTCCCAGCCAAGTGGCACTGCACAGCTCATCTAGAAGACACAGAAATTGCTCACAGTGTCAAGTGTTCAAGAGAAAAGAAAGGAAGGATGATAGAGAGAGACAAGAAATCAAGTAAAGAAAAATAAAAAATCTCCAAGGTAGCCCACTGGCTTGGCAGTGTGGACCAAAGAAGTGGCTTCCAAGCTGCGCACAGGAGACAGGAAAAGAAGGAAGTTAGCGAGAGACAAGAACCAAGAAATGAAAAGGAAAAAGAAAAAAACAAAAAGCTCCCAGAGAGCCCACTGGCATGGTGGTACAGACCAGGGAAATGATTTCCTAGCTGAGTGGTGATTCACAGCCTGTCAAGAAGGAGCAGAGAAGGCACACGGAGCAAGGTGTTCAAGAGGAAGAAAAGGAAGAAGGTGAGAGAGAGAAGAAACCAAAAGAAGCTGAAAAAAGCAACTACAGCAACAACAACAAAATGGCACTGAATGAGCTGGCCAGTGTGGGAGGGGAAAATGCAAGCAGCAGGGAGCTGGTGTGTCCCCATCCACATGACCTCAGTGTGCCAGAAAGCAGTGGAGGCCGAGCAAGGAGAAGAAAGGTAGGGGGTGAGAAAGTGTGTATTGTTGGCGACCAGGTACCCTGTCTCCTGTTGGGAGCTCCATGAAGCTGCCTTCTTGTACTCCTTGTCTGCCATTCTTGGTGGCTGAGAAGTCCAAGGTGGCAAATCTATGCTGCATTAGCTGATAGGAGACCTCCACTCCATATCTCTCTCTACTCTCTGTTCACCGTCAGTTTCTTATTCCATTCCTTGCTTGGTTGAGGTCTTTATACCTTTATTTGATGCTTAGATTCCAGGATTGATGTTTATCTCTGTTTTACTTAGTTTTTTGGGTCCTTGCTATGGACTGTGAGGTGCTTCTGTCTATTGTGCCATGTTAACTCTGCCTAAAGTTAAAAACTCTTGAAATGATATATGAAGTCAACTCTAAGCAGTTTTATACTATTACTTTTCTGGAAATACGACTTTGTAAATATTATTTTTTATTGTGGTAAAATATACATAACATAAAATTGACCATTGTAACAGTTCTGGATTGAATTGTGTCCCCTCATAATATATGTTGGTTTCCTGATCCCTATATCTGTGGATGTAATCCTGTCAAGAAATAGAGTTTTCTTTGTTGTGTTATTGAGGTCATATCAGTGTAGAGTATCTCTTAAAACTAATCACTTCTGTGCTGTAAAAAGATGTGATTAGACACAGAAGCAAGCACAAAGAGGGGAAGACAGATGTGAAGACTGCCAAAAACCTAGGAGGGAGAAATATCAAGGCTACAGAAGCTGAAAGAGATATCTTCCCCCAGAACTGACAGTGAGACTTCCCCTATAGTCAGTGGCCTGAATTTGGACTCCTAAATTGTGAGAAAACAAATTTCTGTTCTTTAGAGAGATCCACTCATATTTTTGTTAGGGAAACATTGCACAACTAAGACAGGAACAATTTTAAAGTGTAAAATTTAATGGAATTTCCTGTATTCACAATGTTGTATGACCATAACCCAATCTAGTTACAGAACATTTCCATTACCCCAAAAAGAAATCCATGCCCATTGAGCATCTACTCTCCCTTTCTCCCTACAGTCAGTCTTTGTCGACAATCTGCTTTCTGTCTTCATATAATTACCTATACTGAGTATTTTGTATAAATTGGATTAGGCGATATGTGCCCTATAGTGTCTAGCTTCTTTAACTTAAAATACTGGCTTTGGGGTTTGTCCATGTTGTAGCATGCATCAATACTTAATGATTTTATGGCTGAATAATATACCATTGTGTGGCTATACCACATTTTGTCCATCCATTCATCAGTTGACCTGCATTCATCAGTTGAATGTTCACCTTGTTGGTCCCTGGATTTTGTTTTTGTTTTCCTTTGTACTTGTTGGATTAAAATAGTAAGCCTAAAACTTTCTGGTATTTTCATATTTCTTTAGGGTAGCTGTAGTTTCTTTGAAAACCCTGGTGGCATAGTGGTTAAGTGCTACGGCTGCTAACCAAAGGGCTGGCAGTTCAAATCCTCCGGGGGCTCCTTGGAATCTCTACCAGGTAGTTTCTCTGCTAATTTTCCCATTAAATTTTTGCTTTGTTCTATATTTTGTTTTCACTTGTGTTTGCATTTTATTATTTTAACTTTCTTGCTACACAGGCTATGTATTTAAAGATATAAAGCATATCCAGCATATTTATGTATTATGCAAAGAAGCTTCTAAATATTCAGTTTGCCATATTGCCAAAAATGGAAATTATGCCCTACTTCTTGACTTTAATTAATATTTGAGGAGCATTGTGCAAAATGCTGGGGTTGAATAATAATCCCAGTATAATTTTGTAACAGCATTCAGTATCTCAGATTCCAATTTTTTTTCCATGCCGAAACGAATGACATTTATCTATTTTATAACCAACCATCTAACAATATGCAATTACAAATAAATTCATAGTAACAAAAACTATATGAATTTTCCCTTCAATTATTGAAAATGAGTGATTTCCAGATCTTTTTACTGAATGCGTATCCTCCCAGCGAATTAGTCCATTCCTGTTTTTATCCAACAGTACAAACATTTTCTATTATCTGCTACTCTGCACCTTTGGCTCCTACCCAGATTCTGTTACTTTGCCTACAACTCTCAGATTTATGACTCATTCAGGCCTATCATTTTTAGTTTGGCTGCTCCCCAAGTAATTACCTTTTGGACCACTTTCCTTCTCAACCTGCACACCAGTTCTCAAAAAAAAATTGATGTTTTACTTCCATGTGTAACGTGATTTGATGGGAAACATTATTTTTCTACTATCCGAAAACTCCAGCCACTCTGATTCCTTGGGGAAGAAAGTATTCAAATTATTTATTTCATATGGTTAATTTGAATGGTAGACAATTGTGTTTAGCACAGTAATTTGTTATTTGAGCCTGGCCATGCTGAACCATCTGGGCGTGATTGCCTCTTCTATTAACTGATTATATAACCTTGGAGAATTCAAAGTTTTTGCATCTGAAAAATGAGAAGAATAATAGTACTTCAATGATTTTGTTGTTTAAATGCAAAAAAATCTTAAGGCTTAGTATAGTGTTCTCTCTCTCTATCTCTCTTTATATATATATATATACACACATGCATGCATGTGTACACATGTGTATGTATATAGTATATGTGTATGTGCTTATCTATATTTGAAAATACAAATATAATATATATAAACTATATTAAATTGAATACATGTCTATTAAAATAAATTATGTAAATATATCTAAATTAGAAAAAATACATAATATATGAATTATGCCAGAAACATGTTAATGCAAATGTATTATTTTTAGAAATATCTACATAGATATATATAGATATAGACATAATATGAATTCGAAATTATTCTTTTAGATATTTAAAATTTAGATATTTAGAGAAGGAAAATTGTAGAAAGATATTTACATTTTTTAAAAAATTACTATGAATATTTGATAATGATTTAACCTTCCCGGAAAGTGCTTTCATTTTTTCCTTGCCACCCATTCATGGATCAGAATCACCTGTAAAGTCTGTTAAAGCACAGATTTCCTGATATTTGAAGGATCTGAGAGGTATAGGAACAATTAGTGGGAAAAAAAGACTAATTTTTTACTAAATAAATATTCTATATTTAATAAAAAATAAATATCTCATAGCTCAGAAAATAATACTTTTATATTCATAATACTGTAAGAATTGCATACTGATTTGAACAAAATATAGTGCATTTGTGGGAGATATAAAGGTAAAAAATAAAGGCATTGGTTGTGAAAAAGAACTAAAACCTCTTTAACCGTAATGGAAAACAAAAGATACAATCTAAAATTAGCAGATAGAATAACAGTAGATATGTGTGTGTATGTGTATGTATACACACAGCTTGTACTCTAAATCTCAAGCAATCCTGAGGCTATCTAATCTGATTGGTTTGCACACACAAAGATACTTTAAAAAGTGTTGACAACTGAAAGCCATTATTAATATTTATAGAAAGTAGACAGTAAAGAACAGTTATGAATTACTTATAGAAAGCAAACAGTAAACAAAAGGAACAGATTTGAGGTGGGCGGGTTTCCTCCACCTCCACCTCCACCTCCCCACTTAGCATTGTAGGAGAGGAAACCATTTATGTCTAAAAGGGGACCCATCCACCCTTCCCAAATTTCTCATGTTCATTTCTGCGTCAGTGGGCGGCATACTTTAAATCAGGTTTCACCAAGTGTGTCTCTCTCTCAGAAGGTGTGTCATCAGGTCAGGTAAGGTATGGCATGTCTGTGCTGTTTCTCTCTCTCTGACTCTTTCCATGGCAATTCTTGGCTGACTCTGTCCCCTTATGCTTATTGGCTCCGCTCTTAACCAACAGCTTCAGGACAACCTTGGATGAGCGCCAGAGTTAGATTGGCATTATATGAGCCCTTGAGCGGAAACTTTTACAGTCAACCCCTGTATATTGTGTGTCCAAGCCTCTGCAGGCAGTCTCTTAGCCTTTAGGACAGGTCCCCTCTCGACCCTTAGGACAAACCTTCTCTTGTCCTTTTGGACAGGCTGTCTCTAGGCCCTTAAAATGGCCCACTATCAGTCCTTAGGAGTGTCCCCCACTTAGAGCTAGCCCAGTCTTAGCCCTACAGTTCTCAGCATAGTTGAGGCATCTGCCACTGCCAAAGCCAGGACAGTTTGGCTCCCACACTGCTGCTTGTTCTGCTCAAGTGTCCACCTGCAAGGGCCTGGACTGCAACTGCTTTTCCTTTATAGGGCAACCAGATTCATTAGTGACCTCCTATAACAAAATGCCCAGCCATACTCCATGGGCAGACTTTGCCTACCACTACTGTCTGCTCCATGATGGCTCACCCATCACTGCAGTCCTGACTGCTCACTCTGTCACTGTGCTCCTTCTGGGCATCTTGCCACCAGCTCTGCTGCTGTTTCTTTCAGACTTCAGTAGTATCTGCTCAGGGACTATTACCAGATCAGCGTTATGGCCATTAACCTGAATTACAGTTCTTCTGTTTGAGTCTAGGAACTCCTCAGTTCAGGGAACCCGGGTCAAAAGATGCACTCCTCTCCAGGCTTTTGATCAAAAATCTTCTGTGAGAATGGCATGCATATAGAAAATCTTGGCAATTTCAAGGCATGGTTTTCCCAGTAGTATCACAAACTTAACATTCCCTTAGGCAGATTTTAAATCTATCAGTCAGTCCAACTGGGTGTATTGCATGCTGATTAGGCAGATAACAAACTGAACCAGCTTTGCAAGGCACTTAGGTGGATAACAAACAAACCAGTCACTTGGCAGATTGTAGCGTGTCCAATAATTTTGGAAGCATTGCAAACTCAAGGTCAGAAAGGTCACATAAAAGAAAGACCACATAAAAGAAACCCATTGCATCATTCCCTAAGTGTCTGTCAGTTTTTCGTATTGTGGGGCTTGCTTGCTGCTGAAAACCTGGCCACGAGTATTCAAATACCAGCAGTGTCACACATGGGGGACAAGATTCAGTTAAGTTTTCAGACTAAGACAGACTAGGAAGAAGGACTGGCAATCTACTTCTGAAAAGAATTAGCCAGTGAAAACCTTATGAACAGCAGCAGAACCTTGTCTGATACAGTGCCTGAAGATGAGCCCTTCAGGTTGTGAGGAACTCAAAATATGACTGGGGAAGAGCTGCCTCCACAAAATAAAGTCAGCCTTAATGACTTAGATGAAGTAAAGCTTTGAGAATCTTCATTTGCCGATGCGGCATGACTCAAAATGAAAAGAAAAAGTGCAAACATCCATTAATAATTGGAACGTGGCATGTACAAATATGAATCTAGGAAAACTTGGAAATCATCAAAAATGAAACTGAAGGCATAAACATAGATATCCTAGGCCTTAGAGAGCTGAAATGAACAGATATTAGCCATTTTGAATTGGACAATCATATGGTACTATGCCGGGAATGACAACTGGCAGAGGAATGGCATTGCATTCATTGTCAAAAAGAACATTTCAAGATCTATCCTGAAGTACAATGCAGTCAGTGATAGGATAATATCCATATGTCTACAAGGAAGACCAGCTAATAGGGCTATTATTCAAATTTATGCACCAACCACGAAGGCCCCCCAAAAAAGAAATTGAAGGTTTTTACCAACTTCTGCAGTCTGAAATTTATCGAACATGCAACCAGAATGCGTGGATAATTATAGGTGATTGGAATATGAAAGTTGGAAATGAAGAAGAAGGATCAGTATTTGGAAAATACGGCCTTGGTGGTAGAAATGATGCTGCAGTTCACTTGATAGAATTTTGAAAGACCAACTACTTTATTCGTTGCAAATACATTTTTTCACCAACATAAACGGGGACTTTTTTTTTATATATACATGGACCTTGCCAGATGGAATACACAGGAATCAATGGAAAAGGAGACAATGGAAAAGCTCAATATCATCAGTCAGAACAAGGCCAGGGGTTGACTGCAGAACAGACTATCAATTACTCCTTTGCAAGTTCAAGTTGAAGCTGAAAGAAATTAGAACAAATACATGAGAGCCAAAGTATGACCTTGAATATATCACAGCCTAATTTAGAGACCATCTCAAGAAGGGATTTGTCTAAGGCCAGACAAGCTATGGAATGGCATCAAGGACATCATACATGAAGAAAACAAGAGGTCATTAAAAAGACAGCAAAGAAAGAAAAGACCAAAATGTATGTCTGAAGAGACTCTGAAACTTTCTCTTGACTGTAGAGTAACTAAAGCTAGTGGAAGAAATGATGAAATAAAAGAGCTAAACAGAAGATTTCAAATGGAAGCTTGAGGAGACAAAGCAAAGCATTATAATGACATGCGCAAAGATCTGGAGATAGAAAACCAGAAGTGAAGAACATGCTCAGATTTCTTGAGCTGAAAGAACTGAACAAAAAATTCAAGCCTCGAGTTGCAATATCGAAGAATTCTACACAGAAAATATTAAATGATGCGGGGAGCATCAAAAGAAGATGGAAGGAATACACAGAGTCACCATACCAAAAAGAATTGGATGACCCTCAACCATTTCAAGGGGTAGCGTACGATCAGGAACCTATGGTACTGAAGGAAGAGGTCAAAGATGCACGGTGGAATTGGCTAAAAACAAGGCTCCAAAAATTGACAAAAGACCAATTGAGATGTTTCAACAAACGGAGGCAGCACTGAAGTGCTCACTCCTCTATGCCAAGAAATTTGGAAGACAGCTACCTGGCCAACTGACTGGAAGAGACCCATATTGTCATAGATTGAATTATGTCTTCCCAAAAATGTGTGTATCAACTTGGTTAGGCCATGATTCCCAGTATTGTGTGGTTGTCCTCCATTTTGTGATTGTAATTTTATGTTAAGAGGATTAGGGTTGTATTGTAATACCACCCTTACTCAGGTCGCCTTCCTGATTCAATGTAAAGGGAGTATCCCTGGGCCATAGCCTGTATCACCTTTTAACTCCTAAGGGATAAAAGGAAAGAGAAGCAAGCAGAGAGTTGGGGACCTCATACTACCAAGAAAGCAGCACCGGGAGCAGAGTGCATCCTTTGGACCTGGGGTACCTGCGTCTGAGAAGCTCCTAGACCAGGGGAAGATTGATGACAAGGAATCTTCTTCCAGAGCCAACAGAGACAGAAAGCCTCCCCTGGAGCTGACATCCTGAATTTGGACTTGTAACCTACTAGATTGTGAGAGAATAAATTTCTCTTTGTTAAAACCATCCACTTGTGGTATTTCTGTTATAGCAGCAATAGATAGCTAAGACACATATTTACGCTTATTCCCAAGAAAGGTAATCGAATCAAATGTGGAAATTATCAAAAAATATCATTAACATCACATGCAAGTAAAATTTTGCTGAAGATCATTCCAAAGCGGTTGCAGCAGTACATCAACTGAGAACTGCTGGAAATTCAAGCCAGATTCAGAAGAGGATGTGGGACCAAGGGTATCACTGCTAATGCCAAACGGATCCTGGCTGAAAGCAGAGAATACAGGAAGATGTTTACCTGTGTTTTATTAACTATGCAAAGACATTCCACTTTGTGAATCAGAATAAATTATGGATAACATTGCAAAGAATAGAAATTCCAGAACACTTAATTGTGCTCATGAGGAACCTGGACATAAATCAAGAGGCAGTCTTTGAACAGAACAAGGTGATACTGCATGATTAAAAGTCAAGAAAGGTGTGCATCAGGGCTGTATCCTTTCAACAACCCTATTCAGTCTGTATGTTGAGCAGATAATCTGAGAAGCTGGACAATGTGAAGACGAAAGGGACATCAGAACTGGAGAAAGACACATTAAGAACTTGCGTTATACAAGTTTACTGTTTTCACCCATACAGTAGATAAGATAACCATTAATTATCAAAAGTAAATAATATTTGCATTATTTAAGCCTCTTAAATGTGTATTCTATTTCAAACACTACAAATGATTGAGCTGAACTATGAAAACTTTCACTTTATTTTGTAGATAAAATTTCAATTGCATTAATTTTAATATAAAACCAGACGTGCCTCCAACTTTTTAATCTTTATTTTTCATCCATGTGTTCTGTTTCTAGGAAGATATTTTTTATAAGGAATATAAATTCAGCCAGGCTGTACCCTTCAGTGTTGAGAGTGGTCTTGATACTTATACCTTTATATGAGCAAATAAGATAATTGCAAGGTACTAATAAAATGTTGATTATTAAATAATTATCTTTTGATGTATTGTCCAGCACCTTGAACAGATGATCCTGTGTAATAAGTATTCAATAAACACATTCTGGATAGATACACACACACACACACACGTATATATATGTATGCACTTTCAAATGTATATATGCATATATATATTAGAATATTATATGCATTATATAATATACATTAGTACATTAGTATATAGAACAGTATTCAAAGATAAAACTTATTTGAACATTTTAATACTACCTCAAAAACGATAATTTTACCTAGTAATACAAAAATATTAATTTAAAAAAATGGGAAGAGACAAAGATAAGTATAAACAAGGAAAAAGGGAACTGATAAAAACAAAATAACAAAAACAACCACGTATTTTTTAAGTACTTCTAGTTAGACTTTTTTTTTAATAATTTTTATTGAGCTTTAAGTGAACGTTTACAAATCAAGTCAGTCTGTCACATATAAGCTTATATACACCTTACTCCATACTCCCACTTACTCTCCCCCTAATGAGTCAACCCTTCCAGTCTCTCCTTTAGTGACAATTTTGTCAGTTTCTAACCCTCTCTACCCTCCTATCTCCCCTCCAGACAGGAGATGCCAACACAGTCTCAAGTGTCCACCTGATACAAGTAGCTCACTCTTCATCAGCATCTCTCTCCAACTCATTGTCCAGTCCCTTCCATGTCTGATGAGTTGTCTTCGGGAACAGTTCCTGTCCTGGGCCAACAGAAGGTTTGGGGACCATGACCGCCGGGATTCCTCTAGTCTCAGTCAGACCATTAAGTATGGTCTTTTTGTGAGAATTTGGGGTCTGCATCCCACTGATCTCCTGCTACCTCAGTGGTTCTCTGTTGTGCTCCCTGTCAGGGCAGTCATTGGTTGTGGCCGGGCACCATCTAGTTCTTCTGGTCTCAGGATGATGTAAGACTCTGGTTCATGTGGCCTTTTCTGTCTCTTGGGCTCATAGTTGTCTTGTGACCTTGGTGTTCTTGTTCTTCATTCTCCTTTGATCCAGGTGGGTTGAGACCCATTGATGCATCTAGATAGCCGCTTGTTAGCATTTAAGACCCCAGATGCCGCATTTCAAAGTGGGATGCAGAATGTTTTCATAATAGTATCATTTTGCCAGTTGACTTAGAAGTTCCCTTAAACCATAGTCCCCAAACCCACGCCCTTGCTCCACTGACCCTCAAAGCATTCAGTTTATCCAGGAAACTTGTTTGATTTTGGTCCAGTCCATTTGAGGTGACCTTCCGTGTATTAAGTATTGTCCTTCCCTTCACCTAAAGTAGTTCTTATCTATTAACTAATCAGTAAATAACCTTCTCCCACCCTCCCACCCTCCCTCCCTCCCCCCCTCGTAACCGCAAAAGTATGTGTTCTTCTCAGTTTATACTATTTCTCAAGATCTTATAACAGTGGTCTTATACAATATTTGTCCTTTTGCCTCTGACTGATTTCACTCAGCATAATGCCTTCCAGGTTCCTCCATGTTATGAAATGTTTCACAGATTCGTCACTGTTCTTTATCGATGCGTAGTATTCCAATGTGTGAATATACCATAATTTATTTAACCATTCATCCGTTGATGGACACCTTGGTTACTTCCAGCTTTTTGCTATTGTAAACAGAACTGCAATAAACATGGGTGTGCATATATCTGTTTGCGTGAAGACTCTTATTTCTCTAGGGTATATTCCAAGGAGTGGGATTTCTGGGTTGTATGGTAGTTCTATTTCTAACTTTTTAAGAAAACACCAGATAGATTTCCAAAGTGCTTGTACCATTTTACATTCCCACCAGCAGTGTATAAGAGTTCCAATCTCTCCACAGCCTCTCCAACATTTATTATTTTGTGTTTTTTGGATTAATGCCAGCCTTGTTGGAGTGAGATGGAATCTCATCGTAGTTTTAATTTGCATTTCTCTAATGGCTAATGATTGAGAGCATTTTCCCATGTATCTGTTAGCTGCCTGAATATCTTCTTTAGTGAACTACGTGTTCATATCCTTTGCCTACTTCTTGATTGGGTTGTTTGTCTTTTTGTGGTTGACTTTTAAGAGAATCATATAGATTTTAGAGATCAGGCGTTGGTTGGAGATGTCATAACTGAAAATTCTTTCCCAGTCTGTAGGTGGTCTTTTTACTCTTTTGGTGAAGTCTTTAGATGAGCATAGGTGTTTGATTTTTAGGAGCTCCCAGTTATCTGGTTTCTCTTTGTCACTTTTAGTAATGTTTTGTATTCTTTTCTTCCATGATCTTTATTGTTTTAGTCTTTATGTTTAGGTCTTTGATCCACTTGGAGTTAGTTTTTGTGCATGGTGTGAGGTATGGGTCCTGTTTCATTTTTTTGCAAATGGATGTCCAGTTATGCCAGCACCATTTGTTAAAAAGACTACCTTTTACCCAATTAACTGACACTGGTCCTTTGTCAAATATCAGCTGCTCATATGTGGATGGATTTATATCTGGGTTCTCAATTCTGTTCCATTGGTCTATGTGCCTGTTGTTGTACCAGTACCAGGCTGTTTTGACTACTGTGGCTGTATAATAGGCTCTAAAATCAGGTAGAGTGAGGCCTTCCACTTTCTTCTTCTTTTTCAGTAATGCTTTACTTATCCGAGGCTTCTTTCCCTTCCGTATGAAGCTGGTGATTTGTTTCCCTATCACCTTAAAAAAATGACATTGGGATTTGGATCGGAAGTGCATTGTATGTATAGATGGTTTTTGGTAGAATAGACATTTTTACTATGTTAAGTGTTCCTATCCATGAGCAAGGTATGTTTTTCCACTTAAGTAGGTCCTTTTTAGTTTCTTGCACTAGTACTTTATAGTCTTCTTTGTATAGGTCTTTTACATCTTTGGTAAGATTTTTTCCTAAGTATTTTATCTTCTTGGGGGCTACTGTGAATGGTATTAATTTGGTGATTTGCTCTTCGATGTTCTTTTTGTTGATGTGGAGGAATCCAAGTGATTTTTGTATGTTTATCTTATAACCTGAGACTCTGCCAAACTCTTCTATTAGTTTCAGTAGTTTTCTGGAGGATTCCTTAGGGTTTTCCGTGTATAAGATCCTGTCATCTGTAAATAGAGATAATTTTTCTTCCTCCTTGCCAATCCGGATGCCCTTTATTTCTTTGTCTAGCCTAATTGCTCTGGCTAGGACCTCTAGCACAATGTTGAATAAGAGTGGTGATAAAGGGCATCCTTGTCTGGTTCCCGTTCTCAAGGGAAATGCTTTCAGGCTCTCTCCATTTAGAGTGATGTTGGCTGTTGGCTTTGTGTAGATGCCCTTTATTATGTTGAGGAATTTTCCTTCAATTCCTATTTTGCTGAGAGTTTTTATCATGAAGGGGTGTTGGACTTTTTGAAATGCCTTTTCTGCATCAATTGATAAGATCATGTGTTTTTGTCTTTTGTTTTATTTATATGGTGGATTACATTAATGGTTTTTCTAATATTAAACCAGCCTTGCATACCTGGTATAAATCCCACTTGGTCGTGGTGGATTATTTTTTTGATATGTTGTTGAATTCTATTGGCTAGAATTTTGTTGAGGATTTTTGCATCTATGTTCATGAGGGATATAGGTCTGTAATTTTCTTTTTTTGCGATGTCTTTACCTGGTTTTGGTATCAGGGAGATGGTGGCTTCATAGAATGAGTTAGGTAGTATTCCGTCATTTTCTATGCTTTGAAATACCTTTAATAGTAGTGGTGTTAACTCTTCTCTGAAAGTTTGGTAGAACTCTGCAGTAAAGCCGCCCGGGCCAGGGTTTTTTTTGTTGGGAGTTTTTTGATTACCGTTTCAATCTCTTTTTTTGTTATGGGTCTATTTAGTTGTTCTACTTCTGATTGTGTTAGTTTATGTAGGTAGTGTTTTTCTAGGAATTCATTTCTTCTAGGTTTGCAAATTTGTTAGAGTACAATTTTTCATAATAATCTGATATGATTCTTTTAATTTCAGTTGGGTCTGTTGTGATGTGGCCCATCTCGTTTCTCATTTGGGTTATTTGTTTCCTCTCCTTTATTTCTTTAGTCAGTCTGGCCAATGGTTTATCAATTTTGTTAATTTTTTCAAAGAACCAGCTTTTGGCTTTGTTAAGTCTTTCAATTGTTTTTCTGTTCTCTAATTCATTTAGTTCAGCTCTTATTTTTATTATTTGTTTTCTTCTGGTGCCTGATGGATTCTTTTGTTGCTCACTTTCTATTTGTTCAAGTTGTAGGGACAGTTCTCTGATTTTGGCTCTTTCTTCTTTTTGTATGTGTGCATTTATCGATATAAATTGGCCTCTGAGCACTGCTTTTGCTGTGTCCCAGAGGTTTTGATAGGAAGTATTTTCATTCTCATTGCATTCTATGAATTTTTCTATTCCCTCATTAATGTCTTCTATAACCCAGTCTTTTTTGAGCAGGGTATTGTTCAGTTTCCAAGTATTTGATTTCTTTTCCCTAATTTTTCTGTTATTGATTACCACTATTATGGCCTTGTGGTCTGAGAAGATGCTTTGTAATATTTCAATGTTTTGGATTCTGCAAAGGTTTGTCTTATGACCTAATATGTGGTCTATTCTGGAGAATGTTCCTTGTGCGCTCGAAAAAAAAGTATACTTTGCAGTAGTTGGGTGGAGTGTTCTGTATAAGTCAATGAGGTCGAGCTGGTTGATTGTAGCAGTTAGGTCTTCCGTGTCTCTGTTGAGCTTCTTACTGGATGTCCTGCCCTTCTCTGAAAGTGGTGTGTTGAAGTCTCCTGCTATAATTGTGGAGGTGTCTGTCTCACTTTTCAGTTCTGTTAAAGTTTGTTTAATGCATCTTGCAGGCCTGTCATTGGGTGCATAAATATTTAATATGGTTATATCTTCTTGGTCAATTGTCCCTTTAATCATTATGTAGTGTCCTTCTTTATCCTTTGTGATGGATTTAACTTTAAAGTCTATTTTGTCAGAAATTAATATTGCTACTCCTCTTCTTTTTTGCTTATTGTTTGCTTGATATATTTTTTTCCATCCTTTGAGTTTTAGTTTGTTTGTGTCTCTGAGTCTAAGGTGTGTCTCTTGTAGGCAGCATATAGACGGATCGTGTTTCCTTATCCAGTCTGAGACTCTCTGTCTCTTTATTGGTATGTTTAGTCCACCTACATTCAGCGTAATTATAGATAAGTGTGTTTAGTGCTGTCATTTTGATGCCTTTTTATGTGTGTTGTTGACAATTTCATTTTTCCATTTACTTTTTTGTGCTGAGACGTTTTTCTTTGAAATTGTGTGTTCCTCATTTTCATAGTATTTGACTTTATGTTTGCTGAGTCGTTACATTTTTCTTGGTTTTTATTTTGAGTTATGGAGTTGTTATACCTCTTTATGGTTACCTTAATATTTACCCCTATTTTTCTAAGTAAAAACCTAACTTGTATTGTCCTATATAGCCTTGTATCTCTCTCCATATGGCAGTTCTATGCCACCTGTATTTAGTCCCTCTTTTTGATTATTGTGATCTTTTACATATTGACTTCAATGATTTCCTGTTTTGAGCTTTTTTTCTTTTTAAAATTAATCTTAATTTGTTTTATGATTTCCCTATTTGAGTTGGTATCAGGATGTTCTGTTCTGTGACCTTGTGTTGTGCTGGTATCTGATGTTATTGGTTTTCTGACCAAACAATTTCCTTTAGTATTTCTTGTAGCTTTGGTTTGGTTTTTGCAAATTCTCTAAGCTTGTGTTTATCTGTAAATGTTTTAATTTCGCCTTCATATTTTAGAGATAGTTTTGCTGGACATATGATCCTTGGCTGGCAAATTTTCTCCTTCAGTGCTCTATATATGTTATCCCGTTGCCTTCTTGACTGCATGGTTTCTGCTGAGTAGTCTGAACATATTCTTATGGATTCTCCTTTGTAGGAGGCCTTTCTTTTATCCCTGGCTGCTTTTAAAATTTTCTCTTTATCTTTGGTTTTGGCAAGTTTGATGATAATATGTCTTGGTGATTTTCTTTTTGGATCAATCTTAAATGGTGTTCGATGAGCATCTTGGATAGATATCCTTTCGTCTTTCATGATGTCAGGGAAGTTTTCTGCCAACAGATCTTCAACTATTCTCTCTGTGTTTTCTGTCATCCCTCCCTGTTCTGGGACTCCAGTCACACACAAGTTATTCTTCTTGTTAGAGTCCCACATGATTCTTAGGGTTTCTTCATTTTTTTAAATTCTTTTATCTGATTTTTTTTCAGCTATATTGGTGTTAATTCCCTGGTCCTCCAGATTTCCCACTCTGCATTCCAATTGCTCGAGTCTGCTCCTCTGACTTCCTATTGCGTTGTCTAATTCTGTAATTTTATTGTTAATCTTTTGGATTTCTGAATGCTGTCTCTCTGTGGATTCTTGCAACTTATTAATTTTCCCACTATGTTGTTGAATAATCTTTTTGATTTCTTCAACTGCTTTATCAGTGTGTTCCTTGGCTTTTTCTGTAGATTGCCTTATTTCATTTCTGAGGTCATCCCTGATGTCTTGAAGCATTCTGTAAATTAGTTTTTTATATTCTGCATCTGGCAATTCCAGGATTGTATCTTCATTTGGGAAAGATTTTGATTCTTTAATTTGGGGAGTTGTAGAAGCAATCACGGTCTGCTTCTTTATGTGGTTTGATATCGACTGCTGTCTCTGAGCCATCACTAAGATATTGTAGTGGTTTATTCTATATTTGCTCACTAAGTCTTACCTTGTTTTGTTTTCTTTCAATATGCGTAAATGGGCTACTACATTGCGCTGTCTTGATTGTTGTAGCCCTTGACTCACTTATGTCCTATGACCAGCTGGTTTGGGCTGTTACCAGATACATAAGCCTAAGAGTCCTTTCACTATTCTTGAGTAGAATCTGATTTTGGGTCATCAAGTGTGTGGTGCAGACTGTCACCTATCCACCTTTAGAAGTAGTGGTGATAGTTGTGTGCACCATATGCTAGTAGCAGCAGGGGTTCACACTCTGAGGGGGCAGGATGCTGGCAGGCTTCCCCCAAGTGCCAGTGAGGTAGGTGTGTCTCTATTCCTAAAGCACTTTTGTGGGTGAGCTTTGCAGCTGTACCGTAGGCCCCCACTGCAAGTACCTCTACAGATTTGTTGGTGTCACCCTCCTTAGACCCCTAAGGCAGGAGGCTAGGTGGTCTGGGGGGAGCTTCAGCCCTCAGTTCCCTGTTGTGGGTCAGTGAGGGCTCTGTTGAATATACAGAGGTATCAGACCTGGGAAACTTGTCTTTCCAGTAATCTGCTGAAACATTACAGTCAGATCCCTAGCAGAAATGCCTTTGCATTATAACAGCCACCTTGTTCCCTGTAGGGATGAAAGCCCAAGACTGTGGATCACATATGCTTGGCTGGAGCTGGTTCTGTGTTTTTAGTCCAATTAGGGTAGGATTTTTGGTCCCTGGGTTTTTTGTAGCTGCTTGTCTCAGGCCAGGAGAATGGGTTAGGAAAAGACCAAAAAAAAAAAAAAAAAGAAAGAAAGAAAAACTGCAGAGCAGTTTACTCTCTGGCTCAGGAAATTCCAATGTTAATGAAGCCGCCTGGGAAGGGGAGGGGAGGGTTCAGATAAATAGGAGAGAGTAGCACCCCAGAATATAGACAAAGTTACTTATCTTGCTTGGGATGACTGTTTTGTCTGAGATTCCGGAGGGGCACGTCCACTGTGTGTGCTGGCTGGGCAGAGATTGCCCCCAAAGTTCAGGCCCACATCCTGTGCTTGTGCTGTCTCAGAAACCATGGTTAGTTCCTCCGCTCCCAGTCCAAAGACCAGCGCCATGGTTCCCCGGCAGGGACACCGCACTCCCAGTTCCAAAATCAGTCGCTGCCTCCCGATGACTTCTCCTGTCAGCTGTGTCACTGCGCTGCCTGTGTGCACTGGTGGGCTTCCCCTGAGGTCAGTTCAGGGGGCTAGGGCTGCTCCCCGTATTTGTGCCATCTCAGGATGCTGTGCTTAGCTCCCCTGTGCCCAGTCCAAAGCCCGGCACCAAGGTTTCCTGACTGGGACGCTGGCTCCAGGCTCCGAAAACAGTTGCTGCTTCCCCGTGGTTGTTCATTCTCAGTCTCTGTCACTCAGGTCAATTCTTTAGATCTGTGTTTGATGGTCAGGGTTCATAGATTGTCATGTATGTGATCGATTCACTTGTCTTTCCTAGTCTTTGTTGCAAGAGGGATCCGAGGTAGCTTCTACCTAGTCAGCCATGTTGGCCCTGCCCTCCTCTAGTTAGATTTTTCATAACCTATTCAGCAAATATTTGTTAGCTTTTTCCTTCCTGAGGAGCTTTGTAGTCCTTGCCAGGGACACAAAGAGAAGTTGAGCAATTTTGTTATCAAGCCATTACAAAGTTAGGAATGCTGAAGACTAAGTTGCCAGGTTTTCATATGGCATTGATATTATAAAACAGCTACCCAAAGGAATGGAAGAGGGTAAGGAAATCAGGCTAGTATTATTCATCTATATGGAAATAGCATCTGCCTTTGAGCTGGTAGTGGTAATTTACATTGCCCTACAATTCTTTCATATTAGTATTATTACTTGTTTCTTTTTCTTGTAAGAGAACACCTGACTATGGTATCTTCTCTTTCCTTTGGATTTCTAAAATGTGCCATATAACATTCCAAATTTAGGTTTTATTCTTTGAGAAAATCACTGAATTTAAAAAAAGGATAACTCTCACAATGTAATATTAGCAGTTGTATGTTGGGTAGCATAACGCATTTTACAATGTCTTCGGTAAAGGATGCTTTGAATAAGAATTGGTTTAAGGTTTTTTTGTTTCTTTTTTTTAAGTTGCTACCCTTGCGATTCTTAACTAAGTACTCCTTGTCCCTTATCCCTTCAAATAACTGAAGTTAGTAGAGTTTTGCTAAAATATAATGTTTTCATTATTTGAAAGTGCTCATTCTGTCTGTCACACATTATGTGGGAGTATGCCTTAGGCTACTGAAGGCCTGATGAAATAATGTCAAATACACGATACACATAATTATTCTAATAAACATTATTTTCTCTTTTCATCACATCCAGGCTCTCTAGTTATACAACTGCATTTGCTTTTTAAAATTAACTTCATGGCATTTTTGTAACAATAGGAAAATTGTATCCAGGCAGTTATTACCTCTTTTCACTTCCCAGGCTATGCATGTCAAGTATTTTGTTATTACTTTTAGTTTCGCAAATAGTTCTGTTCTCCACAGCTTGCGCTTACACAATAGTCTGCCTACCAAGAATCTTGGTCGCCAAATTGTCTAGGACGTTGAGTACCAAAATCTGATCTAGCAAAGGCCTGTAAATGGAAACAAGCACTGTCCGAACAGTCAGTGGAACCCATACATGCATGTTTTTTTGTCTTAGGATTATGATACCATGGTCCTTGTAACTGTATTAATTGAAAGCAAGCAAATGCATCATTTATGTAAATTTACACTTAATAAGATTCAGAAATTAGATGTGCCTTGTAAAGGAGAAGATGGCAAGAAAGAATAAGAGCAATGCTTGAAGATCCTCAAATTATTCTTCGTGTGCCACTTATTTAAGATTTACACTTCCTGTCACAATATTTTGGAAACCTGGTGGTGCAGTGGTTAAGAACTACGGCTACTAACCAAACGTCAGCAGTTCGAATCCACCAGCCCCTCCTTGGAAACCCTATGGGGCAATTCTACTCTGTCCCATAAGACCCTTTATGAGTCAGAATTGACTAAACGGTGAGGTTTTTTTTTTTTTTTTAATTTTGTTTGGGCACAATATGTTAATTACTAAAAATGTCTTTAATATAAAATATATTTGTTACATTATTTAAAAGAGTGCAAAACTACTATATTAGGAAAATTTAAATAATTTAATAATGAAAATAGCATGTTTTCAATATTAAAAATATTAGGAAAAAATGACAATGCTAACAAAATTTGTTTTAAAACAAATCTTTATGAGATTAGTGAATATGTATATTAATGGTTTTATAACTCTTGAGTAAATCTTACATAACTGCATTTGGCATTAAAAAAAAAGAACACCTCTTTGCTGTTGGATCAATTCTGACTCATAGCAACCCTATAGAACAGAGTAGAATTGCCCCATAGAGTTTCCAAGGAGTGCTTGGTGGATTCAAACGGCCAACCTTTTGGTTAGCAGCCGTAGCAGTTGGAATACCACTTATTAAAAAAAGTCCAGTAGAAGAGTTATCTTAAAACATAGGTTCTGTGTCCTAAAATCTTAAAATCAGTATTAATTGATGTGACAATCCCCATTAAATATTTGTTCTTAGTTCTGGAAATTAAATTAATCATAATATTTACATGTCTTGCTTTATAATTAAAGACTTAAAAAGCCTAATTATTCTCATCTCAAATATCTTCATTTAAGAGAGATTATAATGAGAAATGAAAAATGAAACTATACCACTTAGCTGAATTTAATTGTGGGAGTCTAAACTTAACAAATGAAGATAATGACATGACATGCCGCACAGGGTTAGGAAACAAAATAAAATAAAATCCAAATTTTGTTTATGGAGTGGTGGTGCAAATCTGAGTAAGAAAATAAGCTCTATGGTTCTCATGAAAGGGTACAATTTGATGGTGATGTGGGGTTGGGGGGAAACTCAAGTTTTCAGACTCTCTGAATAATACTATTAAACAGACTTAGTTCAAAGAAAAGAAAATTCATGTAAAGACGGTATAAAAATTAATTTCTTATATAGTATTTAAAGGCTATCTTTTATTGTTTCACTATTTAAATTAATTATTCATACAACATTCTAGTTCAAATAAATTCTATTATGTGAGCAATTTTACAACCCCAAATGACCTACCGATAGAATCCACAAGAATGTTTTCTGAGAGAAACAATATAAAAACACTATTTCTCTCTCTTTTTTTTTCCTTCATGGTATTAATCACAATGTACTGAGTAAAAGATAATCATATTTTTAAAACAAAAAGAGATAGCAGAGTGCTAAAGGATGCAGATACAGATATAAGTATAGACAGCAATACGTAGTACTTTTTGATTGATAATTCAAATATTTGAAATAAGAGGACCTATTTACTCTCAAAATATTTTTAGGGTTTAAATGTCTGAAGAGAAAGATGTATTTGTGTTAATTTCTTTTATGTTCTCTTTTATTCTTAAAATATCAAAAGTAATTCCTTTTACCAAGCCCTTTTAGACAAAATACTTGAGAATTAAAATCGGTATTGTGTAAATGATTTGGAAACCCTTATGACATAGTGGTTAGGAGCTACAGCTGCTAACCAAAAGGCCGCAGTTCAAATCCACCAGGAGCTCCTTGGAAATTCTATGGGGCAGTTCTACTCTGTCCTATAGGGTTGCTATCAGTCAGAATCGACTGGAAGGCAATGGATTTTTGGTTTGGCAAATGATTTATTTAAGATATTTTCCTATTGCTGGACATTTACTATAATTTAATTTCTTAAGTCATTAGGTATATGCTTCTATTGTACATAAATGTTTTAAAATCTATTTTTTTTTCCCACATGATACAACCCTAGGATTCCAAGGATAGTAATTTTGGCTGTCCCCTAACAATAGCCACAAAGGAGTACTATACTGTCTTGAGGTTTCCCTACTTTTTATCTGCATCTTTGTAAACATAGCTTTATCAAGCCCTTTCCAGATTACCCAATTTGCATTAGCCATTTACTTTCTACCAGGATCCTAACTGAAAACATCCTCCTCAAATTTTTTATTTTTATAATGTTGATATATATTATAATTAAAATATCATATACACCATTGCATATTTAGCAGTTTCCTTATTACTGGTAATAAGTTGGGTAATCTGGAGAGGCTTAATAAAAGCTATGTTTACAAAGATATGAGTGAAGCTCTGGTGGTCCAGCAGTTAAGAGCTTGGCTTCTAACCAAAAGGCTGGCAGTTCAAATCTACCAGCTGCTCTTTGGAAACCCTCCGGGGCAGTTCTATTCTGTCCTATAGGGTCACTGTAAGTAGGAATCTACTTGACAACAATGGGTTTGGTTTTGCTTATTTTTATCATAATTTATATTGTTTTGGTTTAAATCTTAAACTCCCCAAATTTTGAAATCAATTTATATATTTGGGTTTGTGTGTTTGTTGTTAGTTTTTTGATAAGAAAAAAAAAATTACATGGGTTTATCGCTATCCTATTATTATTAAAAGCAAAAGGCTGAAGAATTTATTTTTATTTTCCTCAAAATTAGAAAATTTTTATTGAAGCATTCTAAACATATTGTTAAAAATACTAAAGCCTTAGTTGTTTTAAAATCACATATCTAACATAACAAATTAACATAACAAAGGCAGCTCATTCCAAAATGTGATTATAAATACAGGCAAAGAGGTTAGGACTTGGGATACATATTTTGGGGGGACACAATTCAATCCATAACAGAGACTTTTAGATAACCTGGGCCAATATGTCTAAAAAACAGTAAGGAAGATTTTGGTATGTCAGAATGTCTGTGATGACAAAAAGTGGAATACTATATGCTAAGTTAAAAGATATGCTAAATTCAATTTTTTTTTCCACTGGTTAAGTGTGATTGATACTTGTGAAATCTTACCTGGTGCTTCTCTTTCTTCCTCAACTCTTTTCACATTTTTTTTTTTTTTTTTTAATTTTTATTAAGCTTCAAGTGAACATTTACCATTCCAATCAGTCTGTCACATGTAGGCTTACATACATCTTACTCCCTTCTCCCACTTGCTCTCCCCCTATTGAGTCAGCCCTTACAGTCTCTCGTTTCGTGCCAATTTTACCATCTTCCCTTTCTCTCTATCTTCCCATCCCCCCTCCAGTCAAGAGTTGCCAACACACTCTCCCGTGTCCACCTGATTTAATTAGCTCACTCTTCATCAGTATCTCTCTCCCCCCCACTGACCAGTCCTTTTCATGCCTGATGATTTGTCTTCGGGGATGGTTCCTGTCCTGTGCCATCAGAAGTTCTGGGGAGCATTGTCTCTGGGATTCCTCTAGTCGCAATCATACCATTAGGTGTGGTCTTTTAATGAGAATTTGGGGTCTGCATCCCATTGGTCTCCTGCTCCCTCAGGAGCTGTCTGTTGTGTTCCCTGACAGGGCAGACATCGATTGTGGCCGGGCACCAACTAGTTCTTCTGGTCTCAGGATAATGTAGGTCTCTGGTTCAAGTGGCCCTTTCTGTCTCTTGGGTTCTTAGTTGTCGTGTGACCTTGGTGTTCTTCCTTTGCCTTTGCTCCAGGTGGGTTGAGACCAATTAATGTATTTTAGATGGCTGCTTGTTGGCATTTAGGACCCCAGATGCCACAATTCAAAGTGGGATGCAGAGTGTTTTCATAATAGAATTGTTTTGCCCATTGACTTAGAAGTCCCCTCAAACCAAGTTCCCCAGACCCCAGCCCCTGCTTCGCTGACCTTTGAAGCTTTCATTTTATCTCGGAAACCTCTTTTCTTTTAATCCAGTCCAATTAGGCTGACCTTCCTTGTTTTGAGTGTTGTCTTTCCCTTCACCCAAAGCAGTTCCCATCTACAGATTGATCAATAAAAAGCCCTCTCCCTCCCTCCCTCCCTCCCTCCCCCCTTTGTAACCACAAAAGTATGTGTTCTTTTCCGTTTTTTCTATTTCTCAAGATCTTATAATAGTGGTCTTATACAATATTTGTCCTTTTGCAACTGACTCATTTCGCTCAGCATAATGCCTTCCAGATTCCTCCATGTTATGAAATGTTTCAGAGATTCGTCACCGTTCTTTATCGATGCGTAGTATTCCATTGTGTGAATATACCACAATTTATTTACCCATTCGTCCGTTGATGGACATCTTGGTTGCTTCCAGCTTTTTGCTATTGTAAACAGAGCTGCAATAAACATGGGTGTGCATATATCTGTTTGTGTGAAGGGTCTTGTATCTTTAGGGTATATTCCGAGGAGTGGGATTTCTGGGTTGTATGGTAGTTCTATTTCTAACTATTTAAGATAACGCCAGATGGATTTCCAAAGTGGTTGTACCATTTTACAATCCCACCAGCAGTGTATGAGAGTTCCAGTCTCTCCGCAGCCTCTCCAACATTTATTATTTTGTGTTTTTTGAATTAATGCCAGTCTAGTTGGTGTCAGATGGAATCTCATCGTAGTTTTAATTTGCATTTCTCTAATGGCTAATGATCGAGAGCATTTTCTCATGTATCTGTTGGCTGCCTGAATATCTTCCTTAGTGAAATGTGTGTTCATATCCTTTGCCCACTTCTTGATTGGGTTGTTTGTCTTTTTGTGGTTGAGTTTTGACAGAGTCATGTAGATTTTAGAGATCAGGCGCTGGTCTGAGATGTCATAGCTGAATATTCTTTCCCAGTCTGTAGGTGGTCTTTTTACTCTTTTGGTGAAGTCTTTAAATGAGCATAGGTGTTTGATTTTTAGGAGCTCCCAGTTTTCTGGTTTCTCTTCATCATTTTTGGTAATGTTTTGTATTCTGTTTATGCCCTGTATTAGGGCTCCTAGGGTAGATCCTATTTTTTCTTCCATGATTTTTATCGTTTTAGTCTTTATGTTTAGGTCTTTGATCCACTTGGAGTTAGTTTTTGTGCATGGTGTGAGGTATGGGTCCTGTTTCATTCTTTTGCAAATGGATATCCAGGTATGCCAGCACCATTTGTTAAAGACTATTATTTCCCCAATTGACTGACATTGGTCCTTTGTCAAATATCAGCTGCTCATAAATGGATGGATTTATATCTGGATTCTCAATTCTGTTCCATTGGTCTATGTGCCTGTTGTTGTACCAGTACCAGGCTGTTTTGACTACTGTAGCTATATAATAGGTTCTGAAATCAGGTAGGGTGAGGCCTCCCACTTTCTTCTTCTTTTTCAGTAATGTTTTGCTTATCCGGGGGTTCTTTCCTTTCCATATGAAATTAGTGATTTGTTTCTCTATTCCCTTAAAGTATGACATTGGTATTTGGATTGGAAGTGCGTTGTATGTATAAATGGCTTTTGGTAGAATAGACATTTTTACTATGTTAAGTCTTCCTATCCATGAGCAGGGTATGTTTTTCCATTTAAGTGTGTCCTTTTGAATTTCTTGTAGCAGAGTTTTATAGTTTTCTTTGTATAGGTCTTTTACATCCTTGGTAAGATTTATTCCTAAGTATTTTATCTTCTTGGGGGCTACTGTGAATGGTATTGATTTGGTTATTTCCTCTTCGGTGTTCTTTTTGTTGATGTAGAGGAATCCAAGTGATTTTTGTATGTTTATTTTATATCCTGAGACTCTTCCAAACTCTTCTATTAGTTTCAGTAGTTTTCTGGAGGATTCCTTAGGGTTTTCCATGTATACGATCATGTCATCTGCAAATAGTGATAGCTTTACTTCCTCCTTACCAACCTGGATACCCTTTATTTCTTTGTCTAGCCTAATTGCCCTGGCTAGGACTTCAAGTACGATGTTGAATAAGAGCGGTGATAAAGGGCATCCTTGTCTGGTTCCCGTTCTCAAGGGAAATGCTTTCAGGTTCTCTCCATTTAGAGTGATATTGGCCGTTGGCTTTGCATATATGCCCTTTATTATGTTGAGGAATTTTCCTTCAATTCCTATTTTGGTTAGAGTTTTTATCATAAATGGGTGTTGAACTTTGTCAAATGCCTTTTCTGCATCTATTGATAAGATCATGTGGTTTTTATCTTTTGTTTTATTTATGTGATGGATTACATTAATGGTTTTTCTGATATTAAACCAGCCTTGCATACCTGGTATAAATCCCACTTGATCAGGCTGTATTATTTTTTTGATGTGTTGTTGGATTCTATTGGCTAGAATTTTGTTAAGGATTTTTGCATCTATGTTCATGAGGGATATAGGTCTAAAATTTTCTTTTTTTGTAATGTCTTTACCTGGTTTTGGTATCAGGGAGATGGTAGCTTCATAGAATGAGTTGGGTAGTATTCCGTCTTTTTCTATGCTTTGAAATACCTTCAATAGTAATGGTGTTAAGTCTTCTCTGAAGGTTTGGTAGAACTCTGCAATGAAGCCATCTGGGCCAGGACTTTTTTTTGTTGGGAGTTTTTTGATTACCGTTTCAATCTCTTTTTTTGTTATGGGTCTATTTAGTTGTTCTACTTCTGAATGTGTTAGTTTAGGTAAGTAGTATTGTTCTAAGAATTTATCCGTTTCTTCTAGGTTTTCAAATTTGTTAGAGTACAATTTTATGTAGTAATCTGATATGATTCTTTTGATTTCATTTGGTTCTGTTGTGATGTGGTCCTTCTCG
Organism: Elephas maximus indicus; assembly: GCF_024166365.1. NCBI lineage: Eukaryota > Metazoa > Chordata > Mammalia > Proboscidea > Elephantidae > Elephas > Elephas maximus. The sequence goes on along the minus strand of NC_064823.1, from coordinate 132,821,878 downwards.
TTTCTTATTCGGGTTATTAGTTTCCTTTCCTGTTTTTCTTTAGTCAGTCTAGCCAATGGTTTATCAATTTTGTTAATTTTTTCAAAGAACCAGCTTTTGGCTTTGTTAATTCTTTCAATTGTTTTTCTGTTCTCTAATTCATTTAGTTCAGCTCTAATTTTTATTATTTGTTTTCTTCTGGTGCCTGATGGATTCTTTTGTTGCTCACTTTCTATTTGTTCAAGTTGTAGGGACAGTTCTCTGATTTTGGCTCTTTCTTCTTTTTGTATGTGTGCATTTATCGATATAAATTGGCCTCTGAGCACTGCTTTTGCTGTGTCCCAGAGGTTTTGATAGGAAGTATTTTCATTCTCGTTGCTTTCTAAGAATTTCCTTATTCCCTCCTTGATGTCTTCTATAACCCAGTCTTTTTTCAGGAGGGTATTGTTCATTTTCCAAGTATTTGATTTCTTTTCCCTAGTTTTTCTGTTATTGATTTCTAGCTTCATTGCCTTGTGGTCTGAGAAGATGCTTTGTAATATTTCGATGTTTTGGATTCTGCAAAGATTTGTTTTATGCCCTAATATGTGGTCTATCCTAGAGAATGTTCCATGTGCGCTAGAAAAAAAAGTATATTTTGCAGCAGTTGGGTGGAGAGTTCTGTATAAGTCAATGAGGTCAAGTTGGTTGATTGTTGTAAGTAGGTCTTCCGTGTCTCTATTGAGCTTCTTACTGGATGTCCTGTCCTTCTCCGAAAGTGGTGTGTTGAAGTCTCCTACTATATATGTGGAGGTGTCTATCTCACTTTTCAATTCTGTTAAAATTTGATTTATGTATCTTGCAGCCCTGTCATTAGGTGCGTAAATATTTAATATGGTTATGTCTTCCTGATCAATTGTCCCTTTTATCATTATATAGTGTCCTTCTTTATCCTTTGTGGCGGATTTAAGTCTAAAGTCTATTTTTTCAGAAATTAATATTGCTACTCCTCTTCTTTTTTGCTTATTGTTTGCTTGATATATTTTTTTCCATCCTTTGAGTTTTAGTTTGTTTGTGTCTCTAAGTCTAAGGTGTGTCTCTTGTAGGCAGCATATAGATGGATCGTGTTTTTTTATCCAGTCCGTGACTCTCTGTCCCTTTATTGGTGCATTTAGTCCATTTACATTCAGCGTAATTATAGATAAGTAAGTTTTAGTGCTGTCATTTTGATGCCTTTTCATGTGTGTTGTTGGCCATTTCATTTTTCCACATGCTTTTTTGTGCTGAGACGTTTTTCTTAGTAGCTTGTGAGATCCTCATTTTCATAATGTTTAACTTTGTGTTTATTGAGGCGTTACGTTTTTCTTGAGTTATGGAATTGATATTCCTTTTTGTGGTTACCTTTTTATTTACCCCTATTTTTCTAAGTAAAAACCTAACTTGTATCCTTCTATTTCGCCTTGTATCACTCTCCATCTGGCAGTTCAATGCCTCCTATATTTAGTCCCTCTTTTTGATTATTTTGATAGTTTATCTATTGATTTCCATGATTTCCTGTTGTGTGTATTATTTTGTTTATTTATTTATTTTTTAGAATTAGTCTTAATTTGTTTGTTTTTGTGCTTTCCCTGTTTGAGTTGCGTTGATATCAGGACGTTCTGTTTTGTGACCTTGTATTGTGCTGGTACCTGATATTATTGGTCATCCGGCCAAACAATCTCCTTTAGCATTTCTTGCAGTCTTGGTTTAGTTTTTGCAAATTCTCTAAACTTGTGTTTACCTGTAAATATCTTAATTTCTCCTTCATATTTCAGAGAGAGTTTTGCTGGATATATGATCCTTGGTTGGCAGTTTTTCTCCTTCAGTGCTCTGTATACATCGTCCCATTCCCTTCTTGCTTGCATGGTTTCTGCTGAGTAGTCTGAACTTATTCTTATTGATTCTCCCTTGAAGGAAACCTTTCTTTTCTCCCTGGCTGCTTTTAAAATTTTCTGTTTATCTTTGGTTTTGGCAAGTTTGATGATGATATGTCTTGGTGTTTTTCTTTTTGGATCAATCTTAAATGGGGTTCGATGAGCATCTTGGATAGATATCCTTTCGTCTTTCATGATGTCAGGGAAGTTTTCTGTCAGGAGTTCTTCAACTATTTTCTCTGTGTTTTCTGTCCCCCCTCCCTGTTCTGGGACTCCAATCACTCGCAAGTTATCCTTCTTGATAGAGTCCCACATGATTCTTAGGGTTTCTTCATTTTTTTTAATTCTTTTATCTGATTTTTTTTCAGCTATGTTGGTGTTGTTTCCCTGGTCCTCCAGAAGTCCCAGTCTACATTCTAATTGCTCGAGTCTGCTCCTCTGACTTTCTATTGCATTGTCAAATTCTGTAATTTTATTGTTAATCTTTTGGATTTCTACATGTTGTCTCTCTATGGATTCTTGCAACTTGTTAATTTTTCCACTATGTTCTTGAATAATCTTTTTGAGTTCTTCAACAGTTTTATCAGTGTGTTCCTTGGCTTTTTCTGCATTTATCCTAATTTCATTTGTGATATCTTTAAGCATTCTGTAAATTAGTATTTTATATTCTGTATCTGATAATTCCAGGATTGTATCTTCATTTGGGAAAGATTTTGATTCTTTTGTTTGGGGGGTTGGAGAAGCTGTCATGGTCTGTTTCTTTATGTGGTTTGATATAGACTGCTGTCTCCGAGCCATCACTGGGAAACTAGATTCTCCAAGTAGTCAGCTAAAAAAAAATGCAGTCAGATCCTATCTGAATTCTCTCTCTGGCTCCGGGTATTCGGATGTTAATGGGGTTGCCTGGGGAGGGTGGGGGAGGGATCTGAGAGCTAGGAGTGTAGCACCACAGAATATAGAGCTGAACAACACGTTCACGCTCCGCCCCCGTTCGCCAAAATCCGGGCTGGATGGGTCCCTGGCTAGGACACTGCTTTCCTTGCTCGGAAACCAGTCACTTCCTCCTGGGGACTTCCTCCGGTGCGCGGCACCGCTCGTGGGCACTGGGTGGGCGTTTCCCGCACGAACGGGTGGGCCCCCCCCCAGGGTCTATTCAGGCGATTATAATTGGGTCCCGCGGTCACGCCCCGCCTGTGCGCGCGCCCAAATCCCAGCGGGATGACTTCCGGGTTGAGACGCTGCTTTCCCCGTTCCGGAACCAGTCACTTCCTCCCGGAGACTTCTCCTTCAGGAGCGCCACACCTCTCGCGCGAACTGGGTTGGCGTCACCTGCACGGCCAGGTGGGCCCGCCCCCTGGGTCAATTCAGGGCAATAAAAATGGACTCCGCGCTCACGCCCCGCTCATGCGCACGCCCAAGTCCCGGCAGGACAGCACCCCGTCTGGGACGCGACTTTCTGCACTTCGGGACCAATCACTTCCTCCTGGGGACTTCTCCTTCCGGTGTGCCACACCTCTCGCGCAAACTGGGAGGGCGTCACTCGCACGACCAGGTGGTCCCGCCCCCTGGGTCAATTCAGGGTAATAAAAATGGACCCCGCGCTCATGCCCCGCCCGCGCGCGCGCGTGCGCGTGCCCAGATCCCAGCGGAATGGCTCCCCGTCTGGGATGCTGCTTTCCCTGCTTTGAGACCAGACACTTCCGGGGATTTCTCCCTCTGGTGTGCCTTGCCACATGCGCGGACTGGGTGTGCGTCCTCCCGCACGAATGTGTGGGCCCCGCCCTGGGGTCACTTTAGGGAAATATAGTTGAGCCCCCCCCCCGCTCACGCCCCGTCGGCTTCTCGCCTAACTCCCGGCGGGACGGCACCCCAGCTGGGACGCTGTTCTCCCCCCTCCCAGTTCAGTCACTGCCTCCCGGGTGCTTCTCCCTCCGGCTGGGCCCCTACGCCGCCCGCGCCAACCTACTAGACTTCCTCCCGGGATGGGTTCGGGGGGGAAGGGGTGGGCCCCCTTTCTGTGCCGTCTGCCCCCCTGGGCTCTGCCCCAGATCGAGCTCCGAAGGTCACCTGCCTGGTGCGCTGGCTCCTAGTTCTGAAAACAGTCGCTGTCTGCCCGTATTTGTTCGTTTTCCGTCTCTAAGTCTGTGCTTGTTGTTCAGAGTTCGTAGATTGTTATGTATGTGATCGATTCCCTTGTTTTTCCGAGTCTTTGTTGCAAGAGGGATCCGCGGTAGCGTCCACCTAGTCCGCCATCTTGGCCCCGGATCCTCTTTTCACATTTTTAACTGATTATAAAATATCCATTTCTACTCTTCCATCTATGCTTTTGTCTTTTCATTGGAAGTTTTAGACCTGTTTGCCTCGGCTACGATTGTCCTGTAGGCACAGTTCCCACTTGGACAAAGTTGAACCTACTTAAATATTCTTTCACAATTCCATAAAATGCAAGACTACCAGCCAGTCTTACAACCCTAGATCTGGAAAGCCTTGTTCAGTCCAGTTACTTGTGGTCCAGAAAGCTGTCAGTTAACGAAAGCTTCTGCAAGAAAGAGAAGGCTTCAAGAAAAAGACAGAGGTAAAGTTGGATTCAGAAGATCTATGCTCAAATGTGATTCTGTCTTTAATAATTGTATCAACTTTACTCTTTTGTGGAAGTCACATTGCTCTTTGGAAAGCTTATTTCTCCTCCCTGTTGTCAACCTGTAGAAGAAAATATATTGCTGGAAATGAAAATGATTTCAAATATATTTCTATCTGGCATCCATCTTAGGGAAAAGCGGATGTGAGTTTAGGACAGCAGACTTTGTTTCTGTAAGACAAAGATATTTGATAACAAATGAGATACATGTTTTAAGTAGTATATTTTTATGTTAAAAACAGTATTTCTTGAATATGTATTTTCTGTGAGTGGGTGTGACGATTTCTATTGTTTCTCTCTTCAAATACAGATCAACTGCTTTTGGTCACAGTTGGATCCTAAGGGAAACAGAATCTACCAAATTTTGCAAGATGGTTGTTCCTCTTGCCAAATGATAAATATGCCAAAAAAAAAAAAAGTCCATTTTGCATTCATTCCATTATGATAGAGGCCAGACTTGTGCTTTTACTATAAGTCTGACATATTTTTCTTCTGGCTCGGATCAGTCATATCTCTATATAAATTTTATTTTAATATAGTGAGTATCTTCTGAAAAACTAAAGTATTTGAAAAGAAATCAAGATGATCTTGCAAATTCTATTAAGATATAGTGAAATAAGGTACACATTGGGTTTTAGATTTTATTTTAAATTTATTTGAATAAATATAAAGGCATATGATTCATTTATAAGTGATTTACATTTAAATAACTTAAATACAATAACCATCTATATGTTTTGTATTCATTTTTATTTTTCAACATTCATAAAGTACCGGGAATATTTTCATAAGGGCCTATGAAAATATTGTAAACACTCTGAAGAATGAAAAATCTAATAAAAATGATTTAAAAGTTTTTATAAAAAATGTAGTTTATTATCCTTACAAGTGGACCAATAAGCAACATCATAATAAACAGAAAAAATGGTGAAGTTGTCAAGGGTTTCATTTTAATTGGATCTACCATCAACACACGTGGAAGCAGTAATCAAGAAATCAAAGGATGTATTGCATTTGGCAAATTGGCTGCAAAAGATCTCAGTAAAATGTTGAAAAGCAAAGACGTCACTTTGAGGACAAAGGTGCGCCTGACCCAAGTCATGATATTTTCAGTTGTCTCATATGCGTGTGAAAGCTGGACAATGAATAAGGAAGACTAAAGAAGAATTGATGCCTTTGAGTTATGGTGTAAAAGAAGAATATTGAATATACTACCAACTGTCAGAAGAATAAATAAATCTGTCTTGGAAGGACTATAGCCAGAATGCTCCTTAGAATCTAAGATTGTGAGACTTCATCTCAGATATTTTGGACATATTATCAGAAGGAACCAGTCCCTGGAAAAGAACATCATGCTTGGTAATGTAGAAGATCGGTGAAAAAGAGGAAGACCCTCAGTTAGATGGATTGACACAATGGCTGCAACAATGGGCTCAAACATAGCAATGATTGTGAGGATGGTGCAGGACCAGGCAATGTTTGTTCTGTTGTATAAAGGGTTACTATGAGTTGAAATTGACTGGATGGCATCTAACAGCAGCAACAGTCTATTATTTTCTTTTCCATTTCTGAATAAAGCAAATATTTCCAAGGACCAGAGAAATTTCCCAGAATTTACTGTTCAATAAAAACCTTTTTTTTTTTTTTTTAAGAAATAACCAGCATTTTTTGGTAAGGAGTGTGCTTTTTAGCTCTAGTAGACACATGACAGTATGTGGGCAGCTCCTGTCTGGAGGTGAGTTGAGAAGGCAGAGGAGGACAGGAGCTGATTGAATGGACATGAGAAATACAGAGGAGTGTGCTGTCACATTGCAGGGAGAGCAACTAGGGTCACATAACAATGTGTGTATAAGTTTTTGTATGAGAAACTGACTTGAATTGTAAATGTTCACTTAAAACACACACACACAAAAAGAAATAACCAGTATTTGGATCAATAAATATTGAATATGAATTTTCTATGACTGGAGTGTATAAATTACAATCAGTTGTCTAATTATGGTAACTGATTGTAAAACAAAACAAAACAAAAACTCATTTCTGCTGAACCCACGTCTTACAAGTGAACTGTTTCATAGGGTTTTATTAAATAGAGAAAAAAATTATTTATTCTTTTTTTTAATTGTACTTTAGATGAAAGTTTACAGAACAAACTAGTTTCTCATTAAACAGTTAGTACCCATTTTGTTTTATGACATTGGTTAACAACCCCATGACATGTCAACACTCTCCCTTCTCAACCTTTGGTTCCCTATTACCAGCTTTCCTTTTCATTCCTGCCTTCTAGTCCTTGCCCCTGGGCTGGTGTACCCCTCTAGTCTTGTTTTGTTTTATGGGCCTGTCCTATCCTTGGCTAAAGGGTGAGCCTCAGGAGTGACTTCATTACTAACCTGAAAGGGTGCCTGGGGGCCATTCTCTCAGGGTTTCTCCAGTCTCTGTCAGGCCAGTAAGTTTGGTCTCTTTTTGAGTTAGAATTTTGTTCTACATTGTTCTCCAGCTCTGTCCAGGACCATCTATTGCGATCTCTGCAGAGCAGTCAGTGGTGGTAGCTGGGCACCATCTTGTTGTACTGGACTCAGTCTGGTGGAGGTCGTGGTAGGTGTGGTCCATTAGTCCTTTAGACTAATCTTTCCCTTCTATCTTTAGTTTTCTTCATTCTCCCTTGTTCCCGAAGGGGTGAGACTGGTGGAGTATCCTAGGTGGCCGCTCACAGGCTTTTAAGACCCCAGGCACTACTCAGCAAAGTGGAATGTAGAACATTTTCTTTATAAACTGTTATTCCAGTTGAGCTAGATGTTCCCTGAGACCATGGTCCCCACAGCCTTCAGCAGAGCAATTCCAACCCTCAGGGAGTTTTACAAACGATTTTGTTGTTAGTATTCATATAATCTAAGAAACATTACATTTAAGCACTTTACAGCTATATTTATTGCATATATTCTATGATTAAAATTGATAATAAATACTACTAAGGACTCTGTATGGTTTGGTATGGGAGGAGGTCCGGGAGGGGGTGACGCCATGAGTTACCACACCAGGTGACACCAACTCTAGTGGTACCACTGCTCTGACTGGTAAAATTTTAACCAGAACATCTTGAACAAAACACTTTAACTCAAAGTATTAATGTTACACTTCAAATTTTAGCACAGTGGGGGAACGGGGAGCTTCTGGGAAAAATTAGGAACCATAGAGAGGTTATCACATCATATCCTGTGATAGAACACAAACATGCATGCTAACTCTGCATTTGGGCAACCTTGAGGTTAATTAAAAAATTAATAATAATAATTAGCTCTTAAATCAAAACTTTTTTAACACGCATTTGTATTGGTAATAATAACCATTCCAAAGAGAGAACTAAAATAATTGTAATTAAAAAAAAAAAAAATAAGACTACTCCTTCTGGCAAGAAATCACAAAATATATTATGGATTATTCAACAGAAAGTATTCAAATTTTTATGCTTCAGTGCCAATACTAACTTAGAAAATATAGTGATATATATTCCTGTTTTCTTTGGTAAGAAATACCTTTCACTGAAAAGTATAAGTTTTTCCATAAATCAAGCTTTGCATTTTGAAATGTTCTATTAGCACATCTGTAGATAATAAGGAACAGGTATTATTTGTGCGATACTTAAAATACCAAAATTGCATTCCTCCGAGTTTCACTAACTCTTTTTTTTTAATTTTGTATTTATTGTGCTTTAGGTGAAAGTTTACAAATCAAATCAGTATCTCATACAAAAACTTATATACACCTCTCTAAGTACTCCTAGCTGCTCTCCCTCTATGAGACAGCAAATTTCTCCTTTCTACCCTGTATTCCCCGTTATCTATTCAGCCAGCTCCAATACCCGTCTGCCTTCTCATCTTGCCTCCAGACAGGAGCTGCCCACATAATCTCATGTTTCTACGTGAGCCAAGAAGCTCACTCCTCACCAGTATAATTTTCTGTCTTATAGTCCAGTCCAATCCCTGTCTGAAGAGTTGGCTTTGAAGATGGTTACAGTCTTGGGCTAACAGAGGGTCCAGGGACCATGACCCCCATGGTCCCCCAGTCTCATTCAGACCATTAAGTCTGGTCTTTTTATGAGAATTTGAGGTCTGCATCCCACTGTTCTTCTGCTCTGCAAGGGATTCTCTGTTCCCTATCAGAGTAGTCATCTGTGGAAGCTGGGCACCATCTAGTTCTTCCAGTCTCAGGCTGATGGAGTCTCTTGTTTATGTGGCCCTTTCTGTCTCTTGGGGTCATATTTACCTTGTGTCTTTGGTTTTTTTCATTCTCTTTTGCTCCAGGTGGGTTGAGGCCAGTTGATGTGTCTTAGATGGTCGCTTGCTAGCATTTAAGACATCAGACACCACTCACCAAAGTGGGATGCAGAATATTCTATTAATATATTTTGTTTTGCCAATTGACTCAGATGTCCCTGAAACCATGGTCCCCTTCCGCTACTCTTGTTGCCTATGTTTTTGAAGAGTGCCAGTTTGGTATAAAAGACAGACTTGCCAATACATGATAAGTACTTTATCAAAGTACAGGATACCTTGGTGGGATCACAGAGGAGTGATCAACTAACTCTGTGCAATAAGGTAAGATGTCGTTTTAAAGTTACCACATTAGTACTTCTTAGAAGGTGAGTAGAAAGTTTCATAGGCAAAGAAAGTGGCAGATAATAGTTTGGGAATGTGAAAAAAAAAAAAAAAAACTTGTATGAGAGTATGAAAAAAAGTCATAAGAGCATAAAAGTGCCTACCATGCCATTCAAATTAGAAAATTCAATGCTGCTTGAACAAAGGCTACAATTACTTGAAGATGAGTCTATTAACAATGCATTTCTATAAGTCTTGAGTATCATGTTTAGGAGTTCTAACTATCACTTAAGAAACGGGATAATATAAAAAATTTAAATGGAGAGGTAACATAATCCTAATTTCTAAGGATGGGTAATCTGAAGCATTGTACCTGACATATGGTAATATGGAAATAAATTATTAAAATTGAAGTCACTCAGGAATATATATCAATAGTCAAAGCCAGAAAACCTGTAAGTTTTCCACCAGAAGGCCTAATTAGAATTACACGTGAGGTTTTTTGACGATATAAATGCCTGGGCTCTAGTACAGTCTTTCTGAATCAGGATCATAGGGGGTAGACATGACCATGTGTTTATTAACTTTTTCCATAGGTTCATCTGATTCACATGTTTTTGAAAGACTCAATAGAAGATTGAAATGAAGGCCAAAGGCAGAAATAGATTCAAGCCAGGTTTCTGAATGTGCAATAGGTAGTTGAGTATGACAAAGCAGATGGTGATGATATCAGCTGAGAAAGTTAAAACACAAGAAAAGAAAAATCTTTGGAACTGAAGAAATCTGTTTTCAGTATATAGGTGTTGGATTTTATCAACATGTTAAACTGCAAATTAGTTTTCTTTATTGAGTCTTTACTACGTATGCACAAGTAGAAAGTTTTAGAAAATATGTTTTATGTAAAATTTACTTACAATTGAGTTTCATTTCTGTGATATTTTAGATATTTTTACCAAAGTGTGTTTATTTAATTTCCCTGTATAAGAAAGATTTGCAGAGTATTTCCTTGCTTCTTTTAATATTTCTTATGACTCCGTTCTTAGTCCATTTTGGTAGTTAGTGTTTGATGGGTAATTAACTTGCAGATTTGGGATCCACTTACACGACTCCATTCTGAATTCTTGGCATAAAACTGCTCATTGCCTGTAAAAAATGATTAATTTCTCTTCCTAGGTTTACCTTCATCATATAAATCTCCCTGGATTTACATGGCTAACCTTTTTTTTTTTTTTTTAATTTAACAGAGCATCTAAATTCTAAAAAAAAAAGGAAATGACCTGTTCTTATCATACGTTTCTCAAGATACATGTTTACTTTAAACTTACAGTTCACGTAATGTCATGCGAATTAGTAACATATAATAAAAATCAGAAATTTAATACCTAAAAGTTAGAATATTTTCCTAGGGATTAAAATGAAAATATTTCATAGGAATGGTCATATTTTAAAAGTCCATCGTTGTAGCATATAATTCTTTCAAATGTATCAAAAAGATGTTATACATAAAGATGCTATTATTACTGCTAGTTTAATATTAATATACAAGTCTGACAGGCCAAAGGTCTGCCTCTATTATTAGCCGATCAGCAGAGAAATGTCCTAGAACTTTTTTTCTCTTTTTTATGAGCTTAAGACAATAGAATCACAATAAGGACTTTTGCAAATGAAAATATTATAGGATTTCATTCTTTAAAATAGTTTCAACCAATCGCCAAAGTGTATTTGGTATTATTATTTTTTTTTTTTTCCTGGTTGGGAAAAAGAGGGCCTTGGTCTAAACAAACACAAGCAACTGAATTTTGTCAACAACCACATGAGCTTGAAAGAGGACTTGAGCCTAGAAAGAAAAGTAGTTCAACTGACACCTTGATTTCTGCTCTTGAGACCCTGAGCAGAGAACCCAATTTAAAGATGCTTGGACATCTGACCTATAGAAACTATATTATTTTAATTTGCTAAGTTTGCAATAATTTGTTACACAGTAATAGATAATTAATGCATTACTTTATTAGATGTATATGCCAATATAAACTGAAAATCATACCAGACTTTAAAAAAAAAATTGTTACACAGTAATAGATAATTAATGCATCACTTTATTAGATGTATATGCCAATATAAACTGAGAATCATACCAGACTTTAAGAATGTATATATCCTCCAAAGCTAAAAGTGGCCTTGAAAACTTTACTTTTGTCTGCTCATCTCAAAGAATAACACAGCTACGAGAAAGACTTCCCTGCATTTTCTTGTTTGAGAGAGATTATTTCCTTTCCATTTCATAACCCATTGTGTTTTAAGTCTCTTTTTGCCCAGGTTGAGTCAGGTATTCCATGAAAAAAGACAATAGCTGACAGGTAGAGTGAATTTCCTCAGTGAATGGAAAGTGAACCAAGAAATAAATCTTTAAACTTGAACAGTAAATTATTTTCATTACTAAAAATGGAAGGCATTTCTTAAGGATTTATTAGCTGTAGAATTCACAAAAATAGTGTTACCTTAGCAACTCATGACACAGAAATTAAGCTGTCAAAGTCTCGATCATTCAGAAAGGGTCACTGATCTTTGTGTCAACACAGCAGATGAAAAAGAGCTACCATGATGTACTTTGCCAGGTTTTTGAACTCTAATAAATAAGCCAAACTGTGTTTATGGACTTCCTAAAATAGACAAGTGGAGAATACAGCAGTATCTCAGTGTGCCAAAAAGGATTTTGCAGGTAGCTGGACATTGCACATACTGCCAAAGGAGTGTTCATTTACTCAGTCCCTTTTGTAACGAGGGACCTAGATGTACCACAAAGAACAATCCTGGTTCTTGCCAAAATGCATGGTTTTATCACATTATCTGTCATTAAGAACAGATCCATTAGCTCAGCATTTCCCTTGAAGAACTCTGGTGTGCCTTTTGAGATGGAGATGGGAAAGAAATCTGCATGAAATTCACAGGTTATGAAATATATTAAGTGAAGATATCACCATTGCCATTTTGTTGAGATACAATAGAAATCAGAAGAAAAAAAGTGTACATCTCCAGTGGAACTCAGGTCTTCCAAAGCAACTCTAAACAGGTAGCACAATTTCATTCTAGTTCAGTTCTTAATAAGCCTTAAAACCATTGAAGAAGATATTCCAGAAGAGACATATTACATATCTTCAGAGAAGGCCATCTTTATTTTTCTTTTAATTGTTGTAAAAATATACATAACACAACATTTACCACTTTAATGTTTTCTTGTATACAATTTAGTGGCATCAATTACATTAATAATGTTGTACAACTATCACCAATATCTGTTGAGAGTGGGTCATATTTTTGATCAGATTATGTAATGTATAATATTTTTAACCCAACAAAATGTAGGAAGTATTAGATTGACTTGCTCCTGGTGATTCATTTTCTTGCAGAAACATTTTATTTTCTATGCATTTCTCAATAATGCATTGAAACATCACAGTACTGGACTAAATCTCTGGGCATCTATCTTGGTTTTACAGTTGCACTGGTGAAAAGGAGATGGTTCAGTTTACAGCACAATTGTAATGTAGTTCATTCTGACAGCATTTCTAATCCACTTTTCATTCTTGATTTCTAAAGAATAGATGTATGGTTGCACAAAATCTGTCTACTAGCTTAATGTGTGTCTTGGAAGAAGTACAACCAGAACGCTCCTTAGAAGCAAGGATGGCAAGGCTGCTTCTCACATACTTTGGACATGTTATCAGGAGGGATCAGTCCCTGGAGAAGAATATCATGCTTGGTAAAGTAGAGGGTCAAAGAAAAAGAGGAAGACCTTCAATGAGATGGACTGACACTGTGGCTGCAACAATGAGCTCAAGCATAGCAACAATTGTGAGGATGGTACAGGACCGGGCAGTGTTTCATTCTGTTGTGCATAGGGTCATTATGAATCAGAAATAAAACTCAATGGCGCCTAACAACAGCAATAAAGCTTAATGTGGGCTAAAAATAATCTACCAAAAATATCCACAACCTAGTCCCTGGAATCTGTGAATATGTTAGTTTACATGGCAAAAGGGAATTGGTAGATAATAATTAAGTTTACAAATCTTGAGATGGGGAGATTATCCTGATTTAACCAGGTTAACACAAATCTAATTACATGGGCCTTTAAAAGTGGAAACATTTCAGCTAGATTCAGAGAGATTTAGAGAGATGTAGGATAAGAACAGGCAGGTGCCGTCTTAATTGTGAGGACTCCATCTGCCATTTCTAGCTTTAAAGACAAAGGAGGCCATGCGCCAGGGAATACAGGCAGCCTCTAGCAGCTGACAATGACCCCTGGGGCCTAGAACCAAGAAGTAAATAGGTTTTCCAATAGAATGGACCTGAATTCAACCAACAGCCTGAATGATCCCGTAGTGGTTCACCCCCTAGAGTCTCCAGACAAGCTCAGCTGACACTGTGATTTTGGTGTTTTGAGACTTTAGGCAAAGAAACCAGAAGAGCCTACCAGCTTCCAACCTAAAGAACTGTGAGATAAGAAATTTCTGTAGTTTTCACACACTACATGTGTGGTAATTTTTATAACAGCAATAGATAACTAATACATCAACTGAACCAACTTCTTAATGACTTCTGTTCTCTGACACGATCTGGTGGTATTCTGTTACTTAATGACTTATTCTACGTTTCTAATGTTCTCTTAACGAGATGACTTGACACAGTGGCTACAACGATAGGTTCAAATGTAGCAATGATTTTCTGGATGGTGCAAGACTAAGCAGTGTTTTGTCTGTTGTACTTAGGGTCACTAGGGTTGCTATGAGTCACAACAGACTTAATGGCACTTAACAACAAACAGCAACAAAGTTCTGTATGCCTCTTCTTGCTCTGCTTCCAAGCCATGTCCTGTCATCTACCACTGTTTATTATTTATTATGCTGGAACTATTCTTATTTTCTTAAATAAATATATATATATATATTTTAATATAATGTTTATATATATCACTTTGTTCTTCTATATCGCTACCCTAAGTGGAAATCCTATATACTTAAATTTCTGGCATTCACTTTCTCATTCTAGGAAATACTTTGGGAAACACAGTATTCTAATTGCATACACTACTGATAATACCTAAAATCCTAAGTGCCGTTGTACTCTCTAGAGTACTCCCATTTCCAAATAAAAACTCTCAGAGGAGTATTCCACAGACAAACAGATAGACCTGGGCTGGGATCCAATCCTGGGAGTCTAGCCAGCACTGGATATCCAAAAGGATTCTGGAATATGGCCACAATCAAAGGAAACAAGCAGAAAACTCACAGATCGAAAGTGGGAACATTTTATTGTAAACTCACTTCCTGCCCTGAATGTGGAAGAAATGGAGTCCATTCTGAGTTGAGTGTTCTTTTCAGTGAACATAGATATGATGGACACTGAGGCATGTAGGGGCCACTGCTTTTCCTCTTTTCTTCTTTTTCTCCTCCCTCTCCTCCTCCTTCTTTTTCTCCTCCCTCTCCTCCTCCTTCTTTTTCTCCTTCTCCTCCTCCTTCGTTTTCTCCTCCTCCTCTTCCTTCTCTCCTCCTTTTCTCCTACTTCTCCTCTTTCTCTCCTTCCCCCCTTTCCTTTCCCTTCTTTTTCCCCTTCCCCTCTTCTCTCGCTCTACTTTCTTTTCTTCTCCCCTCCTCCTCCATCCTTTCTTTTCCCCAGATTCTTGTACATTTACATACATATATATTAAAACAGATGTGTGATTGAGATTGTTTTACATACTCAGAATTCAGAGACATTTTTTACCTTTCTTGATACAATGGTGAGAAGAGGTTATATTCACCTGTGAATTGTGGGAGAAAATTAGTATATTATGTTGGTTCGAGATTAAAGAACCCAACTCACATGGCATATTACAGTAACTAATATGTAAATTAAATAATTTTAATTTGTTCATGTTGAAATAAACATGTATTTGTGGAATGCCCACAGTAATAGGTGACAGGGATACGAGAGTAAACATATCCCTGCTTTCATGGAGTTTTAATGCAGGGGTAAGGCAGATATGAAAGAGAAGAACACTTACAAGCTGTAATGAAAAAAAAAAAAAATCTCACTTTTGTAACATGTTTTGAAATCAAGCTATTTTGTGTCAAGACAGGCTAGAGAGATTACAAAAACTTATCAATAAAGTGATATTGAAACTTTAATTTGATATATGAAGATTAAAATGTAATTGAGTAAACAAATTTATGAGAAAAAGTATTACTAAGAACAAAAAAAATAATACTGTGTCTTGAGATGGAAGGTGCTTGGCACAGTCACAGTTAGAGAAAGCCAATGTGATTGGAGAATAATTGATGGGGGGATAATTGGCTAATAATGAAAAGCAAGTAGGAACCTGATTGTAAAATTTTGCTGAAGATCATTCAAAAGTGCCTGCAGCAGTACATCCATAGGGAACTGCCAGAAATTCAAGCGAGATTCAGAAGAGGACTTGGAACCAGGGATATGATTGTTGATATCAGATGATCTGGGCTGAAAGCAGAAAATACCAGAAAGAGGTTTAGCTGTGTTTTATTGACTATGCAAAGGCATTACACTCTGTGGATCATAACAAATTATGTATAACATTGCAAAGAATGGGAATTCCAGAACACTTAATCGTGCTATGAGGAAGCTGTATGTGGATCAAGAGGCATTACTTTGAAAGAACAAGGGGATACTGTGTGGATTAAAGTCAGGAAAGGTGTGCTTCAGGGTTGTATCCTTTCACCATACTTATTCAATCTGTATGCTGAGCAAATAATCCAAGAAGCTGGACTATATGAAGAAGAATGGGACATCAGGATTGAAGGAAGACTCATTAACAACCTGTTTTATGCAGATGACACAACCTTGCTTGCTGAAAGTGAAGAGGACTTGAAACATTTACTAATGAAGGTCAAAGACCTCAGCCTTCAGTATGGATTACGTCTCAACATAAAAAAAAAAAAAAAAATCCTCACACCTGGATCAATAAGCATCATCATGATAAATGGAAAAAAGATTGAAGTTTTGAAAGATTTCATTTTATTTGGATCTACAATCAACACTCATGGAAGCCGCAGTCAAGAAATCAAAAGACTTGTTCCATTGGGCAAATCTGCTGTAAAAGACCTCTTCAAAGCGTTAAAAAGCAAAGATGTTACCTAGAAGACTAAGGTATGCCTGACTCAAACCATGGGATTTTCAATCGCTTCACATGCACTGGAAAGCTAGACAATGAATAAGGAAAACTGAAGAACTGATGCCTCTTAATTATGTTATTGGCCAAGAATATTGGATTTACTTTAGACTTCCAAAAAAAATGAACAAATATGTCTTGGAAGAAGTACAGCCAGAATGGTCCTTAGAAGCAAGGATTGGGAGATTATGTCTCAATTACTTTGGACATGTTATCAAGAGGGATCAGTCCCTGGAAAAGGACATCACGCTTGGTAAAGCAGAGGGCCAGCAAAAAAGAAGAAGCCCCTCAAAGAGATGAAATGGGACAGTGTCTGCAACAATGGGCTCAAGTGTAACAATTGTGAGGATGGCTCAGGACTGGGCAGTGTTTCTTTCTGTTGTATATGCGGTCGCCATGGGTCAGAACCAACTCGATGGCACCTAACAACAACAATAACAAAAGTAATTTTTAGAAAGTTCTAGAAGACTCCCTTTACCTCACTTCCCCCCCCACCGGCAGAAATTATCATTGCAAGAAGTTCATGTTGATCAGACACTCTGAAGAAAATATCCCAAATTATGTTTCATATATTGGGAAAAATAACTTTTATGTAAACAGTGTTCATGGAAAGAAAATTAATGAACTGAATGTTAATAGCATGAAGATTGAGAATATTCTTGAGTACATTTCAGTGTGATCTTATTGGCAAATATTAATTATATTCAATGATATCAGATGTTCCTCTCCATTCAGCTATAAGGACAATAGACATTTGCATGTACTTTGTAACAGGGAGGGCTATTCAATTATTTCTGGCCAATGAGAACCAATGTGAGCATAAAAGACGCATTTACTTATTCTGACTGATGATGACCCTATGTGTGTCAGAGCAAAGTTGTGTTCCATTGAGTTTTTAATGGCTGATTTTTCAGAAGTAGATTCCTTGCCTTTCTTCAAGGTTCTTCTAAGTAGACTCCAACCTCCAACCTTTCAGTTATCAACCTATCAAGTTAACCATTTTCATCACCTAAAAAAAAAAAAAAACACCTAGAGAGTCAATAAATAACTTAGCCAGTCCTAATTAATATATTATTTTGGTTTACACTTAATTTTAATAAGCAGTAAACCCTGGTGCAGTAGTGCTTAAGAGCTACTGCTGCTAACCAAAAGGTTGGCAGTTTGAATACACCAGGTACTCCTTGGAAACCCTATGGGGAAGTTCTCTGTCCTATAGGGTCGCTATGGGTCAGAATCAACTTGATCATAACTTTTTTTTTAATACTAACTTTAGTTTGTTTTTACAATTTCCTTAAAATTAATTAAATAGCTACTTGTCCATATTTATTCCTGACTTCTGATTTACAAATGACATAGGAACTCACCCACATTTCTTTTATAGCTCCTCTGTTAAAACTAGGCTTTATTTGTGAGGTGCTTCAGAGAAGAGATATCTCCACTGGCCCTTGTTAAATTCAGCTCTACAAGTAATTTTTTTCTTCCATTTGAAGTTTATAATTGAAGTATCATGGCAAAATAATGCAGGCTATCACATGTCACATAAACATTACAAGTTAACTTCAGGCTTTTAGAATAGACCTTGTAAAAGAGCCCTGGTGGTACAGTGGCTAAGCACTTTGCTGTTAACCAAAAGGTTGGGTGTTTCAAACCACCAACTGCTCCAAGGGAGAAAGATATGGCAGACTGCTTCCTTAAAGATTTACAGCCTTGGAAACCTTATGGGGCAGTTCTACTCTGTCCTAGAGGGTCACTATGAATTGAGATTGACTTGATAGCAGTGGGTAGAATAAAGAGGTAAATTCCTGAATTACATAAACTATTCAAAGCAGTAAATATAGAGTTCACTGTTTTTTGGGTTTTTCTTTTGCTCATGTAATATGTAATGTATATGTAGAGAGTAGAGACTCTTGACTCAAAAATGGTCTCCTTTGGCTTTCTTGAAAGATTATTTTCCATGAACTTTTTACTCTCCAGGTTATCTTACCACCAATTCTATTCACGTGTCTGTGCTTTCAACAGTTATTCCAATTAAGGCCATTCCCCATATTATACTTAATTTGTTTACTTTCCCTATACTCAGACTAAATGTATATCAGTTATTTTTGACATTCCCTTCATCTCTGAAGATGGTCAATAAGTCATGAAGTTATCATGATTCTTCCCTTAAAGTGAATGTCATATTTATCTGCCATTTTTATTCATTGTAATTAGCTCTTGAAATATGTCTTACTAATTATAAACCCCTTGAAGGCACTTTGTTATCTATGTACTTGCTTTCTCCCTATTGCTTATTACAGTTGTTTTCTTAATGTTAATGCTCAATGTTAATTTGTTTGATAATCTTTTAAAAATTTATTATGTTTCTGTGATGAAAAATTCCATATTTTATTTGCATTATTTATAAAGCATAAAATTTTATTTTACATTTTACATATAATAATGACAACAACAAAATGCCTTGTTAAAAAAAAAAAGTTAGCCACCTTCAATTACTTTGCAACTGGTTGATATCTATATCCCTGAAAGTTTCCCTCTATGAAGGATATATGCTTGTCTTTGTGTGATAGGGACAAAATAATAACTAGCATTTGACAATTCTGCAATGAGACTTGGAGTCTCAGATGTGCACTGAAGTAATTTATAAGGTATTGAATAAGGTGAGCTGATGATTAGATGTAGGTTAAGTCCCAGCATAAACTTCTCAAATTGTTCCACTAAATTCAAGGCACTGATTGAAAGAGGATTAAGTGGTATTCAAGAGCTACTTTATAAACTGTAGGGTAACACAAGAGCTATTTTATCCCTTTATCCTATTTTTAAAATCTATTTTTTCATCAAGAAGTAGCTCACATGTCTATTTCATATTTCATTTTTTTGAGTTTTTACTATATGTAGATTTTATTTGTACCTACATTTATCTGGTTATTTAGGAACGATAGATTTTACCACCAATTAGCAAATCAGTAATAACCAGTTTGTATTATACTGGAAGGCTGCTTGTACTTAGAACAAGATTTAATCATTATAAACAATATTCTTTTTTTCTGTCAATAATGATATTTACTTTTGATGGATTAATGTATAATAATGGAACACTCTGAATTAGCTCAATTAATATAAAAAGTAGGGTTAATACATGATTAATCTTTGGCATTTTAATTACATATGACATAGAGCCCCTCAAAATCTGCCCCTGCTAACTTTTCCAAATTAATTTTCCACAGAAAATCTAAATCCCCCAGGATCACTGAATTACCCTTCCTTTTCAGAAGATAGAATGTATTATTTTTGTCTACCTTTCCACAAAAAAAAAAATTTTTTTTTTTTTTTTCCCCCACAGAGTCAGGTATTTTCCCTCACTGTCTTTTCTACCCTCTCTCTGGAAAGTATTTTATTTTCCTTTTCTATTTGTGGGAATATTTTATGAAGTATTGCTTAAATCCCCCATGCTTCTGTCAGTTTGTCATACTGTGGGGGCTTGTATGTTGCTGTGATGCTGGAAGCTATGCCACTGGTACTCAAACAACAGCAGGATCACCCATGGCAGACAGGTTTCAGCTGAGCTTCCAGACTAAGACAGACTAGAAAGAAGGATCCAGCAGTTTACTTCTGTAAAGAATTAGCCAGTGAAAACCTCATGAATAGCAGCAAAACACTGTCTGAGATAGTGCCAGAAGATGGACCCCTCAGGTTGGAAGACACTCACAATAGACTGGGGAAGAGCTGCCTCCTCAAAGTAGAGTCTACCTTAATGAAGTCGTTGGAGTCAAGCTTGTGGGACCTTCATTTGCTGATGTGGCTTTACTTAAAATGAGAAGAAACAGTTGTAAATATTCATTAATAACTGGAATGTGGAATGTGGGCAGTACAAATCTAGGAAAATTGGAAAATGTCAAAAATGAAATGGAATGCATAAACATAAATATACTAGGCATTAGTGAGTTGAAATGGACTGATATTGGCCATTTTGAATCAGAGGATCAAATGTCTATTGTGTGGGGAGTGACAAATTGAAGAGGAATGGCATTACATTCATCATCAAAAAGAACATTTCAAGATCTATCCTGAAGCACAATGCTGTCAGTGATAAGATAATACCCATACACACCTACAAGGAAGAGCAGTTAACACGTCTATTATTCAAACTTACGCACCAACCACTAAGGCCAAAGACGAAGAAATTGGAAATTTTTACCAAATTCTGCAGTCTGAAATCAGAATGCATTGATAATTATTGGTGATTATAATTCAGAAGCTAGAGACAAAGAAGAAGGATTAGAAGTTGGAAAAATGGCTTTGATGATAGAAACAATGCTGGAGATCCCATGATAAAATTTTGCAAGACCAACGACTTCTTCACTGCAAATATCTTTTTTCACCAACATAAACAGCAACTATACACTGGACCTCTCCAGAAAGAATAACCAGGGATAAAATGGACTACATCTGTGGAAAGAGTTGATGGAAAAGCTCAATATCATCAATCAGAAAAAGGCCAGGTGCAGACTTCAGAACAGACCATTAATTGCTCATATGTAAGTTCAAGTTGAAACTGAAGAAAATTAGGACAAGTCCACAAGTGTCAAAGTAAGACCTTGAGCATATCCCACTGGAATTTACAGGCCATCTCAAGAACAGATTTGACCCATTGAACACCAATGATTGAAGACCAGGTAAGTTGTGGAAAGACATCATACCTGAAGAAAGCAATAGGTCATTAAAAAGACAGGGAGAAAAGAAAAGAACAAAATGGATGTCAGAAAAGACTGAAACTTGCTCTTGAACGTAGAGTAGGTGAAAAGAAAGGAAGAAATGAAGAATTAAAAGAGCTAAATTGAAGGTATCAAAGGGTGTCTGGAGAAGACAAAGTAAAGTATTATAACGACAAACGCTAAAACCTGGAGATAGAAAATCAAGCTGAAAGAACTGAAGAAAAAATTCAAGCCTCAAGTTCCAATACTAAAGCATCCTGTGGGGAAAATATAAAAGACACAGGAAGCATCAAAAGAAGGTGGGAGGTATATACAGAGTCACCATACCAAAAAGAATTGGTCTGGATTCAACCATTTCAGGACTTAGCAAATGATCAGGAACTGATGTTACCGAAGGAAGAAGTCCAAGTTGGACTGAGGGCATTGGCAAAAAGCAAGTCTCCAGGAACTGACAGAATAAAAAATGAGTTGTTTCAACAAACGGATGCAGCACTGGAAGTGCTCGCTCATCTATGCCGAGAAATTTGGAAGACAGCTACCTGGCCAACCAACTGGAAGAGATCCATATTTATGCCTGTTCCCAAGAAAGATGATCCAACCAAATGCAGAAATTATTGAACAATATCATAGGCAAGTAAAATTTTGCTGAAGATCATTCAAAAGTGGTTGCAACAGTCTATCGACAGAGAACTGCAAGAAATTTGAGCCAGATTCAGAAGAAGATGTAGAACCAGGGATATCATTGCTGATGTCAAATGGATCCTGGCTAAAAGCAGAGAATACCAGAAAAATGTTTACCTGTGTTTTATTGACTATGCAAAGGCATTAGACTGTGTGGATCATATCAAATTATAGGAAACATTCCAAAGAATGGGAATTCCAGAACACTTAATTGTGTTAATGAGGAACCTTTACATAGATCAAAAGGCAGTCATTGGAACAGAACAAGGGGATACTGCCTGGTTTAAAGTCAGGAAAGGTGTGTTTCAGGGTTGTAACCTTTTACCATACTTATTCAATCTGTATGCTTTACAAATAATCTGAGAAGCTGGTCTATATGAAGAAAAACGGGACATCAGGTTTGGAGGAATACTCATTAATGACCTGAAATATGCAGATGATACAACCCTGCTTATTGAAAGTGAAGAGAACTTGAAGCACTTACTGATGAAAATCAAAGACTACAGCCTTCAGTATGGATTACACCTCAACATAAAGGCAAAAAAAAAAAAATCCTCACAACTGGACCAATATGAAACATCATGATGAATGGAGAAAAGGTTGAAGTTGTCTAGAATTTCATTTTACTTGGATACGCAATTGACATTCATGGAAGCAGGAGTCAAGAAATCAAAAGATGCATTGCATTGGACAAATCTGCTTCAAAAGACCTCTTTAAAGTGATGAAAAGCAAAAGTGTCACCTTGAAGACCAAGGTGCACATGACTCAAGCTGTGGTGTTGTCAATGACCTCATATGCATGGGAAATCTGGACGATGAATAAGGAAGACCAAAGAAGAATTGACGCCTTTGAAATGTGGTGTTGGCAAATAATATGGAATACGCCATGAACTGCCAAAAGAACGAACACATTGGTCTTGGAAGAGATACAACCATAATGTTCCTTAGAAGGAATGAGGATGACAGTTTGTCTCACATACTTCAGACATGTTATCAGGGGTGATTAGCCCCTGGAGAAGGACATCATGTTTGGTAGAGTAGAAGGACAGCTAAAAAGAGGAAGACCTTCAGCAAGATTGATTGACAGCGTGTGTGCAACAATGGGCTCAAGCATAACAACGATGGTGAGGATGAGGCAGGAACAGGCAGTGTTTAGTTCTGTTGTACACAGGATTTCCAAGGCTGTGATCTTTACAGAAGCAAATGGCCACATCTTCTCCTGGGAAATGGCTGGTTAGTTTGCACCACCCACGTTTCTTTTAGCAGTCAAGTGCTTACCCACTGCACCACCAGGGCTCCCCCTTTACTACTACTACTACTAAATAAATAAAATTTATAATTAATTAATTAATTATAAGTAATAGCATTTTAATAGCATTTTAATAGCATTATTAATATAACATTACATGTCATTATATTTTATTATGTTAATGCATTTTATTACATGGATAAAATTAATAGAATTAATATTTAACAAATTAAATATTAATATAGCTTTGTTCATTTTTAATTAATGTAATTATTATATCAATATTAATATGATACTAATATATGGTAATTTAAAAACAAATAAATAGTGAGCTTATTTAGTATACAGAGGTAGAGAGACAGCAAAAAATCAAACCCAACCCGTTGCCATTGAGTCGATTTCGACTCATAGCAACCCCAGAGGAGAGAGTATTACCGCCCCATAGGGCTTCCAAGAAGCAGCTGGTGGACTCAAATTGCCAACCTTCTGGTTAGCAGCCTGACCTCTTAAACACTTTGCCACCAGGTCTCTATAGAGAGACAGCAAAGCACCCATTAGTCTCCACCTCCGGAAGTGTACTTTTGATCAGTTTTAGAGAATTTAATGTGTAAACAAAATATCAACAATATAAATTAATATGAAGCAAACACGCTATGTGGCATATATTTTAGTCATCCAAATGGTTTCACATATATTATTCTTTTTTGTGTAATATCTGGAAAAAATAGATAGTATTCTAAATCCAGACTCTAAGTATATACATTTTAACTTTATTATTTGCCTTTGGTGTGTTTTCATATGTCTTTACTCTTTCTGTGAAAGGCACAATTTTTTTTTTTTTTTTTTACAGGGAGTCTGGAGTTTCATGTAATGACCATTTCATACAGGGTAGAAGTTTTGTTTTGTTTTTAATTTCGCATCCAGCTCCCCTTCCTACCCTTTCTAATTACAAGGGTCGTTTTTTAAGAAATTTTCAAATAGGTAAGATATTAAGTAGCACAAATGTACTAAAAGTTGTTTTTCTTAGGAGTTTTCTGAACTAGATTGTATTCTTCTTTAGCTCTGTTTTATTCATTCCTGAACTTTGTGGTTTCATGTTGAATAAAATTGGTTTATATACCACTCAAGAAGAACCCAAACAAGCAAGCATAGAAGTCAGGAAAACCCTTTTCTTTTTTTAAATTTGAGAAACCTCAACTTGGATGATGCATTCTTTAATCAAGTTAGAAACTTATCTTAGACAATTAAATAGGGTCATAATTATCACACATATATAATCTATACTATGCTAGTGGATAGTAAAATAATTAAATTGCTTAATGCAATGATACCTTAAAATGAGTAGTAAAGAAAAGGCAATCTTATCACATGCATATATCATAAAACAACAGACAGCAATGATTCATTAATTTATTTTAAATATATTTATTTAGCATTCACTATTTACCTGACATCATTCTAAATGCTGGAAATATCACAGTGAACAGAAAGAGAATGATCTTTAATGGATCTTATGTTCTAGTTGGGGGAACTAAAAAAAAAGTAATAGAAAATGCATCAGATAATGATATGTATCGTGAAGAAAAAATAAAACAGCGTAAGGAAATGGAGAATATAAATGGAGAGTCCCGGTGGAGCAAAGGCTAAGCACTCTGCTGCTAACTGATTTGTCAGCAGTTCAAACCCACACAGCTGTTTTGTGGGAGAAAATTCCTGGAGATCTACTCCCTTACAGATTACAGCCAAGGAATCCCTATGGGGTAGTTCTACTTTGTCTGCTATGAGTATTCCACTGGATGGCACACAACAGCAACAACAAATGTTAAGCAGAGTAACTGGAAAAGGCCTTTGTGCTAAATAATAATTGAGAGGAAAACTGAATGGAATAAAAAATGAACTCATTGAATACCTGGGTAGAAACCCAGGTCTAGGAGGAGAATGAAATTTGGCAGGTTTGAGGGATGGCAAGGACATCAGTGTGACTGGAACAGAACGAACTTAGGTAAGTGGATATTAGATGGCATCAGAAAAGTAGTTAGAGTCAGAAAAGTAGGAAAATGGAAAAATATTTAAAGACCCTAAAAGTAATAGTAAGAAATTTGGATTCAATTCTGAGTAAAATGAGAAGCCAGTCGGGAGACTAAAAGAATCGTACATGTGTGCATATATGACATAACTTAAGGGATTTATTGTGAAGACTTTTTAGATGTTGCCTTTGTTGTTAGGTGCCATCTTGTCAGTTCCAACTCATAGCAACTATACTTAGAACAGAATAAAACACTGCCTTGCTTTTTTTCATCCTCACAATTGTTGTTATGCTTAAGCCCATTGTTGCAGCCACTGTGTCAATCCATCTTGTTGAGGTTTGTCCTCTTTTTCTCTATCCCTCAACCCTCTACCATGGAGGACTGTTTAGATAATTGACTATAAAGGAGCAGAGTCACAAAGAGGAAGACTTTGTATAATACAGATTATGTGATAATCACGAAAAATGCACCACTAATGTACAATTAGAGGTAGGAAGTATAACAATCATTTAGGTATGGACAGAAAATAGCTAAACCCAACAAACAAGAAGTCTGAAGACTGAGAAGATTCAATTGGAATCCTCTGCTTTCTGACAAGAGCCATCTAACAGCAGCAATGATATCCCTTGTTCCACGTCCTCTTCTGAATCCAGCTTGAATTTCTGGCAGTTCCCTATTGATGTTTTTGTATGCGTATTTTTCATTACACTCTCTAATCACCATGAGTTTATGAGCATTCTTTTTTTTTCTTTTTTGACTCACCGTGATTAACACATCAAGCATAGTGCCTTATGCACAGTGAACTTCAAGTAATGTTAAATGTTAGATGAATAAATAAATGAATGAATGAGTGAATGAATGAATGAGATAACAGTGTGAGCAAAGTAATGAGAGCAATTTTCTCAACTACAGGGTTCAAAATTGAGAGAGTACATGGCAACTTGAAAGGGGGAAGTAGAATATAAACAATTATTAACTATAGCAGGGATTGGAGTAAAAAATGTGGGCTGGTAAGAAGTAAAGAGCACTCTAAATGATACAAGAATAGTAGATATAAGGAGTTGCCATTAATTCAAGAGCTCATACAGAGCATCCAAGGGAAAGCGCACTTACAGAATGGCAGAGAAGTCAAATGGGTGTTGTACTGGTGCAATCTGCTGGAAATATAGTGTTTTAGACTTTGGGGAAGGCCTTTCATGGGGAAGTGTCTCAAAGGAGGCACTCAGCAATGAAACCATCAAAGGGGTATTCAGGAGAGTGTCTTAGCATCTGGGTGTTGCTAGCTGTCATGTACTGCAGGAGTCTGGCACTAGAGAAGCTGTGTGCACTGCGGAAGCAAAGCACTGTATATGGCACACTCAGTGTAAGAGCTGGGAACTGGAGAAACCAATGTGTTGCTGGAATATTCCTCTCAGAAACTGCCTGTACTGCAGAAAGAAGCTTCACATTGAAGAACCTGCCTTTATTGCAGAGGCCTAGCATCAGAGAAGTTGCCAGCACTGCAGGGACCAGATGTTGGAGAAGCCACTTGTGCTTCAAAGTCATACTCTAGAGAATCCGAGTACACTGCAGAAGGTGGTAAAGAGGAGTATACTGGAACGTGGTGGAAAAATTCCTTCCTTTTACAAAGTCTCTCCAGTGCATTCTTCTGGCAAAGATTAGCAACATGCCAACGGGCAAAAGAGAGATACTTAAAGAAACAAGGTCCATTTTCACAAAATAGGCACTTAAGGACAAATTTGAAGCTGAGAGACAATAATGTGATAACTGGAACAACTATGAAGTGAAAGGTAAATGAACAGAAGACAATGAACAAAACAAAAGAAATTAAAGGATATAATCAAAAACAAGATAACTTCGGTTAGTTGGCTTTGTAAGAAACAAGATTCTTAAGATGGAAAGGAACAAGATGACAAATGAAGGTAAATGGCATGAGATTGAAAATAAAGGACAAAATAAAATTGTTAATATAAGAGCAGGTTATAAAATGATGAACCAAATACAAACACACATATAAATATAAAGAAATATATATATCTCTTTCTCTCTCTATACATATCTTGTGTTTGTAATATAATGATGAAGTGATTTTCTACAAAGATAATTGCTTTTCATAGTTCTATGTTTCCTGAAATAATATTGTTGAAATACAAAGGCTTAAAAGTGCAAAACTCATACTCCAAAACCTTCAAACATTTTTGAAAAAAAGTTAAAGAAGATCTAAATAAATGGAAAAACATGCTATGTTCATGGATCGGAAGACAACATTGTTAAGGTGGCAATACTTTCTAAATTGATCAACAGACTCAGTACAATCTCTATCAGAATCCGAGATGATTTCTTCGCAGGAAATGACAAACTGATTCTAAAATCCATATGGAATAGCAAGAGGCCCATAATATCCAAAACAATCATGAAAAAGAACAAAGTAGGAGAATTCATAGTTCCCAATTTCAAAACTCTAACTACAATGCAGCGGTAAGCAGGACAGGGTGGTTCTGGCACAAGGTTACACACATAGATGAATGGAACATAATTGAGAATCCAGAAATAAATCCATACAGTCGTGATTAACAGATTTTCAACTAGGGTGTCAAGACCATCCAATGGCGGAAAAAAAAAAAAAAAACTCATTTCAACAAACCTTCTTAGCACAACATGCAAAAGAGTGAATGTGGCTTACCTTACCTTACACCATATACAAAAAGTAAGTCAAAATAGATCAAAGACCTAAACGTAAATGATAAAACCATAAAATCATCAAAAGAAAGCATAGCCTTGGATTTTATGAAGAACTCTTAGATATGAAACCAAAATCATGACCAATAAAATTAAAAGTAGATAAATTGAATTAATCAACATTAAAAACTGTTTTCCTTTATAGGACACTACCAAGGAATGACGACAAATAAAAGAATGGGCAAACCTATTTGCAAATCATTTAGCTGATAAGAAACTTGTATCCAGAATATACAAGGAATTCTTACAATTCAATTAAAAAAAAAAAAAAAGACAAATAACCTAACTAAAAAAAATGGGCCAAGTATCTAAATAGACATTTCTCCAAGGAAGGTACATACATGGCCAATAAGAATCTTCTCATAAAACAATACTGACAAGATTAGTCTTTAAAAAAAAAAAAAAAATTTTTTTTTTTTTCCTTTAGGAAAGTACAAATCAAAACCACGATGACATAACACTTCGCATCCACTATGATGGCTAGAATTAAAACAAGTTTTGACAATAACAACTGTTAGTGAGGATGTGGGAAAACCAGAACCTTCATATACTGAGAGTTGTTACTGTTGCTAGCTACCATCAAGTTGATTTTGACTCATAGAGACCTCAGGTGACAGAGCAGAACTGTCACATAAGGCTTTCTAGGCCATAATCTTTAGGGGATGAGATAGCCAAGTCTTTCTAACATGGAGCCACTGGATGGGTTTGAAATGCCAACCTCTCAGTTAACAGGTAATCTTAACTGGTGCGCCATCAGGCTGGGAATGTAAAATAGTGTAGCAGCTTCAGAAAATGGCCCGGAATTTCCTCAAATTAAACATCAAATTCCCGTATGTCCTAGCATTTCCCCTCCTAGGCATATACCTAACAGAAATGAATATATAAGTCCAGATGAAAACAAGTACAGAATTGATTATTGCAGCAATTTTCATAACAGCCAAAAGGTGGAAACATCCAATGTTCATCACTAGATAAATGGATAAACAAAATGTGCTATGTCCCTACAATGCAGTATTATACAGCAGTAAAAAGGAATGATGTAATGAAACATGATACACCATAAATGAATCTTGAAAATATTGTACTAAGTGAAAGAATCAGTAACAAAACACCATATGTTATATGATTTGATTCATATCAATGTCCAGAATAGTGAAATCTACGGGGACACCAAGCAAATTAGTGGCTGCTAAGGGCTGGGGAGTAGGGAGACGTAAGGAGATCATAACTAAAGCCTATGGGGTGTCTGTCAGTTTGTCGTAGCGTGGGGGCTTCTGTGTTGCTGTGATGCTGGAATCTATGCCACCAGTATTCAGATACCAGCAGGGTCACCCATGGAGGAAAGATTTCAGCTGAGCTTCCAGGCTAAGACAGACTAGGAAGAAGGACCAGCAGTCTACTTCTGAAAAGCATTAGCCAGTGAAAACCTTATGAATAGCACCGGTACATTGATATACTGCGGGAAGATGAGACCCCCAGGTTGGAAGGCACTCAAAAGATGACTGGGGAAGAGCTGCCTCCTCAAAGTAGAGTCAACCTTAATGACGTGGATGGAGTAAGCTTTCGGGACCTTCATTTGCTGGTGTGGCACGACTCAAAATGAGAAGAAACAGCTACAAACATCCATTAATAATCGGAACCTGGAATGTACAAAGTACGAATCTAGGAAAATTGGAAATCATCAAAAATGAAATGGAATGCATAAACATCCATATCCTAGGCATTAGTGAACTGAAATGGACTGGTATTGGCCATTTTGAATCAGACAATCATATAGTCTAGTATGCTGGGAATGACAACTCGAAGAGGAATGGTGTTGCATTCATCGTCAAAAAGAACGTTTAAAGATCTATCCTGAAGTACAACGCTGTCAGTGATAGGATAATATCCATAGCCTACAAGGAAGACCAGTTAACACGACTATTATTCAAATGTATGCACCAACCACTAGGGCCAAAGATGAAGAAATAGAAGACTTTTATCAGCTGCTACAGCCTGAAATTGATCGAACATGCAATCAAGACGCATTGATAATTACTGGAGATTGGAATGTGAAAGTTGGAAGCAAAGGATCAGTATTTGGAAAATGTGGGCTTGGTGATAGAAACAATGCTGGAGATCGAATGATAGAATTTTGCAAGACCAACAGCTTCTTCATTGCAAATACCTTCTTTCACCAACATAAATGGTGACTATACACATGGACCTCACCAGATGGAACACACAGAAATCAAATTGACTACATCTGTGGAAAGAGATGATGGAAAAGTTCAATATCATCAGTCAGAACAAGGCCAGGGGCTGCCTGTGGAACAGACCATCAATTGCTCATATGCAAGTTCAAGCTGAAAGTGAAGAAAATCAGAGCAAGTCCACGAGAGCCAATATATGACCTTGAATAAATCCCACCTGAATTTAGAGACCATCTGAAGAGTAGATTTAACACATTGAACACTAGTGACCAAAGACCAGGAGAGTTGTGGAAGGACATCATCCATGAAGAAAGCCAGAGGTCACTGAAAAGACAGGAAAGAAACAAAAGACCAAGGTGGATGTCAGAGGAGACTCTGAAACTTGCTCTTGAACATTGAGCAGCTAAAGCAAAAGGAAGAATTGATGAAGTAAAAGAACTGAACAGAAGTTTTCAAAGGGCCTCTCGAGAAGACAAAGTAAAGTATTATAATGACATGTGCAAAGAGCTGGAGATGGAAAACCAAAAGGAGAGAACACGCTTGGCATTTCTCAAGCTGAAAGAACTGAGGAAAAAATTCAAGCCTCAAGTTGCAATAGTGAAGGATTCCATAGGGAAAATATTAAAGGACGCAGGAAGCATCAAAAGAAGATAGGAGGAATATACAGAGTCATTATACCAAAAAGAATTAGTCAATATTCAACCATTTCAAGAGGTGGCATATGATCAGGAACCAATGGTACTGAAGGAAGAAATCCAAGATGCTCTGAAGGCATGGGGTGAAAAACAAGGCTCCAGGAATTGATGGAATATCAATTGAGATGTTTCAACAAACAGATGCAGCACTGGAGGTGCTCACTCCTCTATGCCAAGAAATATGGAAGACAGCTTCCTGGCCACCTGACTGGAAGAGATCCATATTTATGCCTATTCCCAGGAACAGTGATCTATCTGAATGTGGAAATTCTAGAACAATATCATTAATATCACATGAAAGCAAAATTTTGCTGAAAATCATTCAAAAACGGCTGTAGGAGTATATCAACAGGGAACTGCCAGAAATTCAGGCCAGTTTCAGAAGAGGATGTGGAATCAGGGATATCATTGCTGATGTCAGATGGATCCTGGCTGAAAGCAGAGACTATCAGAAGGATGTTTACCTGTGTTTTATTGACTATGCAAAGGAATTTGACTGTGTGGATCATAACTAACTATGGATAACAGTGCAAAGAATGGGAATTCCAGAATACTTAATTGTGCTCATGAGGAATCTTTACATAGATCAAGAGGTGTTTGTTCAGACAAAACAAGGGGATACTGATTGGTTTAAAATCAGGAAAGGTGTGCGTCATGGCTGTATTCTTTCACCATACCTATTTAATCTGTATGCTGAGCAAATAATATGAGAAGCTGGACTATATGAAGAAGAACAGGGCATCAAGATTGGAGGAAGACTCATTAACAACCTGCGTTATGCAGATGACACAACCTTGCTTGCCGAAAGTGGAGAGGACTTGAAGCACTTATTAATGAAGATCAAAGACTACAGCCTTCAGCATGGATTCCACCTCAACATAAAGAAAACAAAAACCCTCACAACTGGACCAATGAGCAACATCATGATAAACAGAGAAAAGATTGAAATTGTCAAGGATTTCATTTTTCTTGGATCCACAACCAACAGCCATGGAAGCAGCAGTCAAGAATCAAAAGACACATAGCATTGGGTAAATCTGCTGCAAAGGACCTCTTCAAAGTGTTGAAGAGCAAAGATATCACCCTGAAGACTAGGGTGCGCCTGCCCCAAGCCATGGTATTTTCAATCACATCATATGCATGTGAAAGCTGGGTAATATATAAGGAATACCGAAGAAGAGTTGAGGTCTTTGAACTGTGGTGTTGGCGAAGAATATTGAATATACCAGGGACTGCCAAAAGAATGAATAAATATGTCTTGGAAGAAGTGTGACCAGAATGCTCCTTAGAAGCAAGGACGGCAAGACTGCGTACATACTTTGGAAATGTTGTCAGGAGGGATCAGTACCTGGAGAGGGACATCATGCTGGGCAGAGTATAGAGTCAGCAGAAAAGAGGAAGACCCTTAAGAAGGTGGATTGACACAGTGGCTGCAACAATGAGCTCAAGCATAACAAGGATTTTAAGGGTGCCGCAGGACCGGGCAGTGTTTTGTTCTGTTAAGCATAGAGTTGCTATGAGTCAGAAATGACTTGACGGCACCTAACAACAACAACAAGAACATGGGGTTTCTCCTTGACATGACGAAAATATTCTAAAATCAAAACTTCGGTGATAGTTGCACATCTGTGGATATACTCAAAACCATTGAACTGGAACCTCAAATGTGTGAATTGTATGGTATGTGAAGTACGTCACAATAAAGATGTTCAAAGTAAATTTAATTGATAAATAAGTAAATATATAAAGAAATATATAAGCTCAATCAATCAATCAATAAATATATAAAGAAATCCCAGTCAAAAAGAACATGTAAAGGGTG
Organism: Elephas maximus indicus; assembly: GCF_024166365.1. Classification (NCBI taxonomy): domain Eukaryota; kingdom Metazoa; phylum Chordata; class Mammalia; order Proboscidea; family Elephantidae; genus Elephas; species Elephas maximus. Next base: position 132,789,474 of record NC_064823.1, on the reverse strand, counting down.
CCTGGATGAAATATTTCAAATGAACATTTTAATGATTTAATGTTTTATATTTTGTGCTATGTGAGTTAAGTATTTGAAACTTTTGAAAAGAAAAGATTATGTTTATAAATTATGAACTGTTGGGACACAGCGTAGAAATAATATTGATAGTACGTTTAGTATTAATGAAGTATCAATAATAATGATTATGACTATTATTATTAATAGTGTGTTTGATTTGGAACACAACAATCCTTTGACCATTGTTATGACCCGGAAGTAATTAAAAAATAATGAAAGGTTTAGAAAATCTGTAAAATAATTATTTTGCTTTAAGTTTTTATTTATCCTGGCTGGGCGATGTTTCATTTGGTTCTGTATAGGCTGCTATGAGCCAGGGCTGCAGCAACTAAAAACAATGTGTCTTCTAAAGTGCGTAAATTACATTTATAAATTTTAGAGTAATAAAGTGAAAGCAAATACAAACGTAATAATAAAGGCAAAGCAGTTGGTTATATTTTATTTTATTATTTTATTTAGATAAATTGACAAATTAAAAAAAAAAAAAAGTAGTATTTCATATATCCCCATAGGAGAGATTTGGGCTGGAATAGAAGGCTTCTTTGCTACTGATAGTAATGGGATGGTGTTTCCATGAGTCATGATACCTGCTGATCTTAGAAATATATTTTTGTTGGAGCAGAATACTGTTGTTTTTATCTTACATGGCAAGAAAATGTGAGCAATGCTTTTGTCACCACTATAAATTGGGCTGCCCCAATTACAAACAGATAGTCATTTTCTGTTACTGCAAAGCTAATGTGTCCCATTACTGAAATGTGTACTCAAAGTAGACTAACATACGTATCCTGTGTGATTATTTACCTTTTCTCTTGGTATTCAAGCAACAGTCACTTCACATTTTATTATTTTAGCGCTCTTCCTGAATCTGTGCTTAGATTTAGGGCAAAGTGTGCATCCATCAACTTGGCATTGCTTTTAGTCACATTTAGGGAGAAAAAAATGTTGGATTTAATCAACAAAGTTGCGTATTCTAATCCTATATCTCTAACTGCAAGTCCCCTTGCCATTTAATAACTTATTTTGCAGCTTTAGAGAAGACTACAATTATTTATATGAATGTGTTTAAATCTTTTTGCTTATTAACACTTTAAAGATAAAGGGGGATCTTCCCGAAGCTTCGTATGCCAATACTGGTACAGCTGCTACTTAGGACCGTCCTCAGATAGTAGACTACTTGACTGCTGTTGCCAATTGGATTTGCTTAACTATTATTTCCCTTTAGCCAAAGGCGCAGAATCTAGAAAATCTATATCTGAGGGCTTTGGCAGAAGCTTAGCTATTTATCATTTGTGTGAGAATCGAGCAGGCCAGGTGTACTGTTTATTTTAACGAAGCCAATATTGAGAAGGGAGTTCAGAATGTAAAGCATTATTCACTTCCTTCACTCCTTGTTTGCAATTGCAAGAATGTGGCATTTCCAAGCACTTGAAATAGCCCTGACTTCAATTAATTCTGGACAAATCCACACAATAGAGAAACCATTTCTGTTTAGACACCGCACAACTAAGAGTTTTTATTTATTTATTTATTTCTATGTAAGGCTTTCTTTAAGACAGAAAAAAAGCTCTGTATTTTCTGATCCATATATTGCACAAGACAGCCAAAAAAAGAAAAAAAGCATTTAATTCTGAGGGAATAAATAGTGAAGTTCAGAAGCAATCATCTAACTGGATTGTGTGTTTGGATATGAGCTGGAATCAGTATACAGCAGTGATCAGGGAAGTAATCTTAAATTCTTTTGCCTTCTTTCATGGATACAATGTTTGACATGAATCCAGCACCCCTGAATATTTGTAAGCTCTAAGGGTCGCTATGAGTCGGAATCAACTTGCTGGCACTGGGTTTTGGGAGTGTTAAGGGTAAAGTAAATGTTCTGGTTAAGCTTGGAAGGAACCAGAAATAACTTTGAACTCTGATTAGATAAATATCAACAGCCTGGCACTGAAACACCATGTGTCAGCAGTAATGGCAAAAATACACATGGCAACGAAAGTGGTGGCATTCTTCACAATACAGATATTTTGTTAACTTCCAGTACTCTACCACTTCTCTCAGCCCAAGCGTTTTGGGATGTTCCTTGATTACTGTTATGGATGGAATTCTGTCTCCCTAAAATATGTGTATTATATCCTACCACCTATACCTATGAATGTAATCCCATTTGATAATGGGTTTTTCTTGTTATGTTAATGAGGTTATATCAGTCTAGTCTGTGTCTAAAACCTAATCACTTTTGAGACATAAAAAGATCAGATTAGGAACAGAAGGAAGCAAGCATAAATCAGGGAAAGAAAGATTTCGCATTGAGATGGTCAAGGAACCAAGGTACATGGAAAACACTAAAGAAACTTAAGAATTTTACCCCAGAGTGGACTAGACAGCCTTCTCCTAGAGCCCATGCCCTGAATTTGGACTTCTAGCCTCCTAAACTGCAAGAAAACAGACTCCTGTTCTTTAAAGCCACCTACTTATGGTATTTCTGTTAAAGCAATCCTAAGAAACGAAGACAATTACTATTCCACTACGACATTACAGTCCCATAGATTGTTTTTGTGTGGTCTTTCTAGTCATGGTCTTGTAACTGCCACCCGAGTGGGACTGTATGATAGGTAATTGTGGCCCACCAGGAGGACTGGTCAATTTTGTCATCCCACTGGGCTTGAAATAAGCCACTCCAGAGGTGAAAAAGATACAGTTCATGACAACCAAGGAAGAACAGCCAGGAGCCAGCATGTCCTTTATATCCAGAATCCCTGTGTTGAAAAGTTCCTGTGTCTGGATACAGAGAACAAACTATATCACTGAAGATTCAGAGACGTGGCGGCAGCAGAGACTCAGCAGCAGGAGACAGTGCAGTGGGCTTCCCAGCCCATGGACAGAGAAAACTGAGTGCCTTTGGGCAAAGGCCAAGGGGCAGGGAGAAGTGTGCGTAGCACAGTTGGAAAGAGGCTGTCTTGATGGAAGAACTTGAGTGCTCCAGAGTCTGAACTGTAACCTGATACTTCCCTAATAAACCCTGTTATCATGAGTATGGTCTGTGGGTTAGTTCTGTGTGGCCATTGCAGCGAATTATTGAACCCAGCAGAGAAGTAGAGAGTGCTATGGGAGGGAAGGTTGGTGTCAGAATTGGTAAAGACAGAGGAGAGAGAAGACATGTCTGACTTCAGCCTTGTGGAAATCAGCCTTGGGCTGTTATCTTGATTCTCCTTTGCCATTGCGAAGTTAGAGGAGGTCAGACACCACCCACGTGTTCTCTTTATTAGATTTTGGCATAAATAAGTGTGCACTTCGGTATTTTCTCAAGGTGGTTAAGAGTGCTATGAAAAATATACTTTCGTCTAGCCCTTTACTTTTAGTTACTTCTTTGATGTTTCCCACAGTAGTAAAGACTTTATCTACATGCTTTTTAGGTCAAAGATTCTGAAGAATACTCTTCATCCATCCACCTATACATGCATCCATTATTCCATCCATCCATCCACTCAGGTAAAAGAAAAAAAAAAAAAATCAGCACTTCCCTTGCCAGATTGTTCTAGGCACCGGGGACATCATTGCTCTCCTGAAGTTTAAAATCTAGGGGGAAATTTTTGAGAAACATTGCAGCTTTTCTTAAATTATTCCTATTATCATGACTTCTCATACTGTGTGAGGGTTAAGGACACAATATTCCATCAATGTACCATTCTCTTCTAGAAGATATAGTTTTCACAAGATAAATAGAACCAATGACGAAAGGTTGTTTGAAGCTGTTACCAAAATATGGTGAAATACCTTCCTAATTTAGGTCCTTTTTACTCTTTATTTCCATCTCCTGGAATACTCTTCCCAGTAGCTGATTTTGTTAACTCTCTCGTTTCTTTTGGGAGTCTGTTCAAATGTCACCATATCAAAGAAGTCTTCCTTGACAAAATAAATAAATAAATAACATCTAATTCAATGGTCCTACCCAGCTTATTTTTCTTATAATGTTATTACCATCACCTGGGTACACACACTTACACACACACACACAAACATACACACACACTTTCTCACTCACACATTGCAAAATATACTTGGTTATTATTTGGAGCTCTCTGATTTGTTCACTATCTCCAGTTTCTAGATATGTTCCTGGCATAAAATTCATACCCATTAAATATTTATTGAATGAAGCAATCCTCTGAGACTTATCCTTGTGTTGAGGAGCTATTGTAAGAAATGGTAACCTTCATTGAAAACATACTGTGGACTAGGTACTGTACTTGGTGCTTGAAAAGTGTTAAATCATTTAATCCTGATTTTTTTTTTTTTAATGTGACTGAATTGATGTTGAGAGAGTATATGGCTTGCCCAAGGTACCTCTTGATCCAGTTACAGGTTCCTCTTGAGCAAAATTAAGTGTTCTGGGATTCCTATCCTTTGCAATGTTATCCACAGAGTGGAAGGACTTTGCATAGTCAATAAAACATAGGTAGACGTCTTTCTGCTATTCTCTGCTTTCATCCAGGATCCACCTGACATCAGCAATGATATTCCTGCTTCCACATCTTCTTCCAAGTCTGGCTTGAGTTTCTGGCAGTGCCCTATTGGTATAATGCTGTAGCTGCTTTTGAATGATCTTCAGCAAAATTTTACTTGCGTGTGACATTAATGATTTTGCTCCGTAATTTCCACATTCAGTGGGATCGTCTTTCTTGGGAATAGGCATAAAGATCTCTTCCAGTTAGTTGGCCAGGTAGCTGTCTTCCAAATTTCTTAATATACAAAAGTGAGTACTTCCAATGTTGCATCCATTTGTTGAAATATCTCAGTTGGTATTCAGTCAAGTCCTGGAGCCTTGTTTTTTTGCCAAAGTCTTCAGTGCAGCTTGGACTTCTTCCTTCAATACTGTTGGTTCCTGCTCGTACGGTATTTCCTGAAGTGGTTGAGTGTCAACCAATTGTTTTTGGTATAGTGAGTCTGCGTATTCCTTCCAACTTCTTTTGATGCTTCCTGAGTCGTTTAATATTTTCTGGATAGAATCCTTCAAATTTCATCTCAAGGCTTGAAATTTTTCTTTAGTTCTTTCTGCTCGAGAAATGCTGAATGTGTTCCTCCCTTTTGGTTTTCCATCTCCTAGTCTTTGCACATGTCATTATAATACTTTACTTTGACTTCTTGAGCCATCCTTTAAAATCTTCTGTTGAACTCTTTTACTTCATCATTTCTCCTTTGGCTTTAGCTACTCGACGTTCAAGAGCAAGTTTCAGACCCTCTTCTGACATTCATTTTGGTCTTTTCTTTCCTGCCTTTTTAATGAACTCTTGCTTTCTTCATGTTTGATGTCTTTGATGTCATTCCACAACTACTCTGATCTTCAGTAGTTAGTGTTCAATGAGTCAAATCTTGAAATGGTCTCTAAATTCAGCTGAGATGTACTCAAGGTCGTGCTTTGGATCTCATCAACTTGTTCTAATTTTCTTCAGTTTCGACTTGAACTTGCATATGAGCAATTAATGAACTGTTCTAAAGTCGGCCCCTGGCCTTGTTCTGACTGATGGAATTGAGCTTTTCAATAGTCTCTGTCCACAGATGTAGTTGATTTGATTTCTGTGTATTCCATCTGGCAAGGCCCATGTGTATAGTAGCCATTTAAGTCGGTAAAAAAAGGTATTTGCAAAGAACAAGTTGTTGGTGTTGCAAAATTCTGTCATGCATTCTCTGGTATCATTCCTATCACCAAGGCCATGTTTTCCACCTACTGATCATTCTTCTTTGTTTTCAACTTTCACATTCCAATCGCCAGTAATTACCAACGCATCCTGATTGCATGTTCAACCAATTTCATACTGCAGAAAAAAAAAAAAAAAAAAAACTGCAGAAGTTGGTAAAAATATTCAGTTTCTTCATCTTTGGCCTTAGTGGTTGGTGAGTAAATTTGAATACCAGTTGTATTAACTGGTCTTCCTTGTAGGCATATGGATATTATTCTATCACTGACAGTGGTGTACTTCAGGCTAGGTCTTGAAATGTTCTTTTTGGATATGAATGTAACTACATTCCTCTTCAAGTCGTTATTCCCGTCATAGTACACCCTAGGATTGTCCAACTTAAAATGGCTAATATCAGTCAATTTAAGCTCACTAATGACTAGGATATGTGTTATCCTATGTGTTCCATTTCATTTTTGATGACTTGCAATTTTCCTAGATTTATAATTTGTACATTCCACATTCCAATTATTAATGGATGTTTGTAGCTATTTCTTCTCATTTTGAATTATGCCATATCAGCAAATGAAGGTCCCAAAAGCTTGACTCCATCCATGTCATTAAGGTAGACTCTACTTTGAGGAGGCAGCCCTTCCCCAGTTTTCTTTTGAGTGCCTTCCCACCTGAGGGGCTCATCTTCACTATATAAAACAATGTTCCACTGCTATTTATAAGGTTTTAACTGGCTAAATCATTTCAGAAGTAGTCCACTGGGTCCTTCTTCCTAGTCTATCTTAGTCTGGAAGCTCAGCTGAAATCTGTTTGCCATGGGTGACCCTGCTAATATCTGAATGTCAGTGGCATAGCTTCCAGCATCACAGCAACACACAAGCCCCCACAGTATGACAAACTGACAGACACATGAAAGAATGATACTGTAGTATCCACCACATGACACTGTGTTGGTGGGCATATGAAATTATTCATTTGTCAAAACCATAGAAGTATACAACAAAAATCAGAAAATTCTAATGTAAACTATGGGCTTTAATTAACAATAGTGTATTAATATTGGTTTATCAATTATAACAAATATACCACAGGAATAGAAGATATCAAGAATAGGAGAAATAGTGTTCAGGATTGAGATGGTACATGAGACTTTGTACTTTCTGCACACCATTTCTCTAAATTTAAAACTCCCCTAAAATAATAGTCTGTAATTTTTTTACTCCATCTTGCCTGGAAGTAGGAGCAGATAAATGTTTTGTTTGTACTTTACCAATACAAGCTCCTGTTTGAAAAATTGGAGGAAAATTTAATAAATGGAGTTTAAAGAATCAACGTGCAAATTCAGAACACAATTTTTCTAATTTGTAAATATAGTATTAGGTCCTTCTACTGCATTTGAATTTTTTAAAGTTCTTTTATTTAAAGTTAAAATCATTTCTGTATGTAGGAGTAGGTGAAAGGAAATAATTTACAAACTGTTTACTACTTAATTTTTCTTTTTTCTTGATACTGCTAAATTCATTCAGGGTTTTTTTGTTTTTTTGCAATGTAGAAGATAAATATATACAATCAATCATAATTATTTTGGCATCAATATATGCTTTTGTACTTTGCAGCAATGCAGAAAATTTGCCCCTGATTAGAGAAAAACATAACTATGCTCATAAACAATTAGCTATATTTAGAGAATTGTGTACCAAAGCTACAAATGCAGTTCTTGTTTAGATTAGAACCTCCTTGTCCCACCCCCTTATTAGAAATGTGTAATTTTAAAAGTCATAGCTGTAAAAGAAACAGACAAATTACCAGTAGAGCTAAAATTATCTGCAACCTCATTTGAGGAAAAAAGGAGTGAAAAAGATACGGTTACATCAAAACAAAATCACTGATTCAAATATAGAATTTTAATGAGTGTAATTTACCTTCCTTTAAGAAAATCTCCATCAAGGCTCCTCTTCCTTTTTACTACACAACTAAATTATTGCTTACAAAGTTTAAGTATCATTCAGAAAAAGAAATTTCAGTTTTTAATGTAACAAAGCTGTAATGTATAAAAAAATAGTCTACCTTAATGATTTTCCTTAGATAACAATATTGCAGCTCAATACTTTATCTATAATCATAAAACCACAAATATAGTGTAAATAATGAAAATTAGTTTTAATGTCTAATTACACATATAATGGCTTGCTAAATAAAAGTTAAGTACAAATTAATGCAGTAAAACATAAAAAATATTATCATATCACAATGCCTTTACTAATTTTAGTACCATCCTTGTTATTTTTCAAGATAATTGTATGTATGAACATCTCTTTTTGTGTTCCATTTTTCACTCACTTGCATATAAAAAAAAAAAAAATGTGTGGCTAGAGGAAAACAAATACACCCTGAAATATATTATGTTCTTTCAATAAATAGTTTAACTATTTGTCAACAACTATTTATTTTGATCATAGTATGTTCAAGACATCATGCAGACTTGTAGAAAAATAAATATATAACCAGCTTCAAAGACTGCAATATATTTGTGGAGATACGATGCATAGATGTCAAAATAAACAATAAAGCATAGTCATTCAGGTCAAAATAAATGATGTAGTGGATAACAAGCCTCATATTTCCTTCCAACTTTCCATTCTATTCAAATAGCACTCATGTTCTTAATAGATATTGTATTTCAAAAACTGGAGGGTGATTGCCATCATTATTTGGAACAGTTTTCTTAATGTATAACTCCAACATGTAACAGTAGAAACTAGGCCATTTATTCTTATTCTATGTCAGAGCACAGGGTAAACAGCCATTACTCAATGATGTCCATTTTATTTTATTTGACTTTTACCCCTTTGGAGGGTGAAGCCTTAAAACAGGCATTAATCAAGACCCTTTTAAGTCATTGGCAAATTTAAATCAGAAATTCAATGCATTAACTTTAAAGTAGGGAAATCAGAAAATTTAGCTACAATATGGACTTTAATTTGAAGATTTGGCTGTGGCTGTTCTTTTTCTATTCAAATGTTTCTATACAAAGTGCTGGATGGAACAATGTTATGTGTAATTTCAATTATTAACAAGGCAAACCTGTTTTGTAACTCATATTGCTAATTTTATAATTTTATAACTCTTTTGTGCGTGTAAATGTGTGACTCAGAAAAAAGTGAATCATTCATTAATTACCAGTCTTTTCCCCAAAGAGGCTGTGATAACCTTCTTTCTCAGAGGAACAGCAAATGTAAGTAGACTAACGATGAATATAACTGGAAATAGATTTGCTGAAACAATATTTTCTGTCATTCTTTAAAAATTAGTTTTTTAAAAAAACTAATAGCAATATTTAAAAAATTATAACTGCAATTATATGGTGTGAACTGTTAAACGCTCAGCTTCTAGCTGAAAGTTTGACAGTTCAAACTCATCTAGAGGTGCCTAGGAAGACAGCTCTGACAAGCTGCATCTGAAAGGTCACACCTGGAAAACCTTATGGAACGGCTTTACTCTGCACACGTGGGGCGGCCAGGAGTCAAGAATCAACTCAAAGGCAATTAAAAACAACAACAATTAACAGAAGTAGGCATTTTAAATGCACACTAAAATCTGACTTACTACTATACCTTCAGTATATAAAACATGCACAGTTTAACTCATAGAGGAATCCTGTATCTAACCAAAGATTCAGGGAAATTATAATTGACTAGTAGAAAACACATGAAACACTAGTATTTTCACGTCTTGTGTCGTTCACTAAACTAAAATAATAATGTGTAGATTTCTCCCAGAGACCACATTATGCCTCTTTGTCTTATGAAAATAATGACTATTTCTTGAGGTTGCATCATTAAAATAAAATTGAAAAGTTCTTCCTTTGTGTACAAAACTTGCTTAAATCTGTTTCACTTTTTAACTGAAATGAACTAGCAAGTTTGATAAAAAATACAATTTCGGTTATATGATTTATGAATTCCCAGCAACAAAAAAATGGCCTGGTCATGTATGAACTCAAAGACATCTTTCTTAAAAGTTGAGAGCAATTTTCCTTTAAAACTGCTTCCTAAAATAGTATCAGTCATGGCCCATGGTGACTTTGGAGATTAATCTCTCTCTTATCTAAGGAGATATATATATATATATATATTTGGTTTCTTATGAATGTTCTTGAGCCTTGAACAATAACTTGAATGTTGTGATTATTGAAAATAACAAAAAAGTCAGAATAATGGGAAGTGTTAAATTCATGTTGACCTGCAAATAAGATTGTATATTCTGTTATCATAAAGAGTTGGCAACCAAAAAGTGGTGTAGGCACATATAGCATGTTTTGGAGTACTGGGTTTGAACCCAATGTAAGAGAAGTCCTAACAGCTGCAGGCATTTCAGTGCTTGAAACCATGGCAGTGCCAGGTGGTGACTCAGAGAGGAGGTGGTGGTTTTGATCAATGGAGAAATATCTGGTTTGGACATCTGCATTGGTAGAACGAGCAGGCTGGATTCCAAAACCTCACTTTGCATGCTGATCTGGAGAGACATAAAACAGCTGTGTTTGCATGACAGGATGAAAGCAGCCATGGCAAGACAACTTTGAGTTTTGTTGGCCAACTTACATACAATCAATCAGATTGACTGCATGACAGTCCAAATCAGTCATTGTGGTGGGTGAAAACAGTGAATCGACCTTGTTACAATCCAGTGTTTAGGTCATACGGGCATGAAAATGTTTATATGCCTGTAGTAAATGGATGAAGGAGCGGCAACGAGGTCAATAAGTTTCACTGGGCCAGTCAGTTTGATCTATTTGGAATCTCTATAGCACCCAAAATCTAGGCCCTGTGGATCAGTCATTGAGACAGACAATCACTAACTTTCCCAGTCACACAACACACCCCAGTAATTAGGCTACAATGCTGTGCCACTTTGTGGGTATAATTTTGAGCAGATCCAGAAAGACCTTTTTTTTTTTTTTGGTATTTCCCACAGTTAACTAATCATTATTTTCTATTTTCACTAAAACTTGTAAATGTTTATCCAAAATTTACTGCATATTAATATTTTTAATGATCTCTGAGTAAAATTCTATTCAACCTAAAGATAGAAGACAGGTGCAATACTGGAAAATATGGTACATTCAAAAATGATACCCAAGCCCATGACCATTTAGTTGATTCTGGCCCACAGTGACCCCAGAGGACAGAGAACTGCCCCATGGGGTTTCCAAGGAGCAGCTGGTAGATTCCACTGAGTCACCAGGGCTCCTTATTTAATAATAAAAAACAATAGTCCATCCTAAATGCTTTTAAATGTTGTGCTATAACTCCATCAATAAACAACATACATTTAGAGATCTTCTAAAGTCGTATTTTTTGTTTGTTTGCTTATGTTTTATTACTTAAAAAAGAAAACAAAATTCCTGTAGGATTTAGGATTTTCATTAAATAAATAATTCCTACTCATTTCCAGGCTATTCTTATAATCTCTGTATTTCTTTTGAAATTATGTTTGCCCCCTGCTTTCTTACGTGTTCACTTAGGTGTTTTAGGTATTTAACTATACCTCTACTCTTAAAATCTCTGGCAGCTTCGCACCCTGTTATCTCTTTACGGGGATATGAGAGGGAAGAAAGAAAGGGCTGGAGAAAAGCATTCTCTTTTGGACCATGTACTATAGTTCCCCCCCAAAAAAAACTTACATTTTGGGCCACTTGCTTTGACAGGTTATTTTTATATATTTGTACTTACTAGCCTTTCAGGTCACTCTTTAATTGCAAATCAACTCTTACCCTGCAGGTCTGCATAGAGTCCACATTCCTCCCAAGCATTTCTGAATATAACTGGGGAGTGCTTACGTGGATTTTTTTTTTCTTTTTCCTGCTTCAACATTAAGCATGGTCTTAAATTGTGCCCTTAAAATCTAGGACAATGAAAGCAAGCTCATTATTTACCAAGCTTTATAAAATTTCAGAGCAAATGAGACAAAATTTACAAATATATGTATGTAATAAATATATGTAATCTTAAAGCAGTAACTGCTTATGTAGACCACCAGAGATTCTCTTATATTCAATTTATTCACTTATTTATTCAACAAATTCTATTGAGCAGTGACAATAATTATAGACACTATTCTATGAACTGGAAAAGTGTTACATGGTGGTTAAGTGTTACAGCTGCTAACCAAAAGGTCGGCAGTTCAAATCCACCAGGTGCTCCTTGGAAACCCTATGGAGTAGTTCTACTCTGTCCTATAGGGTCGCTATGAGGCAGAATCAACTAGAAGGCAACAGGTGCTCTTTTTTTTTTTTTTTTTTACGAACTAGAGATAGAGTGAGAATTAAGACAAATGAAGCCCTTGTCCTAATGGAAGTAAAAGTCTAGGGGAGGAGACAAATGAAGAAACAGTTAAAGAAGAAAATGAAGAAGATAATATCAGGTAGCAAACAATCTAAGAAGAAAAATTCATAGGTTAAGAAGTAGAAATAGTGCCCTATTTTAGATAACTGTGGTTAGGGAAAGTCTCTCTGATGCAGCAACATGTATTCGCATACATGATTGACATGAAGGGAAGTCAGAAAGACACATAGAGGAAAGGCTACTCAGGCATAATTAGGGCTCTACACCAAGAAAGTGCCTGGCACATCCAATGGACAAGGAGTATGACAGTATAGGTGGAGAATAGTAAACAAAAATAGGCTTGATGTTTACATTACATAAGGCTTCATAGGACATGGGAGGATTTTAGATTTTGACCTAAATATTATAGTTTGTTGGTCAGTAGGAGCCTGGGTGTCAAAAGCACTTTGGGATCAGCTGCTAACCTAAAGATTGGCTGTTCAGCTGTACCCATTGGCTCTGTTGAAGAAAGGCGTGGCTAATTGCTTCTGTAAAGATCACAGCCAAGAAAAGCTGATGGAGCAGTTCTACTCTGTCACATGGGATCACCATTAATTGGGGCCCAACTTGATGGCAGGTAACAATTGGTCAAGTACTATCACAATAATCAAGAGTCACAAATCCCCACAAATGAGCATTTATGTTTCATTTTTACATTTAAAGGTTGGCTAGGGTTCTGTTGGGCTTGGCCTCAAGTTAAGGGTTGGGCCCAATGACCCCAATATATTTCCCTCCTCCAGATTTTTACCACATTTCTCTGCTATATTTCTACTCTATGTGTCATTTATGTGTTTGTTTTCCTCCTGATGAAAACTACATTATAACAGGGATAACACTTGACTTTTCCACTCCTATAACACTGGTATTTAGGGGATAGGGCATGGGGCTGAAGAGGTACTTAATACACATTTCCAGACTGTGTTTATTCTAGAGAGGCTTTTGAATTAAAGCCATTGGTAGATACGTACATAAATTTGATATATTCCTCTGTAATTCTTCAGTTTTTCAAATATGCTTATAAACTCTTTGAAAATTAAAAAAAAAAACAAAAAACACTTTCTTGTACTTATCTTGTGTAAATTTATAGCACACACAGAGTTAGGCCAATACATAGTGTCACCCAAGTCCTTGCAGGTGTTATCATCTAGAGCAGGGAATGGCAAACTTCTCTGTGAAGTGCCAGATAGTAAACATTTCATGCTTTGCTGGCCCTACAGTGTCTTTTGCCGCTATGTAACTCTGCAGTTGTAGTATAAAAACATCAGTAGAAAGCACATAAACAAATGGATGCAGCTTAGTTCCAATAAAACTTTATTTACAAAAACAGGAGGAAGGTCAGATTTGGCCCATGGGCCATAATTTGCTAAGTCCTGATCTAATGGGCACATGTATCATTTGTTATCCTATTACTCCTATCTACCACTATAGCCTTTTTCCAATCCCACAAAGTATTACCTCCCTATAGATTTACTGTGAGTTCATAATTTCCATTTCATAGGTTTCCTTGCAGCCGCTTGTGTTCATATTCACCTTCTGAAAGCTGGTTTTTATGTTTTTTACCACACCAGTTCGTTTGTGACTAGAGCCTGTGTTGACAGCAACAATGCCCTGGTTGAGGGTGATATATCACTATGCTCACAGGATTTGAATCCTCACAGTGTCATTGTGGTGCTGCTCTTGGAATTCTTAATGCAGTAAACTATACTGTATTCTATTCATCCACAAAGAAAGCATCTCTCTTTCATTTTATGTGGTTTCCAAGTTAGTGTTTCTCATGTTCGAGTATCTCAAAGATTTCATCCAAGAGAGAGGTCAGTTATTTATTTATTTGTTTATTTATTATTTTGGCTTCTGTAGTAAGAACTCCAAACTTAGAAAGAGGTCAGAGGCCAGGCCACTATGAAGTAGGAGACAAAAATTATCCTTTATTTCTCTTCAATCAGTTCATTAGATGTTCTCAGAGATAGACAGTGTTCCTAAAAGGATGTCCAAAATACATATTATTGGTGCATGTCATTTGAAAGTCCATCCATGAAGGTGTCAGACAATTGTGACAAACTTCAGATATCCTGTCCTAAGGTCAGTCACACTTTGTTAATCAAGTGTTTATTTCTTAAGTTTAAAGTTTATGGGAGTGAAATACACGGAAGTTTACTAGCAGAACTTTTTGGTCCTCAGCAACTACTTATAATAGTGATGAAATAAACCTTCTTTATTCAACCTTACTAGGCTCTCTTTTGAATCAGCCTGTCTGTAAAGAATACTCATAGGTGCATGTTATATCCCAGAAAAGGGAAAGAAAATTTTGTGGGGCAACATTAAATAAAGAGGGACATGTTAGGGAGTCCAAATTTGACCAAAATTCAAACCACATTATTCAATTTTACCTTTTTGGTACTTAAGCACCAACTACCTAAATTCATACCCTTTTCATTGGAAGAAAAGTTCTGAGCTTGGGTAAAAGTAAACATGTTATTTATTAATTTCCTTGAACCCTAAAATTTATAATACAAATGTAATATTTGATATAATTCAAACATGTGTAGGAAAAGAAAGGAAAAGAACCACCATTATTAATTTACAAAGAAGATTTGGTGTTATGATAACTTCAAGCTCCAGAAAGCAGTTTGATGGTTTGAAATTTTGTAATGACTAATTTAGAGAGATGATTTTGTTAATTATGTCCTTCATTGTTTTCTCTTTATATGATTTATATTGATCAAAAAAGCATCTGATTCTGAGAAACATCTACATGCATTATGGAATAACATAAAAATAGATGCAGGAGTTATACTAAACATTTTTCACTGCATTTACGAGAGAAATTTCCTTGTCCCTGTTGATTTAATAAATTGTACTACCTTAGGCATAATCCAGCTAGAAATTCTCTAACTGGTGTTGTTGATATGTGTGCATTTTAATGTGTTTTCATTTTCTCAAATGTACGACATGGAGAAACAAATGGTGTGGAAAGTAATGAGGCATGGCTTTTTTTTTTTTTCCTACGGAAACCATTTTAACAGATGAGAGTAACACTCTCTTTTAGGAATGAAGACATCTGCCACTCTGTCTGGGTGGAAATAAGAAAGAAGCAAAGTGACTACCGCCCTCACAAGAATTTGTTTTTATTATTATGTTGAACAAATTTATATTATGTGCATTTTTTTAATGCCGTCTCCTGAGTGTTTTTGCTGATATTCTTTTCTCTTTGACCATTCACAGTTTTTTGATCTCTCTATTTGTTCCACCCTTCAGAGCACCTTGGAGAGCAGAAACAGCATTATTGCATGCCAAGGTCAAAATCATGTGAGCATACAGAATGCCAGTATTGTGGAAGCCAACGTGTTGTGGCTAGATTTCAGGTGACACTTATTGCTGGGTATTGTATTATTAATGGTTCTCTTCAAATTAATTCTTGAAGTCAAGTATTCTGGTCCATGAAGCTATTATCCTGGCAATAAATTTCATCGTATGATTTTCATGGAATATACATTTCAAACAATAGATTTCTATTTATTGGGCTGGCTGGAGCAAAGTGGATATACGGCTGATTAAATCTGTATAGTCTGGGATATGCAATAAGTATATTGTTTAATATTGCACTTTCCGAGTTAATTAAAAAAAATCAACAATTCAATTTCTTAGTAGAAAATACTTTTACATTGTATCCAGATATAATCAACCTTTGAAAGTCAAAGAAGTTGGAGAGATTCCAGTGTTTTATAACTATTATTCAGAGAACCATTTAACATTGTACAAGACGGGAGACTTTCAAAAGTATAGAAAATTGGACACGGTGGTGGTCCTTGTACCAGAACACATCTTGCTAGTACTTCTTTTGTGTAATTCTGTAACATAAACTTATTTCCTTGTCGTTCGATTTCCTTGTACAGTGTTGACTGAGTATATAATGAGGCAATTAAGCCATAATATAGACAAACATGTATAGAAGTTTAGATTACATCCATAAATGTGTATTTATTGAATAATCAATTCTTTATATTTTATACAGAGGTCAGAGTAATTCCCAGGTCACAAGTTCTTTGTGACAGATAACAGAGGACCCATGACAAAATGAGTATATTTTTGGACAGTACAACCGTTGCTTTCAGTTTTAAAAGCAGAAAGTTAGGGTGCAATTACAGCTTCCATGAGGCTTTAGACTGATGCCTGTCATTAAACTAGCTGCATATAACTATGGGTTTTACAAATAATTCGGAATGACACACCATATCATTAACAGGGCAAGTTGAGGGAACAGAGGTTATGTCATTTTTGGTTAAGTGTTCATCCTAACAAATCTGTTTCTCGATTTTTTTCAGAGTTGATATTCATTTTTATTTTCTGTCAGGGGTTGTTTTGCTATCAATGCATTATGCTGGCAAGGTGGTCAATATGGAGTCAAAATGAGTAGAATATTTAATTTGAAGTGAAAGGAACTGAGCTATAATTCCGTCTCTACAATTATCATTTGAATGACTCTTAAGAGAAGTATTATAGAATGGTACCCTGAGAAGTTCCTAAACCATGTCTTTAATATTTTTTTCTTTTTCTATACCCTCTGACCCATCCTTCTTAAATCTACTGGTAGGATTTATATCCTCAAGTGGAGTCAGTTTGGTGGTGTAGAGTAGAAACCTGGATTGAGCATGAATTGTGTGATCTCATTTCATACACACACACACACACACATATATATATATACGCACACATACTTTTTTTTTTCACAGAATGGAGAATAGTAGGTTTATTTTATTTTGAATATTTAGACACTACAGAAACTAACAGTTTCATGTGAAGTATAATGTCACATACAACCATAGATTCCTGGAATCCTACTCCTTCCCTAGATATTAAATTAAAAAAAATCATGGCTCTAGGGTTCACACATTTCAGAGAACACTTTTCTGGAGGAAATAATATATTGCCTAGTTACACTTAAAAAATATGTCAAAGCAACGGGGGGGGGGGGTGGGCAGAATCGTTGTCACTACCAAACCTCCTTGTTTTAAATATATTTTTATCATAAGTCATCTTTGCTTCCTAATTGATACCAAATTCCTTCTTAGGACATCTATTGGTTAATTTGGTATCTGTGTGACCATATATTACTAACATAGCCATTTAACACCATTTAAAATGGATTGATTTGCATCTCCCCAAAAGATATGTTCAAGTCCTAACCTGCAGTACCTTTGAATGAGAATTTATTTGAGCATAGTATCTTTGCAGATGTAATTATTTAAGTTTATATGAGGTCATACTGGAGTAGTCTGGGCTCTAACCCAATATGACTGGTGTCCTCATAAGAAGAGGACAGATAAAGAGGGAAGTTGGCCCACATGAAGGCAGGCACAGAGATTTAGAACAGCACTGCCAAAAGCCAAGGATTCCTGGGGTTACCAGAATCAGGAAGAGACTGAGAAAGGGCTTCCCACAGAGCCTTCAGAGTCAGCATGATCCTGCCAACAGGGTGAATTTGAGTTTCTAGCCACCAGAACTACAAAAAAAAAAAATTTTTTTTGAGAGAATAAATGCTGATTGTTTTAAGCCACTGGAGTATGGTACTTTGTTACTGCAGCCCTAAGAAACTAAGGAAATGAGTAAAAAAGCGATAGATTAAAGAGGATAATATTGCGGTTTTAAAGTTGATATCCACACCACACCACCCAGTGCCCTCGAGTTGATTCCAACTCATAGCGACCCTATAGGACGTGTAGAACTGCCCCATAGAGTTTCCAAAGAGCGGCTGGTGGATTCAAACTGCCAACCCTTTGGTTAGCAGCCGTAGCACTTAACCACTACGCCACCAGGGTTTCCAAAGTTGATATAGAATGGTATTTAAAACTATAGAGCTGTTTCCTGGCTTCCTTTATGGGTACATCTTACATTCATTTTTTTACCTGATGCTTCACATATAATTTATTAAAAGATTAGGATTCCCTGTATATACAATTGAGTGATATGTACAACTATGCTGCAATATAGCATAACTTAGGAAAAAAATCTGCTTTTTTATTATTCTTTTTTTTTATTTTCTTAACTTTAGAATCCACCTCACTCTTGTCACCAACAAATTAATCATAGTCTTTGGAGTCTTCCTTCATCTTTTGAAGTTTACCTTTCTTTCTCACTTTTTTTTCCCAATATAAATTCAATTAGGAGTATTTTTAAAAAAAGAAAAGAAAACCACACCCATTGCCGTTGAGTCAGTTCTGATTCATAGTGACCCTATAAGACAGAGTAGCACCTGGTAGATTCAAACTGCAGACCTTTTGGTTAGCAGCAGTAACACCAAACCACTACACCACCAGGGTTTCCAACTGAGGGTCTACTACTCAGTAAATTCATATTTTTAGGATGCCATAGTTCTTCTTTTTAGTATGAAAACATTGTAAGTGGTAAGAAAATGCCTCAGAATATAGCCTTGCAGGGAAAATTTAGAATACTAGGACTAAAATGACCTAATGATTAAGATATTTGAACTAATTTGCATTCCCAAAGTTACTGCACACTGAATTGCTGCAAATGATTTCTCTGGTGATAAATTCTGCACAGGGGAAACCCTTTAATTTTTAGATCACCTTATGGGTTTGCCTTAGTTTCCTAGCACTGTTATAACGAAATGCACAAAGTGGATAACTTTAAACAAAAGAAATTTATTGTCACACAGTTCTGGAGGCTGAGAGTCCAAGACCAGGGTTTCAACCATATTGATTACTTTTGGGGCTTTGAGAGAGAATCTGTTCCATGTCTTTCTCCCGGATTCTGATAGCTTCAGGCTTTCCTTAGATTGCAGCTGCAGCGTCACATGGCATCTTTCTTCTCTCTGTCCTTTGTCTGTACTCATTTTTTATAAGAAAAGCACTCATAGAGGATTAGACCCTACCTTCTCTAGTATGACCTCATGTTAACTTAAGTGTAACATTATCAAAGACTCTTTTTTCCACAGAAGATCATGTTCACAGGTATCAGGAGTTAGGATTTCAACATATTTTTTGGTTGAGACACAATTGAATCCATAACTTCCCCACCCCGCCACCCCACCCCAGGTAAGCAAGGATCTTAAGGCAAGTCTTCAATTGCGGATTGGGGTGAAATTTTTATAAGAGTCAATGCAGGGTTCACACGGAGAAGAATTGGTTTAGACACTAGATAAAATAGCAGGCTCATATGAGAGTTATACTGCAGTGAGTTTCAGGGAGAAATTTAGTGTTTTTTATTTCATCTGGTTGTAAAAACATGATTCAGTGAAGGGACTCTCCAAAGACCTTTAGAATTCTAGGACTTTTGAAAGTCCCCAGAAATATATACCAAAAGTTTCATTTGAAATAAAACATATGATCAGGACAACTCACATGCCCTATGGCCTCTGTTCTTTCGTCAAAATATGTTTTAGAGACTCCAGAGGATTTTAGTCTCTCCTGCAACGATTCCAGAGAGGCCCGAGAGTGCCACTAGCTAGAAATATATTTGGCAAAATGTCTGCTGTGCATCCTGCCATCTGCTAGGAGCCAGCCAATAATCAGCTGAAATCCCCAGCAGAAAGAATACCAGGGCAGTCATTGCTCTAGAGATGTGCAGATGCCTAGAGACCTGTTAGTGGTGATTGTATACCTGGGGATTGTGATAGTTCTCTCTCTGCAACTTTGACTCCTCTAGCAATGACTGGGTATATCTAGGAGTGGTCAGAATGCTGACAGAAGTAGGATGAGAGAAAAAAAATACCTCACTGTGATATTACCCAATACCCTGGGAAATGGTGCTTACTGAAGTATAAATCTGAAGTTTTACTCTGCAGTCTTTCGTGACTAACAACTGTAAAAAAAAAAAAAAAAAAATTGCAATGTGCTTTGTGGAATAAAGTTTTTGCAATGAATCACTCAGACAATAACAAAGTCCACATCCTCTCAATCATTATTTTGGAAATGGTTTTGGAATTATTTTGGAATATAAAATTGTTTTTATATTCATATGGACATTGTCATGGATTGAATTGTGTCTCCCCAAAATATGTATCAACTTGGTTAGGTCATGATTCCCAATATTGTGTGGTTGCCCTCCATTTTGTGATTGTAATTTTGTGTTAAAAAGGGTTGGGTTGGATTGTAACACCCTTAATAAGGTCACATCCCTCATCCTATGTAAAGGGAGTTTCTTTAGAGTGTGGTCTGCACCGGCTTTCATCTTACAAGAGATAAAAGGAAAGGGAAGAAAGCAGAGAACAGGGACCCCATACCACCAAGAAAGCAGTGCTGAGAGCAGAGTGCTTCCTTTGGACCCAGGGTTCCTGCAAGGAGAAGCTCCTAGTCCAGGGGAAGTTTGATGACAAGAACCTCCCTCCAGAGCTGACAGAGAAAGCTTTCCCCTGGAACCGACACCCTGAATTTGAACTTCTACCCTAAGAGACTGTAAGAGAATAAAGTTCCGTTTGTGAAAGCCATCCATTTGTGGTATTTCTGTTACAGCAGCACTAGATAACTAAGGCAGAGTACATATTGCGTATATATTTATAGACATAAACATATATTTCTAATATACTCAAACGAACAAACATGTTTCAGGTACAATATGAAGAAAATTACAAGGAGAAAGGGAACATAAGATACTATTAACCTCTCAAGATAGTCTTATTTCTCTTTAAATATAACATCATTGAACAATATTAGTGTAAGTAGACACTGAACAGTGGCTTCACTAGGGTTGGTGTCACTCAATGTGGTAACTCATGGTGTCACCCCCATGGGCCTCCTCTCATACCAGAACATACAGTAATGTTCATTATCAATTTTAATCAAAGAATAATATGTGACAAATATAGTTGTAAATTGCTTAGATGTAGTATTTCTGAGATTGCATGAATACTAACAACAAAATCGTTTTGTAAAATCTTTCTACATTGAATTATAAAGTTATTAGCTACAACATCATTAGTAACTGAGAGGAAGCTTTTTTTGATTTTTCACCTTCTTTTCCTTTAATACTACTTCATTCTCAAAAAAGTTATTGATATAAGTCCACAAATACTAATTACCAAAATATTGTAGCTACAACACCACAAAATTTGACAAAATCAATGACTATAAAAATACCGGCAGCAACGAAAACAACAGTGGGTGCTTATAGCATGTGTAGACAAAACCACGTGATTCAGAATATAATTGTAATTGGGTAATAATGACAGCTCTGACTGAACCACGTCAGAAGGTTCAAGAAATAAATTAGCACAGAGCTTCAGCCTACTAGGTATATTGATACAGGTAAGCTGAGCTTATGAATTTTTTTTTTGTTGTTGTTGTTATAACTAACTACAGGGATTTTTTTTTTTATAAAAAAATAGTAGATTTCTACTGAAACACTGAACAAAAATTTTATAGACATTCATTTATTTGTTGCCTGCACACACCCTTAGTGACAGCACTGGCACTGATTTTTATACCTTCTTCGAGCAATACTTTTTTTTTTTTAACATGTCTATTGATGGTTTGCATGTCTATTGCATGTCTATTGCATGTCTATTGATAGTTAAATAATATATACATACACGATTTCAATAGATTTCATTCTCATATATATATATGTATTTCAATTGCTTTTCAGACTTAAGAAAAACTTAAATCAGTTCTAAGCATTTATGGTAAAATTCCTACCAGCTGGTTCACGATTAATTATAGTAACTTAAGACTTGTGAATAGAGCCAACTGTGAATTGGCAGCATTCACGTAATTAATTTTTATAAGTTTACTAATAATTCAACAAATGCATCAGAGGCTACAGCTAAATGTGTTCAACCTATTCCGTATGTTGTTCTCTTACAGTGATTCCAATTCACCTGCCTTGGCATCAGCCTCTATATAGCCACCAAAATGAATTCAGGTTAGGTCTTATTCTTGTGGTTTGTCCATTTTCCAGGATCTCTAAAGGCAGGAGAAAAATGTCACAGACACAACTTTTGCAGACCTGAGTTCATAACCATCTTGTTTTATGTAGATTATGGCATGGTTTACATATTTGAGATAAGAAATGTTTTGAAGGAATTCCTTGATCAGAACTTTTGACTAACTTATCACAGGACCCACTGAATATAATACAGTACCAGATTTTCTGGAAATATTCTAGGTACGTTAGGTAAGTTGGTATTTCTTACATGTTTCACAGGAGATTCTACATATATGTATAGTACACTGTACAGATTAACAAAACACAGTACAGATTTCTAAAGCAGAAGGGGGACAAACATGAGGCTAAGTAATTTGGATTTTGTGTGTTAATACTGAAGTAACCATCCATCTGTTTGTCAACTGAGATTCCTACCTGCAGCTCACAGGCTTGGAAATCAAATTACCAGGATAGGTCTGTTGCGTACTTTAATACGCCTCAGAAAACTGGTCAGAAGCAGGAAGGCTAGCTATACAGGTCAATGTGGTTTAGATGGGAGAGATTCGCCAGAGGAAGCCCTGTCCTCAGGGCTTCCTCTTGGCTTGCTCTTGCCCTACTCATTAAGATTCTGTGAGCTGATATCCCTGGGCTTTACCTACTCCTCCTGAGTGCGCCCAGGATTTTTGGTGTTTACAACCTTGGCCGCAGTAATAACCCGATAGACTACCAGAAGGTAAAAAAAAAAAAAAAAGGTAAGGATGTTCTAAAAGCTGTCCTGTTCTTTAGTTTTAAATTTACAATTCTTAAGTGAAAATCTACATTATAACTAAAACACTAGAGTGTAATCTAAAATATGTCAAAGAGTAAGGAACGCTTATTCTGTTAAAAAGCAAGGAGTGAAACAAATGCTCCAGGGAGTAACAAAGAAATGGTACACTTATTCAGTCAAAGCAGGAACTAAAATTACCATGTTACTATTGGCTGAAAGGCAATTGATGATGTCAGAAGTGAGCTTATTTTAAAGCGCGGGCTTAGCGGGGTTTGATGGTAACACATACGTTAAGGGTACATGATTGCAAGCGATGTACTGTTTATCTGATCACAGGATAGTTACAAAACAGTCTCAGGATGGGCTTTTCTGGGAACATGTTATTAAAACTGCTTCTTCGAGCATATCTTTTCCTGAGGGTCTATTGTAAAGGAGATTTTTTGTTATGGTGTGTGTTAAAACCCTCTGGGAACAAGAAATGACATCCTGCATCTGCGTGACAACACAGTAAAGACCCTTTGGGAACAAGCTGCAGGCATCTTGCATTGCAGAGAAAAACATTTCCTTTAGGGTACACGGTTAGGCCAGCACTATGGGTAACATTTGCAGAGGCTAAAATAGCAAAGAGAATGAGTTCAGCCTTTAGCATTAGATCAGCTATTCTACTTCAGGTCCGAAAGCTCGATTTGAAGGCACCAGCTCATATATAAAATGGAAAGCAGCTGGCAAAGCACAGTTTGAAGAGAGCAGGGATGAAGTTTGAGCGGGTAGGAGGACACAAAGCCCTGCTAGCCAGCTTCCCTCCCACCTCTTCCCTTGTGACAGCGACAAAGATCCCCTGGCTCAATCATATCACCCTTTAGAGCAGTGTGAAAACCACTGCACTTCTTTAATCCTGCAGAGAGTATCTGATTTCCATCTCAATATGCCTAAGTTGTATTTATACAAAATCTACTTGAAATTTTTCAGTGACAGAACTCATTACCATCTGCAGCTGTATAGTCCCTTATTTATTTTATTTACTGGTTAGAAAATGCATGATAGCGTCCCAAACTGTATCCATGATTTTTTTTTCCCCCCTTCTAATCATCCTTATTCCATCGTCTGGAGAAACCGTACAATTAGTCTATAACATTGCTCTGTGATAGTTGTTTTTTTTTCTTTTTTTTAACTCACAATCACTCGTTGTTGCTGTGTGCCATCAAGTCAATTCCAACTCATAGCCACCCTAAAGGGCAGGGTAGGACAGCTGCATAAGGTTTCCTAGGATGTAATCTTTGTGGGAGCAGATCACATGGCCTTTTCTCCCACAAAACCACTGGTGGATTCCAACCATCGACCATTTGGTTAGCAGCTGAATCCTTAAGCATTGCACCACCAGAGCTCCTCTCTCTCTCCTTAGAAACTTATTTTTCTTTTTATCACGAATTTCATTAGTTATCTCAATTACTGAATAGAGATCTGATGTGCAACGGATCTGACCTTGCTTTCTGTGGCTATTTCATTAAAATCTCAAGCTGTGTGTTATTAATCATAGCTGGGAAACTGTCCTGGCATATACTACACTTTTGGTTGATCCTATATATGTTGTTGGTTTTGATGTTAGCAGCTGAAGTCGGCCCCTGACTCATGGTGACATTATGCACAAAAGGATAGGACCATTGTGATCCATAGTGTTTTCTTTGGCTGATTTTTGGAACTAAACTGCCAGGCCCTTCTTCCTAGCCTACCTAAGGTGAAAATTCTGCTAAAACTGGTTTAACATCACAACACTCAAGACTCCACTGACAGGTGAGTGGTGGCTGCGCCTGAAATGCATCGGCCTAGAACTGATTCCACGTCTCCCACATGAAGGGCAAGAATTCTACCACTGAACCACCACTGCCCTCTTAATCTGGTGTATAAAATCAGTCAAAAAGGCACCGAGCTCTTATGTGTTCTTTATAATGGTAACAAGGTGTCTTTCCCATTTATGGACCAAGCATCACAACACAGATCTAATGCTAAGATAATGATGTGTTTGAGAAAAATTGTCTAATCTAGTTTGCATTTATGATAATAAAATGGTCATAATTTACCCAACATTTTTGTCAAAAAGTTGCCAATTTTCTTCAAAAAAACGTTGACTTTTTTTAACCACTTCATATATATGTTTAATAAAAAGAATGTATGCTCATTCTGCATTGTATGTTCTATTTCTTCAAAATAGAAAATTAAAGAGCATTCAGAGTTTGTGATTCAGCAAAATAAATGAGAAGTTTGTCTGTTTATAACATACACAAAGATTATGTTCTTTCTCCCTTTTGCAAAATCAAGGATGTGATTTGTCTGCTAAATAGCATGATTGATCCTTTCTTACTGTGGTGTTGTCTGAGTTAATAAATCAGGACACAGCTACCACCTCCAAATGTTCAATCCTGACCCTACAATTAGCTTTCCACTGACTCTGGTTCCTGACTGTCAGCACAAACCTCTACTTTGAGCTATCCCATAATTAGTCACACAATACAGTGTCATGTGCTAAAATATCCTGGCTGGTAGAACACTTGCTAACCACTGATCTGTCACATTCCCTGGATGAATTTCATGCCCCTGTTTAGATAAGAGAACCATCAGGCCTACTTACCATTACATTGACACCGATGTGGCATCCCAAATCTGAATGAACCAATTAAAAGTTTTTTAAGCTTTTCTTACATGGCACCAGGCCAAATCCTACCTGCAAAATTTTTGACTGGTCTTTATAAATATGAATAATTTTTTTTTTTTCAGATTGAAAGTATAACCAGAACAGACCCTATGCATGCATTTTGGGTTAATTATGAACAAATAGAAGAGCAGAACTAAAGCAGGTTTCTCCAACTGAATCAGAGAAAAATACATTTCTTTATTATTGGTCTTTTAATTTATTTTTCTATTATTTCCCTTCCAATTATCTGTTACTTTCTAAAATGGAAGACAACCACACAATACTGGGAACCATGGCCTACCCAAGTTAACACCTGCTTTTAGGGGACACAATTCGATCCATGATCCAACAGAATGTGGTAAGCATTGAACAATATCACTAATATCCCACTCAAGTTAACTTTTGCTGAAGATTATTCAAAAGCAGTTGCAGCAGTATATCAACAAGGAACTGCCAGAAATTCAAGCCAGATTCAGAAGAGGATGGAAGGAGGGATACCATTGCTGATGTTAGAAGCATCTTGTCTGAAAGCAGAGAATACCAGGCAGATGTCTACTTGTGTTTTATTGGCTATACAAATGCATTTGACTCTGTGTATTATAACAAATTTTGGATAACATTAGGAAGAATAGGAATTTCCGAACGCTTCATTGTGCTCATGATAAGCCTGTACATAGACCAAGAGGGAGTCATTCAA
Source organism: Elephas maximus indicus (assembly GCF_024166365.1). Classification (NCBI taxonomy): domain Eukaryota; kingdom Metazoa; phylum Chordata; class Mammalia; order Proboscidea; family Elephantidae; genus Elephas; species Elephas maximus. The sequence continues at coordinate 132,763,310 of NC_064823.1, read as the reverse complement.
ACAGAACGAGAGATTACTGAAAGGTTTAAAATCAGGAAAGGTGTGTGCCAGGGTTTTATCCTTTCACCATAGCTATTCAGTCTGTATGCTGAGCAAATAATCTGAGAAGCTGAATTATACGAAGAAGAATGCGACATCAGAATTAGAGGAAGACTCATTAACAACCTGCTAGGTGCAGAGGACACACCTTGCTTGCTGAAAGTGAAGAGGACCTGAAGCACTTACTGGTGAAGATCAAAGGCTACAGCCTTCAGTACGGATTGCACCTCAACATAAAGAAAACATCCTCACAGCTGGACCAACAAGCAACATCATGATAAACAGAAAAGACTGAAGTTGTCAAGGATTTCATTTTACTTGGATCCACATCATTAGCCATGGAAGCAGCAGTCAAGAAATCAAATAAAGTATTGCCTTGGAAAATTCTGATGCAAAAGACCTCTTTAAAGTGTTAAACAACAAAGATGTCAATTTGAGGAGTAAGGTGCCTCTGACCCAAGCCATGATGTTTTCAGTCACCTCACATGCATGTGAAAGCTGGACAATGAATAAAGAAGATCAAAGAAGAATTGATAACTTTGAATTATGGTGTTAGTGAAGAATATTGAATATAACATGGACTTCCAAAGGAACAGACAAGTCTGTATTGAAAGAAACATGGCCAGAATGCTCCTTAGAAGTGAGGAGGGGAGGACTTTCTCTCACCTACTTTAGACATGTTATCAGGAGGAACCCGTCCCTTGAGAAGGGCATTATGCTTGGTAAAGAGGAGGGTCAGCAAAAAAGAGGAAGTCCCTCAATGACATGGATTGACAGTGGCTGCAAAAATCAGCTCAAACATAGCAACAATTGTGAGGATGGCAGAGGACAGGGCATTGTTTTGTTCTGTTGTACGTAGGGTCACTATGATTCGGTACTGACTCGATGGCAACTAACAACAACAACAACATTTATTTTTTTCAAATTTGGCTCTCAATATTTGTCTCACTTCTTAATTGCGTTCTACTTATATAGATACAAAAACTTTGTCTCCATATTTGATTTCCTGGTAATATATATGATCAAGAAACAGTTATTGAAGATGTAAGAATTCAAAAGAAAAATTTTATTTAATTTATAATCTAAATGAGGGACAACAGGCATATTTCTTTTTCTTTTTTTTTTTTTTTAACATTACTTCCCAGTAAATAAACAAATTTAAGGACCCAGCATGTTTCAAGAAACAGGCAATAAGGTCATACTGAAAGTACTTATAGTACCTAGTGAAGATAATTTAATGAGTCCTTATTATTTTTATCATTTATATATTTATTTGTTTATTTATTAATATATATTTTAACACAGTGTAGAGTATATTTATTTATTTGGTGGGCAATAGATTTTGACTAAGGAAGAAAGGAAATTCAATGGGGAAACAAAATTATCTTAAACAATTGATACAAGAACAACTGGATATATATAAAATGACAACAGCAAAAAGCAACTTTGATCACTACTTCACACCGTACACAAAAGTTAACTGAAGATGGATTTAAGTGTTAAGACTTTGTGACTTTAGGCTAGGCAAAGATTTCCTAGACTGGACAAAAAATATTAACCATAAAAATAGAACTGAAAAATTCAAATTTCATCGAAGTTAGAAACATTGATCTTCAAAGGTCACGATTAAGAAACTGAAAAATGAAATTATAGATTTGAAGAAAATGGAATGCATATAACCGACAAGGAACTTGTGCCTAAAATGTAAAAGAACTCTTAGAAATCAATAGTAAAAATACAGACAAACCAGTTTATGAAGAACTGGCCAAAATCTTCAAAATTATTTTTACAAAAGAAGATACAAAAGTATCCCAAAATTACATTAAAAGATGCCCATCATCATTAATCTTAAGGTAAATGCAAGTTAAAACAATGATGTGACATTTCCTACACATACTAAGGTATCTAAAATTAGAACAAATTACCCTACCGAATGTCAGCAAGTATGTGAAACAATTGGAATGATTGTGTATTTCTGATGAGAGTATAAAAAAGTTCAACCACTTGGGAAGAGCGTATGACATTCCTTATAAAGTTAAACATTCTTCTACTTTATTATTCAGCAAAACCTCTTTTAAGTATTTATTCAAGAGAAATGAAAACATATGTCCTTACATATTGCACAAGTGTTCATATCAGCTTTATTCATAATACCCTCAAACTGGAAACAAGCCAAATGTTCATAGACAAAAATTAAGTAAACAAATTTTAGTATATTGATAAACAGAATATACAACACTGACAAATGCCAAAACTATTTTGTTGACAAAAAGAAGCCAGATACAAAAAAATACATATTGTATGAGTTAATTTTTATGCTTTCTAAAAGTGAAACTAAATAATGGAGATAGAAATTATGTGTTTGTCCCAAGAGTATGAATGGACTTTCACCGGGCAGGGGCATAGGGAGCTTTCTGAGATAATGAAAATATTCTATATTTTGTTTGCAATTATGATTTTATAGATATATACTTTTGTTAAATCTTATCCAACTCAAAATTTATATCTGTACATTTAATTGTATATACATTTTATTTTGTAAAAATTTTTGAAGGTATACATTAACACAATTAAAATAATGCCATTTATTTTTAGTAAATACCTATATAGAAGAGAGAAAAACTGTGTGACTCAATAGATTAAGAAATACAATCATAAAAGCAACACACACTGTTGAATTTAATAGTTGATAATTTTCTTCATCTATATAGCAAAAAAAGTTAAAATATTAATTAAGATTCTTCTGATATTTAAAGAGTTTGTGTAAAACTTAGAATCTGCATAACATCTGATAAAAAATACTGACTCTTAAATATTATCACTAGATATTCTCAATAAGAACATAACTTGAGAGCTAGAATTTCCTTTAGAATATTGAAAAAAATAGCTTACACTTCTCCAAAGGATTAAAAACTGCACAAGGCTGTGATAGGAGGTAAGAGAGCCGAGAATTATCTTTTGGCATGCTCTATAAATATTCTAGTGGACCTATGAGTAAAATAATGACATCATCTTAGCAAAATTTGCACCATCATTACCAGAAACATCACAAGAGAAATAACAACGTTTGAGTGTATTTATGGCTTAGGATATGAGACTGTGAAACACTCAGGGACTTGTTTAAATAGAGTTGTCTTAAAGAAACCATTAAAGAAACAAACTAAGGTAAATATGAGATGAACTGACCAAGGAACAGCTGACTAAAGAAAGCAGCATCTTGGTGCCACCTGCTTATTTTCTCTTTTAGTAATCATAGCCTTGTCTTTACATTAGAATAAAATATTTAGATTAAGTGATTTTGTTTTTATTCACAATAATTTTATTAAAAAAACAGTTTCTTGGTAATAAGGGAAAATTGTGTTTGATTGAACTACTCATTCCTTTTTTTAAATAGCTGAGGATGGAGCAGGACCAGACAGTGTTTCCTTCTGCTGTACATAGGGTCGCTATGAGTTGGAACCCACCGGCGAGACAGCACCTAACAACAACAATCCAAAGCGAACCTTGGTTATTTACTTTTTTTTTGTAACACCCGTTTCCCATTCCTTAATCCTACATGAGTGAAAGAAAAGCTTAATTTTCTTGGAAATACCCTAGTAATATGGCTGTGCTAATAGATATATTTGCCAAAGGAGATTCTGTTATAAGAGGACTAACTGTACATCAAAACCAAAAAACCAAACCCAGTGCCGTCGAGTCGATTCCGACTCATAGCGACCCTATAGGACAGAGTAGAACTGGCCCATCGAGTTTCCAGGAAGCGCCTGGCGGATTTGAACTGCCGACCCTTTGGTTAGCAGCCGTAGCACTTAACCACTATGCCACCAAGGTTTCCCTAACTATGCATAGAAGGTATTAATAGCAGGAAAAGTAAGTTTTTTTATTAACTAAATACAAACTGTTAACTTATATAGTGCTGTGTCACACTGTCACACTCTATTGTAATGATCCATGACTTGACCTTCCTTCCTTCAAGTTTGAAAGCCTGCATCATGTTCTCCTAACAGATCACACATTGCAGAAGCTTAATAAATATTTGTTGAATGAGTCGATTCATGAAGCAATATAAGCACTGAATATTTATGATGTGGTTCATCTCCTTTCTTGATTAATTTTTACTATGGTCAGATTTTCTGTCCTCTAGAATTCAACTGTGTATTTAAACAATAGTGATTAAAAAATGATAACTATATGATAAATTTCTCAATATACTTCCATATCTATCTAGAATTTTTACTATTGATTTTTTTGTTACTACATCAGTGCTATGTTCTTAGTACTTCAATTTTAAAATTTTAGGACTACCTACTCTAGAGATATTATTTTTGCCCCCCCCCATTGGCTAACCGGTGATTCCTAGTTAAAGTAGATCTTATAAAATTTTTATTTTAGTAATAGAATTTATGGATCAATGAGAAAAGAACTGACCTTTTTATAATATTGAGTTATTTATTCAGGAATATGATAGCTCTTTCCATTTATTAAAGACTCTCACGCTGTTCAGTGAAAATCTGCAGTCTGTTTTATATCGATTTTCAATCTATTTTTTATAGTTATTCTTCAACTCACGCATTTGTCACTGCAGGATGACAGAATAATTTAACTGGTTTACATTATATTTCCAAATTGTTTATTGTTTGTTTAAAAACAATCCTTGATTTCTTGCATATATTTTTTGTTTCTGGTAGCACAGTACTGTAGTCAAGAGAATTTGTTCTTTTATCAGATTTCTCCATTTAAAAGCTATCTTCTTTTCCTGTTGTTTGGACAGCATTAGGCTAGTTAATCAACTTCTTTCATGGCGTCAGACTTCCTATCTTTTCAAGTGCAGCAAAGTGTGCAAATAATATCCCAGCCTCCGCCCTAGTGTCGTTTTAGCTATTTACATGAAGCCAACTGCAACTCATGGCAACTTAATGTATAACAAAACACGATGTTGCCTGGTCTTTTACCTGGCGTGATAGATGTTATGTTGAGTTTATTGCTGTGGCTGTAGGGTCAACCTATTCGTTGAAGTTTTTCCTCATTTTCTTTGGCTTTCCACTTTATCAAACATCATGTCCTTTTCTAGCTTTTGGTGTCTCCTATTAATCCCTTCCTGTAGGTTTGCCCACAGAGATACGTCCAAAACTCTTTGGGTGGTTCATTTGAAAAAGTTCTTTAAAAAGGCCTTTTCACCTGGCAGAGGTCTCTGCACTCCTCCCTTCCTCCTTTTCACTATGTGAGATGTGGAATTGATGGCTACATTACCAAGGAAATGTTAATAATGTTAAGGATGCTGGAGCAGAAAGATACAAGGAGACTGGCTGATCCATAACTTCATGGACACTCTAGACAAACCCACCCTGGGGTCCCTTTAGCCTTATTTATTTTACATGCATAAATGCAAACTATGCCTTTTCTGAGAAATTGTTATTATGTGTCCCTGTCACTAACAGCAAACACGGTTGATAACTGAGAGACCTTTTACATGGTGTATTTGTGAGAATTACATGACCTAATATAAACGTAGCTTATTAGAACAGTATCTGACATACATTATTCCCTTCATGACTGTTAACTGTTATTATCTGGTCAAGCCTTGAACACACATCATTTTAATGATACAGTAATTTTGCTGTTGATGTTATTATCATTGACTTTCTTGAGCTTTCATGGTAATAAATATATCATTTAAGATAATAAAAAGCTATTATTTTTCTTACAAAAATACATATACTTTTTTTTTTTCTTTTCGATAGTATTGAAAAGGGCTTCCAAAAAAAGCATTAAATAAATAGCCACGTGTATTACAGGCATGCTTATCTTATTGATGGTATAAGTGACTTTTAATTTTCACTGTGCAAGACTGTTTTAGATGTTTCTGATAAATTTTATATTGTGATAATTCTTGGGTTTTCCTAACACAACAGTTAGATTTTATTTTTGTTGTTATTGATTTGTTTATGTTTTGTTTTGACCAAGTTTGAGCTTATAAGCTCATTTTCCATATATATATTACAAGGCATTGCAACTTGGCATGGCCTCTCAATAGTTGTGTGACCTTGGGAAATTTACACAACTCTCTAGGTCCGACTTTCTGTTCTACAAATAGGGATAAAAATCTTCCTTATCTCTTAGGGTTATTGTAACTGGTTAATGCATATAAAACATATAGAACAATGATTGAAATGCAGAAAGAACCACAAAAGGGCTACCATTGATAACAAGTAAAACAATGATGATTGACATGCTCATATTACTCAATATCCTCATTTAAAACTTTTCCTTTATTCCAAGTAGGAAATAAATCCAAAACTGAGAAAAAGTTATTTGAATTAGAATTTGTGTACCTCATTCACATTGGAGACATATTCATAATGTACTATTTTTTTTTAATTTCAAGTAGAAAAAATAGATTTTATCTTAGAAAACAAATTGATAATGCTTCACTATGTGCTTTTTTACTTTGGTATACTTTAAATTGCTCATATGTAAATTCAAGTTCAAATTGAAGTTGAGGAAATTTGAAACAAGTCCATGAAAGCCAAAGCATGACCTTGAGTACATCCACATGAATTTAGAGATCATCTCAAGAATAGATTTGATCCATTGAACACTAATGACTGAAGACTAGATGAGTAGTGGGATGACATCAAGGACATCATGCATGAAGAAAATTAATTAACCCTTTCATATCTCAATTATTTTCTACTTTGAGTTTTTCATTGATACCAGGTAATTTTGTTATGATAGTATGCTGAATCATTGAGTGACTCTGAATTTTTGATAGGTAGCATTTTTTTTCCGTTGCCTCCTCCCAGTAGCTTACCCTCTGCTCCAGAGGGACACACCAGGTCCCACTAATTATACCCCTAGTGCTCCCACAGAGTCCATTCTGACATGTGTCCCAAATAAAAATTTTTGAAATTTCCAAAAGTACAGAAATCTCATATAATACCCTGTAAAAACAGTAATTCATGGCACATGCCATTTCTTCAGTTTCAAACAGTCATAAAGACCCCTACCTTGTAGAAGCATGTACTATAATTGGGAAAGAAGCTCTCAAAAAACCAGAGAAGCTGAAAATATTTGTGGGTGTCTTCTGGGACAATGTGCATGAAAGGTTTAAAAAGACAGGAAAGAAAGAAAAGACCTAAAGTGATGTCAGAAGAGACCCTGAAACTTGCTTTGAAAGTAGAGTAACTAAGAAAATGGAAGAAATGATGAAGTAAAAGAGCTGAATAGAAGATTTCAAAGGATGGCCCGAGAAGAAAAAGTAAAGTGTTATAATGAAGTATACAAAAACCTGGAATTAAATAACCAAAAGGGAAGAAGATATTCAACCTTTCTCAACCTGAAAGAATTGAAGAAAATATTCAAACATCAAGCCAATATATTACATGGTGTTTTCAATCACCTTATATGCACAGAAAAGCTGACAATGAACAAGGAAGGCCAAAAAGAATTGATGTCTTTGAATTATGGTGTTGGCAAATTATATTGAATACACCATGAATTTCCAGGAGAATGCACAAATCTGTCTTGGAAGAAGTATAGCCAGAATGCTCCTTAGAAGCAAGTATGGCAAGAATTTGTCTCACATACCTTGGACAAGTTTTCAGGAGGGACCAGTTCCTGGAGAAGAACAAAATGCTTAGCACAGGATCAGCAAAAATGGACAACCCTCAATGAGAGGGACTGACATAGTGGCTGCAACAATGGGCTCAAGCATAACAACAATTATAAGGACGGTGCAGGACCAGGCAGTATTTTGTTCTGTTGCATACAGGGCCACTGTGAGTAGGAAATGACTCGATGCCACCCAAAAGTATCAACAACAAAAGGGCCAAATATTGAAGGACTCAGGAAACATCAAAAGAAGATGGAAGGAATAGAGTCACTGTATCAAAAAGAGTTGGTTGGTGTTCAATATTCCAGAAGGTAGAATATGACCAAGAACTGATGGTATTAAAGAAAGAAGCTCTGCTCTGAAGGCACTGTTAGAAAACAGGCTCCAGGAATTGACAGAATACCAAATGAGATGTTTCAACAAACAGTTTTAATGCTGGAAGATCTCACTCATCTATGCCAAGAAATTTGGCAGACAGCTATGTGATCACCCGACTAGAGGAGATCCATATTTGTGCCCATTCCAAAGAAAGGTGATCCAACAGAATGAGAATATTATCAAACAATATCATTAATATCACATGTAAGTAAGATTTTGCTGAAAGTAAATCAAAAATGGTTGCAGTAATACACCAGCAGGGATCTGCCAAAATGGAAGCTGAATTCAGAAGAAGACTTGGAACTAGGGATATCATTGTTGATGTCAGATGGATCTTGGCTAGAAGCACAGAATACTAGAAGGATGTTTCCTCTGTTTTATTGACTATGCAAAGGCATTTGACTGTGGATCATAACACATTATGGATAATGTTGTGAAGAATGGAAATTCCAGAATACTTAATTGTACTCATGAAGAACCTCTGCATAGAAAAAAAAGCAGTTGTTCGAACTGAACAAGATAATACTGCATGGTTTAAAATCAGGAAAGGTGTCCCTCAGGGTTGTATGCTTTCACTATACTTATTCAATCTGTATGCTGAGCAAATAATACGAGAAGCTGGACTACAAGAAAAACACAACATCAGGATTGAATGAGGGCTCATTAATAATCCGTGATATTCAGATGACACAGCCTTGGTTGCTGAAAGTGAAGAGGGCTTGAAGCACTTCTAATGAAGATCAAAAACTATAAACTTCAGTATGGATTGGCCCTCAACAAAAAGAAAACAGAAATCCTCACAACTGGACCAACAAGCAACATCATTATAAACAGAGAAAAGATTGAAGTTGTCAAGGATTTCATTTTACTTGGATCCACATCAACGGCCATAGAAGCAGCAGTCAAGAAATCAAATGACATATGTCATTGGCAAATCTGCTGCAAAAGACCACTTTAAAGTGTTAAAAAGCAAAGATGTCACCTAGAGGACTAAGGGGTGCCTGAGCCAAGCCATAGTATTTTTAATCACCTCATATGCATGGGAAAGCTGGACAATGAATAAGGAAAACTGAATAATTGATTTTTTAGAATTATGGTATTGATGAAGAACGCAGAATACACCATGGACTGCCAGAAGAATGAACAAATCTGTCTTGGAGGAAGTAGAGCCAGAAAGTTCCTTAGAAGTGAGGATGGCTATACTTTGTCTCATGTACTTTGGACATGTTATTGGGAGGTACCAGTTCCTTGAGTAGGACATGATGTTTGGTCAAATGGAGGGTCAACGAAAGAGAGGAAGACACTCAATGATATGGACTGATTCAGCGGCCGCAACAATGGGGTCAAACATAGCAATGATTGTGAGGGTGGCACCTTACTGGACAGTGTTTAGTTTTGTTGTACATTGAGTTAGTATGAGCTATAATTGACTCTATGACATTAATAACAAGTTTTATAGAAGTAATATATAAATTTTCTGGTCCTTGTGCCTTCATTGGCTATGACTACTTGATCACCTTTCAAATGAAATCAGACATTATTCATGTGGCCCTGTATTCCATGTCTTTTATAGCTGATGTTGACATTTCATATTGACTTGGAAAATCATTATGGATATCGATTTTAAAATATAAAAATGTATATTAATGTAAATATTACTTTCTATATATTATATTTTTGAAGAAGTGTTTTATTTTATACATGTGTATGTATATATGCATATTCCAAACATGTATATACAGAAGCTATAAAAATGTATACTTTATATATAGAAAGATAATATGTATATATTCTATCACTTCTATATCTACATATAAGGAGTGTGTGTGTGTGCCTGTGTGTATAAAACCAAAGAAACTAAACCACTTTCTATCGAGTAGATTCTGACTCATAGAAACTCTGTCTACATATAAGTATATGTATATATTACATACACATATACACATATAAGTATGTATACATATTTAGTTTATACAGTCTGCTTATATTTGTTTCCTGTTTTTTATGTCTCAAATTTTTGTAGAATTTTTTTATACATTGGTCATTTCAAATAATCTTCATCTGAGTTTCCTGTGGGGAAGGGAGTTCACTCATATTTTCAAAAATAAGCATGAAAACCATAGACACGTTTATATAAAGCAATCATATCCATGTATGCATCCACTGTGTTATTTGTTTTAGCTAATGTTTTATAATTTTAGCTTGTATTTTTTTTTCCACCCCTAAAGATACGACCTATAAACTTTTTTCTAAGGATGCTTTGGTCATATGATGTGAGGTATTTAAATAGCATTTACATGAACCTACCTTTGTCTATGACACTGTAAACCCAATTTTGATTTCTTTTGGACATATTTATTTATTCATTTAACTTTTAAAAATAATTTTATTTTTTGTTGTTGAAAATGTGCACAGTAAAAATACACCAATTCAAAAATTTCTACATGTGTAATGCAGTGACATTAATCACATTTCTCAAGTTGTACAACCATTGTACCCTCCTTTTCTGAGTTATTCTGCCACCATTAACATGATCTCCCTGTCACCTAAGTTTTTTCTCTAACCTTTCAAGTTGCTGTTGTCAATACAATCCCATATAGTTCTTTAAAAGGGTGCAAAACTCAAGGCAGAAAATTTTCCTTAATAACTTTTTTTATTTTTTATTGTACTTTAGATGAAGGTTTACAGAGCAAACTAGTTTCTCATTAAACAATTAATACACATAGTATTTTGTGACATTGTTTGCCAACCCCACAACATGTCAACACACTCCCCTTCTCCACCTTGGGTTCCCCATTGTCAGATTTCTTGTCCCCTTCTGCCTTCTTGTCCTTGACCCTGGGCTGGTGCCCCCTTTAGTCTCGTTTTCTTTTATAGGTCTATCTAATCTTTGGCTGAAGGGTGAACCTCAGAAGTGACTTTATTACTGAGCAGTAAGGGTGTCCAGGGGCCATACTATCTGGATTGCTGACACGATATTTATTTAGAAGATCAATTCTATTTTCTATGGTCTCAAATTATCCAGGAATTTTTTGTTGTCATTTTATTTTTAATTCCCCTGATCTGAGGGTATACTGTAAATAATTTCTGTTTTTTGCAAATATTGAGTTTTCTTTCTTTCTTTCTTTTTTTTTTTTTTTGTATACACACTTTAGGATCATTCATATAATACTGCATGGGTCCTGAAAAAATTCTGTCCTTGGCTTTTAAGGATTTAAAATATAAATACTTACACCAATATTTCTATAATGTAGAAAGATGTATAGGTACTTTTCAGTTCAGCATAGAAATAATACTTTATAAAGTCAAATGCCATGTGGTAACATTAAAAAACAAACAAAGAAACAAAAAAAAAGCCATAGAATAGAATGCACATTTTCTAAACCCCTGGTTTAAAAACATAAAGCTTGATAATTTAACAAATTACCTGCATTGTAAGTAATTTTAAAAAAGCAAATCCTGAACAAAGAACTATATTTTGCACACAATAAGATATATTTCAGGAGGCGGAGCCAACACTGGTATTTCAGACAGAAGTACCATGTCGTCCCCCCAGAGCAAAGACCCAAAAAACTAATTAAAATAGAGACAAACATTAATCCTGAAACCCTAAGCATCAAATGAAGAGATAAAGATCTCAACCAAGCACTGAATGGAATAGGAAAGTGACAGAGAACAGAAGGTGAGGAAAGATACGATGGAAGTCTGCTATCAGCCAAGGCAGCACTGATTCACCATCGTGGACTCTTTGTCGGAGTATGGGAAAGCAGCTTCACGAAGCTCCCAGCAGGAGACAGAGCACCCAGTAACCAGAGACACATGCTTTCCCACCCCCCACCCTTCTTCCCTCTGCTCAGCCTCTACTGCTTCCCAGCTCAGCCAGGAGGCCCTGGCTCCTCGCTGAGAGGATTCACCCTGCTTATACCAGCCAGCTCCTTCAGTGCCATTTTGTTGTTGGTGGTGTTGCTTTTTTCAGCTTCTTTTGGTTTCTTCTCTACATCTCACCTCCTCCTCCTCCTTTCTCTCAAACAGCTGGCTCTGTGCGCTATCTTTCCTTCTTCCTGACAGGGTGTGAAGTGCTGCTCAGCTGGGGAACTGCTTCCCCAGTCTGTGTTGCCACGTTGGTGGGATCCCCAGGACCTTTTTTTGTTTTGTTTGTTTGTTTTATTTTTTCTTTTCGAGGCGTGGGAGCCCCTTCTAGCCAGGCTGTGCTGTATGGCCTGAGACCCAGTTCCCCGGTCTTCACAGTGATGCAGGTGGGGTCCCTGGAGGTTTTTCTTTTCTTTTCATTATATTTATTTATTTTTCTTTTTGTTTTCCTTCATTACTTCTCCTTTCTCCACTCCAATGGCAAGCTACCTTAGCACTCTTTTTTGTTGTTGTTGTTTCTTCTTTTTTGTTGTTTCTTCTTTTTTGTTGTTTGTTTTCTGCTCCTGTTTCTCTCTCCTCTCTCTCTCTCCTTTTCCATATTTATCTTAGCTCCACACATCACATTCCCCTCGTTCCTGCTTACCTGCACTGTGCACTGAACATCACACCTCCAAACAGCACACGCATAACCTACTGGGACCTGTCCTACACTGATTCCTGGCCCACGCTGTTGGCCCTAGTATGTGTCATTAACAACCCATCCCAATCCTTCCACTTGAGCTGGACCTGCCATGCCGCACCATAGCTGGGCAACTGACCCTATCTGTTGGACAAGGAGCTGAAAAGTATCATACCCACAGAGGAGGAAACAACAAAGAACATACAGTCTGCCTGCTCAAACATAACCAAATAAAACAAAAAAAAAGCAAGAGGAAACAAACAAATCAACAGTCAATAAATGAAGAAAATAACAACTGAATGCCAAGAAGAGAGCAGAAAATATCAAAACATATATATATATATATATATATATAAAATTGGACAGGATGGTTCCAGTAGATATCCAAAATAAGACATCAGATGACTTTCCAGTAGAAGAAAAGGCACTAGAACTACCAGATAGGGAATTCAAATCTCTAATATACAGACCTATCGAAGAGCTGAAACAAAAAGCAGACAAAAATGAGGAAAAAATAGGCAAATTCATGGGAAATACAGATCAAATAATGCAAGTATTCAGGAAAATAATACAGAAACAAAATGCTGAAAGAAATTCACAACTAGAAATCATACAGAAACAACAAGTAGAAATTCAAAAGAAGGACAGCAAGATTTCAGAAATGGACAGTGTCATAGAAGGGCTGAGGAGCAGGTTTGAAACAATAGAAGACAGGATCAGCAAAATTGAAGACAAACACTTGGATACAACTTTGTTTAAGGAAAAATAAAAAAAAAAAAAAGAAAGAAACCCTGAGAATTATGTGGGATACAATCAAAAGCAAAAATTTACAAGTGATTGGAGTTCCAGAACAGGTGAGGAAAATGGGAAATATGGAGAGGATCATCGGAGAACTGTTGATAGAAAACCTTCCTAATATCATGAAAGATGAAAAGCTAATCATCCAAAAAGCTCAACAAACCCCATATAGGATAGACCCTGTCATGGATTGAAGTGTTTCCCCTCAAAATATCTGTCAACTTGACTAGGTCATGATTTCCGTGTATGAGTGTATGGTTGTGGACCACTTTATCTTCTGATGTGATTAAATCCTATCATTATGATGTAATAAGATGGATTAGTGGTAGTTAAACTGATGAGGTCTACAAGATTAGATTGTGTCTTAAACCAATCACTTTTGAGATATAAAAAACAGAAGAAAGCAGAGAGACATGGGAACCTCATACCACCAAGAAAGTAGTACTGGGAGCAGAGTGCATCCTTTGGACCAGAGGTTCCTGCTCTGAGATGCTCCCAGACCAAGGGAAGACTGATGACAAGGACTTTCCTCCAGAGCCGACAGAGAGAGAAAACCTTCCCCTGGAGCTGGCACCCTGAATTCAGACTTCTAGCCTACTGGGCTGTGACAGAATAAACTTCTCTTTGTAAAAGCCAACCACTTGTGGTGTTTCTGTTATAGCAGCATGAGATGACTAAGGCAAACACCAAAAGAAAATCACTAATGCGTATCATAATCAAACTTACTAAAACCAAAGACAAAGAACCCTGAGAGCAGCTTCAGGAGGACGAAAACTCACATACCAAGGGGAAACAATAAGACTACGCTCTGATTATTTGGCAGAAAACATACAGGTGAGAAGGCAATGGGATGACATATATAAAACTATGAAAGAAAAAAATTGTCAATCAAGAATAATATATCCTGCAAAACTCTCTTTCGAACACAATGGTGAAATTAGGGCATTGCCCAATAACCAGAAATTAAGGGCATATATAAAAAACAAACCAAACCTACTAGAATTATTAAAGGGAGTCCTTCGGTTTGAGATCAAACAACACCAGATGACAGTCTGAATCTGGGATGCAATACCACACCAGCCACATACCAACCTAGGAAATGAACTCCCAAGGACTATTCAAAACTGAAAGATTTACAACTGGGAACCAGAGAGGTAAATCTGTAAATGACAACAATGTTAGAACAATAAACAAGGGAATAAAAGGGTAGGTATAGAACTTCCTAATGAAGAGGAAGGCAAGATGATACCAAGTGATATTAAAAAAAAAAGATTTTTTTTTTTTTTTATTAGACTCATTCAAATCTAAGAAGGTAATGGTAAATTTCAAGGCAACCAGAAAGTTAACAAATCTACTTATAAAAATACGGAAGAAAAACATAAAGTTTCAGTGAAAACAAAATATACAATAACAAAAGAAATGGAAAAAAATCACATATAAAAGGAATTCAGCTCAGGTGACTAAGAGGGACAAAGAAAACATCAGCACCATAAAAAAAAAAAAAAAGCAGTACAAAATGACAGCAATAAACTCACACCTATCAATAATTATATTGAAAGTAAATGATCTAAATGCACCCATAAAGAGAGCGTGACTGAATGGATTAAAAAAAAAAAAAAAGAATCCATTAATATGCTGTCTACAAGAGACACAACTTAGAAACAAAGACGCAAATTTATTAAAAATCAAAGGATGGAAAAAAAATACATCAAGTAAACGGCTTCCAAAAAAGAGCGGGAGTAACAACACTAATCTCAGATAAAAGAGACTTTAACACAAAATCCACTGTAAAAGACAAAGAAGGGCACTATATAATGGTTAAAGGTATGATCAATCATGAAGACATAACCATAATAAATATCTACACACCCAATGACAAGGCTCCAAAACACAAAAAAGAAACTCTAAGTGCACTAAAAAGAAAAATTGGCAGTTCCACAATAATAGAAGGAGTCTTCAACGCACCACTCTCGGTAAAGGATAGATCATCTAGAAAGAAACTCAACAAAGATACAGAAGCTCTACAGGACACCATCAGCCAGCTTGACCTTGTAGACATATATAGAACAATCACCCAAGAGCTACACAGGATACATTCCTTTCCAATGCACGTGGAACTTTCTTCAGCGTAGACCTTGTCTTAGGCCACAAAGCAAACCTCAACAAAATCCAAAACACTGAAATAATACAAAGTATCTTCCCTGACCAGAAACCATCAAAGTAGAAATTAACAACAGGAAGAATAAAGAAAAAAAAATAATAATTACCTGGAAACTGAATGACACCCTGCTCGAAAACCACTGGGTAATAGAAGAAATCAGAGACAGAATTGAAAAATTGCTAGATCAAACGAGAATGACAACACTTCATACCAAAACCTTTAGGACAGAGCAAAGGAAGTCCTCAGAGGTCAATTTATAGCAACAGATGCACACATCAAAAAAGAAAAAAAGAAGAAAGGGATAAAATCAAATCATTAGCTATACAACTTGAACAAATAAAGAACAGCAAAAGAAGCCCACAGCCAGCAGAAGGAAATAATAAATATTAGAGTGGAAATAAGTGAAATAGAGAATAGAAAAACAAGAGAAAGAATCAAAACCAAAAGTTGGTTCTTTGAATGGATCAACAAAATAAAAACCACTGGCCAAATTGACAAAGCAAAAACAGGAGAGGGCACAAATAACCCAAGTAAGAAATGAAATGGGGGACATTACAATAGGCCCAACTGAAATAAAAAGGGTCATAACAGAGTATTATGAAAATCTATACTCTAACAAATTTGAAAACCAGAGGAAATGGAGAAATTTCTAGAAACACACTACCTACCCAAACTAACACAAAATGATGTTGAAAACCTGAACACATGAATGACAAGAGAGAAGAGATTGAAAAGGTAATTTAAAAAAAAAAAAAAAACTCCCAACAAAAAAAGTCCTAGGCCAGATTACTTCACTGGAGAATTTTACCGAACATTCAGAGAAGAGCTTACACCAGTACTACTCAAACTATTTCAGATCATAGAAAAGGAAGCAATACTTCTGGATTCATTCTATGAAGCAAACATAACCCTGATACCAAAACCAGGAAAGACAGCACAAAAAAAGAAAATTTCACACCAGTACCTCTCATGAATGCAGAAATTTTCAACAAAATTCTAGTCAATAGAATCCAGTATCATATCAAAAAAATAATACATTGTGACCAAGTAGGACTCATACCAGATATGCAAGGATGGTTCAACATTAGAAAAGCAGTCAAAGTAATCTACCACATAAATAAAAGAAAAGAGTCACATGATCACCTCGATCTATGCAGAAAAGGCACTTAAAAAGGGCCAACATCCATTCCTGATAAAAACTCTCAATGAAATAGGTATAGCAGGGAAATTCTTCAACATAAGAAAGGAGCCGTGGTGGTACAGTGGTTAAGAGCTATAGCTGCTAACCAGAAGCAGGCAGTTCAATCCACCAGCTGCTCCTGGTAAACACTATGGGGCAGTTCTACTCTCTCCCACGGGGTCACTATGAGTTGGAATCAACTCGATGACAATGGGTTTGGTTTTTGTTTATTTGTTTTTTAATACAAGACCAAGAACTGAAACTGTTTTTTTGTTTGTTTTCTTTACACAAAACCAACAGCCAAATCATTCTTAATGGAGAGAGGCTGAAAACATTTCCCTTGAGAACAAGATCGAGACAAGGATCCTGTTTATCACCACTCTATTTAACATTGTTCTGAAAGTTCTAGCTAGAGCAATAAGGCAAGAAAAATAAATAAAGGGCATCCAAATTGGTAATGAAGATGTTAAACTGTCCCTATTTGTGGATAATACTTTACTACATAGAAAACCCAAAAGACTCTGTGAAAAAACTCCTGGAACTAATAGAAAATTCAGCAGATTAGCAGGATACAAGATAAACATACAAAAAGCAGTTGGATTCCTATACACCAACAAAAAGAACCTTGAAAAGGAAAAACACTAAATAGACAATAGATAAGTGATAACTTTGGTGAAGGGTAAGATAGTACAATCCACACTCGCTGTTGGGCCGATTTGCTGGGCTGAAGGCTGTGGGGGCCATGGTCTCAGGGAACATCTAACTCAATTGGCATAACATAGTTTATAAAGAAAATGTTCTACATTCTACTTTGGTGTGCAGCATCTAGAGTCTTAAAAGCCTGTGAGTGGCCTTCTAAGACACTCCACTGGTCTCACCACTTTGGAAGCAAGGAAAACTAATCAAAGAAGTGAAAGATTAGTCCAAAGTACTAATGAACCATATCTACCACAGCCTACACGAGACTGAGCCCAGTAAAACTAGATGGTGCCAGGCTACCACCACTGACTTCTCTGACATGGATCACAATACAGGGTCCCAGACAGAGGTGGAGCAAAATGTAGATCAAAATTCTAACTCACAAAAAAAAAAAAAAAAAAACAGACTTACTGGCCTCACGGAGGCTGGAGAAAACTTGCGAAACCTTTTTAGCTCAGTAATGAGCCTTTCCTGAGGTTCATCCTTCATCCAAAGGTAAGGCAGGCCCATAAAGCAAAACGAGACTAAAGAAGCACACCAGCCCAGGAGCAAGTACTAGAAGGCAGGAGTGGATGGGAAAGCTGGTAATAGGGAACCCAAGGTCAAGATGTGTTGATAGGTCATGGGGTTGTTAACCAATGTCATAAAACAGTATGTGTACTGACCTTTTAACCAGAAGTTTGCTCTGTACACCTTCATCTAAAGTACAATAAGAAGAAAAAAGTGTATTTCATTCTGAAGTGCGTATAAAAAGGAACCTGAGAGCCATTCCATCTATCTGGGAGGGGAAAGGATTGATGGCAGTTCACTGGGCTATGAAAACAGAACTGGTTTTCATGATTAAATGAAGAACTTGCCATAGTAAGATTAAAAGCAAGAAGTTCTCCAAAACAAAATAAATAATCCATATTAAATAATTGGTGTGTTTCAATCAGAGTTGGAAAACTGGTTAGTGAAATGTGCTTTGGTTAAATTCTGAATATATTGGTTGAGTTTGTAATAAATATGATACAATTGGGAATGTAATTTCAGTGGTAAACATACATCAGTATTACAGTTTGAATCAATCAAGAAATGTTTAAATACAACAACAAAAAAGTAATGTCATCTGAGATACTTGAAGAAAACATCTAATTAGAGTAGCATTTGGCATTACTAATTGTAAATATAATGCATATAGACTAGTAGTATTTCTCAGACTCAAGAAAGTTGAAACTAGAATAGTACAGTGGTTACCATACCTGTGTATTTCTACCTGCAATCTGCACACAGCCTGATCCAGGAAACAACTGCATTGAAATCTTTTTTCTGGGATTGACATCTCTAAAGGATCAGTTCCAAAAATGCTTGTTCTTATCCCATTTGACCCTTAAGACCTAGGTATGCGCTAACTCAAGATTTTCCTATTTATATGGAGTTTTAAAAAATATGCCAGGAGACGAATTGTCCTGACCAGAAGCAGTCAATCAAATAAATGTCTGTTTTTTCAGCAAGCATGTTAAGAACAGTGAATTAATGAAATAGAGCTACAAACAATGCACATATCTCCTTTAGCAGATGTCCCCACACTAAGTGAAGTCTTTCCAAAAAGTATCAGAAAAAAATATTGGCTAGATTCCAGTTCCAAAGATAAAATATTTTTGAGAAGACTAGACCAAGCAATCCAAGATTCTTTTTTGTTTTCTTGAGACACCATCTTCAAGAGGAAACTTCCCCTTTGTGGCTCAAGAAGAGGGTTGTTGTTGCTTCACCCATTATATCCTTATACCAGTCTGCAGGAAGAAGTAGGCACAATCAGGTCTAGCAAGAGAAGCATCATTTTGATACAGATCCATCACAAGTGAGTTGATAGACTTCAAAAAGACATCTTTCGTGTATAACCAAAACTTGTTTCTTTGGCCTCTAGGCATGTGTTTGCTACCTAGAGATCTTCCTGGAGTGTCATAAGCAATGTCATGTAGAGAAGCAGGGATGATGATACAGGGAAAGGCAAAAACTGAACCTGCCTCCCTTTCTATATACAAGACATTCTTCTATATTTTGGGTTTATTACAATGAACAAACATCTTGCTCTCGTGGATTTTACAGCTCTCGTGGATTTTACATTTTACTGGTTCATTGTCATGTTTGAATAGGAGGGATTATAGAAGTCATTTATCTCTGCCATTATTTAATGCACAAATACTTGAAGCACATATTTCATGAGTAACTTCTATGGCTGAACATTTCCAGTGATGAGGAACATATTTTTAAATAATTTAAGGATCTAAATTATCTACTTTTAAAAGTTTCTGTTCTGCAGGGCCAAGATGGCTGACTCGGTAGAAGCTACCGCAGATCCCTTTTGCAACAAAGACTCCAAAAAACAAGTGAATAGATCACATACATGACAATCTATGAACCCTGACCATCGAACACAGATCTAAAGAGTTGACCTGAGTGACAGGGGAGCAAAAAGGCAAGCCCTGAAGCAGCACCTGCTTCTGGAATCGGCATCCCGCTCCACAGCCTTGAGCCCTCACGGTTCCCTGGTGCTGAGTGGCGGGGCTGATTGTGGCTTGCTGAGGCAGGGAATGCAGGGAACACAGCCCTAACCCCTAGCTCCCTGGGGTAACCTCAGTAGAGACTCAGCCAGTACAAGCAGGCTGCACACTGATGCGGCTAATGAGAGAACGAGCAAACACGGGGAAGCAGTGACTGGTTTTGGAGCCTGGAGCCAGCGTCCCAGTCAGAAAACCTTGGCGCCAGGCTTTGGACTGGGCGCAGAGGAGCTGAGCACGGCTTCCTGAGACGGCACAAGCAAGGGACACAGCTCTAGCCCCCTGAAGTGACCTCGGGGGAAGCCCAGCCAGTGCATGCAGGCAGTGCAATGATGTGGCTGACAGGAGGAGAAGTCACCGGGGGGCCAGCGACTGGTTTTGGAGCCTGGGGTGCAGCGTCCCAGCCGGGGAACCTTGGAACTGGGCTTTGGACTGGGAGTGGAGGAGCTGACCATGGCTTCTGAGACAGCACAAGCATGGGACGGGATGCAGGCCTGACCCTCGGAGGCAATCTCTACCCAGCCAGTGCACACAGGCTACATGCTCCTTGGGAATCTCAGATAAAACAGTCATCACCAAGCAAGATAAGTAACTTTGTCTAAATTGCTGGGTGCTACTCTTTCTTATCTATCTGATCCCTCCCCTCCCTGTCCCAGGCAGCTTCATTAACATTGGAATTTCTTGGGCCAGGGAGTGAAGTGCTCTGAGGGTTTTTTTTTTTTTTTCCTGCTAACCCATTCTCCTGGCCTGAGAGAAGCAGCTACTAACAACCCAGGGATGAAAAGTCCTTCCCTGAATTCCCTAAACTGGAATAAAAATACAGAACCAGCTCCAGCCAAGCATAAGAGATCCACAGTCTTTGGGTTTTATCCCTACAGGGAACAAGGTGCCTATTATAATGCAAAGGCAATTCTGGTAGAGATCTGACTGTAATTGTTTTAGCAGATCACTGCAAAGACAAGTTTTCCAGGTCTGATATCTCAATCTATTAAACAGAGCCCTCACTGATCCACAAAGGGGAACAGAG
The DNA here is from genome assembly GCF_024166365.1 of Elephas maximus indicus. Lineage (NCBI taxonomy): Eukaryota > Metazoa > Chordata > Mammalia > Proboscidea > Elephantidae > Elephas > Elephas maximus. Next base: position 132,742,327 of record NC_064823.1, on the reverse strand, counting down.
GGCTGAAGCTCCACCCAAACCACCTAGCCACCTGCCATAGGGGTCTGAGGATACTGACGCCTGCCAGTCTTTAGAGGTACAAGCATTGGGTGCCTAAGGTACAGCTGCAGAGCCCACCCACCAAAGTGCTTTAGGAATAGAGGCACACCTACCTCGCTGGCATGTGGGGGAAGGCTGTCACCATCCTACACCACCTGGAGTGTGACCCCCTGCTGCTACTAGAATCTGGTGCACACAACTATCACACTATTCCTCTAATTTAATAGGTGACAGGCTGCACCACACACTTGGTGACCCAAAATCAGAACACCTAAGCTGATTCTATTCAAGACTGGTGAATGGACTCTTATGCTTATATATCTGGTAACAGCCCAAACCAGCTGGTAATAGGACATAAGTGATTCAAAGGTTACAACAATCAAGACAGCGCAATCTAGTAGCCCATCTATGTATATTGAAAAAAAAAAACAAAACAAGATAAGACTCAGTGAGCAAATATAAAATAAATCATTACAATATCTTATAGATGGCTCGGGGACAGCAGTCGATATCAAACCACATAAAGAAGCAGACCATGATTGCTTCTACAACTCCCCAAATTAAAGAATCAAAATCTTTCCCAAATGAAGATACAATCCTGGAATTGCCAGATGCAGAATATAAAAAACTAATTTACAGAATGCTTCAAGACATCAGGGATGACCTCAGAAATGAAATAAGGCGATCTACAGAAAAAGCCAAGTATTTCCACACCACAGAAAAAGCCAAGGAACACACTGATAAAGCAGTTGAAGAAATCAAAAAGATTATTCAACAACATAGTGGGAAAATTAATAAGCTGAAGAATCCATGGAAAGACAGCATTCAGAAATCCAAAAGATAGACAGCATTCAGAAATCCAAAAGATTAACAGCAAAATTACAGAATTAGAAAACTCAATAGAAGTCAGAGGAGTAGAATCGAGCAATTGGAATGCAGAGTGGGGGAGTGGAGGATTAGGCAATTGACACCAATATAGTTGAAGAAAACTCAGATAAAAGAATTAAAAAAAAAATGAAAAAACCCTAAGAATCATATGGGACTCTATCAAGAAGAATAACTTGTGTGTGATTGGAGTTCCAGAACAGGGAGAGATAACAGAAAATACAAAAAGAATAGCTGAAGATCTGTTGGCAGAAAACTTCCCTGGCATCATGAAAGACGAAAGGATATCTGCCCAAGATGCTCATCGAACCCCATATAAAATTGATACAAAAAGAAAATCACCAAGGCATATTATTATCGAACTTGCCAAAACCAAATATAAAGAGAAAATTTTAAAAGCAGCCAGGGATAAAAGAAAAGTCACCTACAAAGGAGAATCAATAAGTTCAGACTACTCAGCAGAAACCGTGCAGTCAAGAAGGCAAAGGGATGACATATATAGAGCACTGAAGGAGAAAAACTGCCAGCCAAGGGTCATATATCCAGCAAAACTCTCTCTCAAATATGAAGGTGAAATTAAAACGTTTACAGATAAACACAAGCTTAGAGAATTTTCAAAAACCAAACCAAAGCTGCAAGAATTGCTAAAGGAAATTGGTCAGAAAATCGATGATATCAGATACCAACACAAGGTCACAGAACAGAACATCCTGATATCAACTCAAATAGGGATATCACAAAAACAAAATAAGATAAATTTTAAAAAGAAAAAAATGCTCAAAACAGGGAATCATTGAAGTCATTATGTAAAAGATCACAATAATCAAAAAGAAGGACTAAACACAGGAGGCATAGATCTTCCATATGGAGAGGAAAACAAGGCGATATAGGATGATACAAGTTAGGTTTTTACTTAGAAAAATAGGGGTAAATATTAAGGTAACCACAAAGAGGTATAACAACTCCATAATTGAAAATAAAAATAAAAAAAAAACATAATGACTCAGCAAACATAAATTCAACTACTATGAAAATGAGGAACACACAATTTACAAAGAAAAATGTCTCAGCACAAAAAAGTAACTGGAAAAAAGAAATTGTCAACAATACACACAAAAAGGCATCAAAATGACAGCACTAAACTCATCCTTATCTATAACTACACTGAATGTAAATGGACTAAATGCACCAATAAAGAGACAGAGAGTCTCAGACTGGGTAAAGAAACACGATCCGTCTATATGCTGCCTACAAGAGACGCATCTTAGACTTAGAGACACAAACAAACTAAAACTCAAGGGATGGAAAAAAGCATATCAAGCAAACAACAAGCAAAATGAGCAGGAGTGGCAATGTTAATTTCTGACTAAATAGACTTTAAAGTTAAATCCGCCACAAAGGATAAAGAAGGATGCTATATAATTATTAAAGGGACAATTGACAAGAAAGACATAACCATATTAAATATTTATGCACCTAATGATAGGGCTGCAAGATATATAAAAAAAACTTTAACAGAATTGAAAAGTGAGATAGACACCTCCACATTATAGTAGGAGACTTCAACACACCACTTTCAGAGAAGGGTAGGCCTTCCTGTAAGAAGCTCAATGGAGACACGGAAGATCTACTTGCTACAATCAACCAAACTGACCTCATAGACTTATACAGAACATTCCACCCAATAGCTGCAAAGTATACTTTTTTTTTCTAGTGCAAAGAAATTCTCTAGAATAGATCACATATTAGGTCATAAACCAAACCTTTGCAGAATCCAAAACATCGAGATATTACAAAGCACCTTCTCAGACCACAAGGACATAAAAGTAGAAATCAATAACAGAAAAATCAGGGAAAAGAAATCAAATACTTGGAAACTGAACAATACCCTGCTCAAAAAAGACTGGGTTATAGAAGACATTAAGGAAGGAATAAAGAAATTCATAGAATGCAACAAGAATGAAAACACTTCCTATCAAAACCTCTGGGACAAAGCAAAAGCAGTGCTCAGAGGTCAATTTATATCAATAAATGCACACATACATAAAAAGAAAGAGCCAAAATCAGACAACTGTCCTTACAACTTGAACAAATAGAAAGCAGCAACAAAAGAATCCATCAGGCACCAGAAGAAAACCAATAATAAAAATTAGAGCTGAACTAAATGAATTAGAGAACAGAAAAACAATTGAAAGAATTAACAAAGCCAAAAGCTGGTTCTTTGAAAAAATTAACAAAATTGATAAACCATTAGCCGGACTGACTAAAGAAATACAGGAAAGGAAATAAATAACCCGAATAAGAAATGAGATGGGCCATATCACAGCAGACTCAACTGAAATTAAAAGAATCATATCAAATTAGTATGAAAAATTGTACTCTAACAAATTTGCAAACCGAGAAGAAATGGATGAATTCCTGGAAAAACACTACCTTACCTAAACTAACACGATCAGAAGTAGAACAGCTAAATAGACCCATAACAAAAAAAGAGATTGAAAAAGTAATGAAATAACTCCCAACAAAAAAAAGCCTTGGCCCGGACGGCTTCACTGCAGAGTTCTATGAAACTTTCAGAGAAGAGTTAACACTACTACTACTAAATGTATTTCAAAGGGTAGAAAATAATGGAATACTACCTAACTCATTCTATGAAGCAACCATATCCCTGATACTTAAACCAAGTAAAGACACCACCAACAAAGAAAATTACAGACCTATATCCCTCATGAACATAGATGCAAAAACCCTGAACAAAATTCTAGCCAACAGAATTCAACAACATATCAAAAAAATAATCCACCACAACCAATGGGAATTGTACCAGGTATGCAAGGCTGGTTTAATATTAGAGAAACCATTTATGTAATCCACCATATAAAGAAAACAAAAGACAAAAACCACATGATCTTATCAATTGATGCAGAAAAGGCATTTGACAAAGTCCAACACCCATTTATGATAAAAACGCTCACCAAAACAGGAATTGAAGGAAAATTCCTCAAGATAATAAAGGGCATCTATACAAAGCCAACAGCCAACATCATTCTAAATGAAGAGAGCCTGAAAGCATTTCCCTTGAGAACGGGAACCAGACAAGGATAACCTTTATCACCGCTCTTACTCAACATTGTGCTAGAGGTCCTAGCCAGAGCAATTAAGCTAGACAAAGAAACAAAGGGCATCCAGATTGGCAAGGAAGAAGTAAAATTATCTCTATTTGCAGGTGACATGATCTTATACACAGAGAACCCTAAGGAATCCTCCAGAAAACTACTGAAATTAACACAAGAGTTCAGCAGAGTCTCAGGTTATAAGATAAACGTACAAAAATCACTTGGATTCCTCCACATCAACAAAAAGAACATCGAAGAGGAAATCACCAAATCAATACCATTCACAGTAGCCCCCAAGAAGATAAAATACTTAGGAATAAATCTTACCAAAGATGTAAAAGACCTATACAAAGAAGACTATAAAGTACTAGTGCAAGAAACTAAAAAGGACCTACTTAAGTGGAAAAACATACCTTGGTCATGGATAGGAAGACTTAACATAGTAAAAATATCTATTCTACCAAAAGCCATCTATACATACAATGCACTTCCGATCCAAATTCCAACGACATTTTTTAATGTGATAGAGAAACAAATCACAAATTTCATACGGAAGGGAAAGAAGCCCCGGATAAGTAAAGCATTACTGGAAAAGAAGAAGAAAGTGGGAGGCTTCACTCTACCTGATTTTAGAACATATTATACAGCCACAGTAGACAAAACAGCCTGGTACTGGTACAACAACAGAACAACAATAGAATTGAGGACCCAGATATAAATCCATCCACATATGAGCGGCTGATATTTGACAAAGGTCCAGTGTCAGTTAATTGGGGAAAAGATAGTCTTTTTAACAAATGATGCTGGCATAACTGGATATTCATTTGCAAAAAAATGAAACAGGACCCATACCTCACACCAGGCACAAAAACTAACTACAAGTCGATCAAAGACCTAAACATAAAGACTAAAACAATAAAGATCATGGAAGAAAAGAATACAAAACATTACTAAAAGTGACAAAGAGAAACCAGATAACTGGGAGCTCCTAAAAATCAAACACCTATGCTCATCTAAAGACTTCACCAAAAGAGTAAAAAGACCACCTACAGATTGGGAAAAAATTTTCAGCTATGACATCTCCGACCCACGCCTGATCTCTAAAATCTATATGATTCTGTTAAAAGTCAACCACAAAAAGACAAACAACCCAATTAAAAATAGGGCAAAGGAGATGAACACCCACTTCACTAAAGAAGATATTCAGGCAGCCAACAGATACATGAGAAAATGCTCTCGATCATTAGCCATTAGAGAAATGCAAATTAAAGCTACGATGAGATTCCATCTCACTCCAACAAGGCTGGCATTAATCCAAAAAACACAAAATAAGAAATGTTGGAGAGGCTGCGGAGAGATTGGAACTCTTATACACTGCTGGTGGGAATGTAAAATGGTACAACCACTTTGGAAATCCATCTGGCGTTTCCTTAAAAAGTTAGAAATAGAACTACCATTAAAAAAAAAAAAAAAGAAATCCCACTCCTCGGAATATATCCTAGAGAAATAAGAGCCTTTATACGAACAGATATATGCACACCTATGTTTATTGCAGCACTGTTTACAATAGCAAAAAAGATAGAAGCAACCAAGGTGTCCATCAGAGGATGAATGGATAAATAAATTATGGCATATTCACACAATGGAATACTACTCATAGATCAAGAACAGTGATGCATCTGTGAAACATTTCATAACATGGAGGAACCTGGAAGGCATTATGCTGAGTGAAATTAGTCAGATGCAAAAGGACAAATATTGTGTAAGAGCCACCGTTGTAAGATCTTGAGAAATAGTTTAAACTGAGAAGAACACATTCCTTTGTGGTTACGAGAGGCGGGAGGGAGAGAGGGTGGGGGAGGGTTATTTACTGATTAGACAGTAGATAAGAATTACTTTAAGTGAAGGGGAGGACAACACTCAATACAGGGAAGGTCAGCTGAACTGGACTGGACCAAAAGCAAAGAAGTTTCCTGAATAAACTGAATGCTTAGAAGGTCAGCAAAGTACGGGCGGGGATTTGGGGACTATGGCTTCAAGGGACATCTAAGTCAATTGGCAAAATAAATTCTATTACGAAAACATTCTGCATCCCACTTTGAAGTGTGGCATCTAGGGTCTTAAATGCTAACAAGCGGCCATCTAAGACGCATCAATTGGTCTCGATCCACCTGGAACAAAGGAGAATGAAGAACACCAAGGTCTCAAGATAATTATGAGCCCAAGAGACAGAAAGGGCCACATGAACCAGAGACTTACATCATCCTGAGACCAAAGAACTACATGGTGCCTGGCCACAACCAATGACTGCCCTGACAGGGAGCACAACAGAGAACCCCTGAGGGAGCAGGAGATCAGTGGCATGCAGACCCCAAATTCTCATAAAAAGACCAGACTTAATGGTCTGACTGAGACTAGAGGAATCCCGGCGGTCACGGTCCCCAAACCTTCTGTTGGCCCAGGACAGGAACCATGCCCGAAGACTACTCATCAGACATGGATTAGACTGGACGGTGGGTTGGAGAGAGATGCTGATGAGGAGTGAGCTACTTATATCAGGTGGACACTTGAGACTGTGTTGGCATCTCCTGTCTAGAGTGGAGATAGGAGGGTAGAGAGGGTTAGAAACTGGCAAAAGGGCCACGAAAGGAGAGACTGGAAGGAGGCAGCAGGCTGACTCATTAGGGGGAGAGTAAATGGGAGTATGTAGTAAGGTATATATAAGTTTATATGTGAGAGACTGACTTGATTTGGAAACTTTCACTTACAGCACAATAAAAATTATTAAAAAAAAAGTTTCTGTTCCATTTGGTCCTTGTCAAAATCTAGAAAGCTGTGCTTAATTATTTGTCAGGCTGAAACAGCTAACTTATACTTTTTCATTTTTAGTTTTGCAGTCTAAAACCATATAGTCTAATTTGTTTTCCTGATAGTGTTTTCATATTTGAAGATATCCATCACATTGTAAATTGTAGGGCCTATACAAATGTTGAAAATCATTGTGTCCAGTAAAGCAACTAAGGTATTACTATTCCTACAGAGTGGACGTAACTTCGTGGTGAATATTTGCTTGTTGAACAGTTGAAGGAATTCTTCAGGATCTTCAAGGTCATAGAAAACACCCTATCCAGGAGAATTTATTTTTTGGTGTTTTTTAGCTTTAATCAGTAGAACGTACCTTATTATTCTTTTCTCGTTTCTCTGTGCCTGTATTTTCCTTTTATTGTTTACTTCTGCCCCCTAGGTAGTATAGAACGAGTCCACTCCATCTTTCACATGACAGCCTTTCAAATATTGACAACCAATTTCCAAGCCCTCTGAGTCTTCGCTGTCTTCATTATATATTCCCAGTTCTACAGAATTTTTCTTAATGCCACAACACGAGCCTCCTCAGCATTCTCTCTCTCCTCTACTGGGAACAACACATTGGTGACTAAAGGTCTTTATACAGTTATGTCCTGAATTAAACACAATATACCAGGTATAGTCTGAAAAGTGTAGGGTAGAAAGGAAAATAATCTATTTTATATTATGTTTAAGAATTTTATGCATTTTTTTCTCTTGACTGGCATGTAGTATTGTGCTTACAAAAAGCTATACATAGTAGCATCACACTTTTCTCATGTTATGTTTGAAATATTACTTGGTGTTTTGGATTGAATTGCATTCCCCTAAAATACATGTTGTAAATCCTAACTTCTATACCTGTCATTATAATGTCATTTGGGAATGGGTTTTATTTGTTGTGTTAATGAGACTGTATTAGATTAGGATGTGTCTCTTTTGATATACAAAAGAAATTAAACAAGCAAGTGAACAGCAGAGATAGGGGAAAAGGGATGCCAAGCCACATGAAGATCACCCAGGAGCAGAAGCTCAAAAGAGACAAGGACCTTCCTCCAGAGCTGACAGAGAGAGAAAGCCTTCTCCTAGAGCCCCTATCCTGATTCTGGGCCTCTAGCCTCCCAAATTGTGAGAAAATAAATCTCAATTTGTTAAAGCCCCCCACTTGTGCCATTTCTGTTATGGCAGCACTAGACAACTAAAACACTTGTTATTAAAATGTTATACACGTTTATTGTTTTAATTTTTTTCTACATGTCATTATTGTTACGATTAATAATAACTTCTTTAGATTCTTAAAAACAGCCAAGGTTAGTATGATTACAAGTAGCACACTCATATTGCTGGATATATCTACATTTTGGTGACATTTATAGAAAGTGAAATGCAACAACGTGTGTGAAATTGATAATATTATTTGACCCCATAAAAATATATTGTGATTTTATGCTAAGTAAACGTTTTAAGAGTAAGTCAAGCTATAAAACAAAAATTCTGAAACATTCTGAAAGCTGAATTATACTTTGGATAAAGTTATTTTTTAATTAAGTGTTTGTGAATACTGTTTACACACTTAATAATTATTTAAAAAGTATGGAAATGATGCAGCTACAGTGCTAAGAGTCTTTGGAAATGCAGGAAAATAGAGTGGAATCCAGGGAATATGCTCAGACTCTTTTTTTCTTGGAGAGGTGTTATAGATTGAATTGAGGAGCACTGGTGTCAAAGTGGCTAAAAACTCAGCTGCTGACCAAAAGGTTGGCAGTTCGAATCCACCTGCTGCTACTTAGAAATCCTATGGGGTAATTCAGCTCCCCGCAAAAGATACCTTGAAGGCCTAACCCCTGTACCTGTGAACGTGATCCTGTTTGGAGACAGGATATTTTTGTAATGTTAATTAGGTCTTACTGGGGTGGTATGGATTCTAAAAAACCTCATCCCTTCTGACTGGTGTCTTATAAAAACAGCAGAATAGACACAGAGACACAAACAGTGGAAGACAGACACCATGTGAGCATCTGTCTACAAGCCAAGAAACACCAAGAAACCCCAGAGGCTATAGAAGCTGAGTAAGACTAGAAAGGACCTTCCCCTAGAGCTGACGCAGAGAGAGCATAGCCCCGTAGATGCCCTCGATTCAGGCTTCTATCCTCTACTTGTGGTGTTTTTGCTATGGCAGCACTGGGAATTTAAGGGATGTCTATGGATTCATTACAAGACAATCAAATGATGCCTTTATTGTGGAGGCATATTATTTACCTAAGTCAAGATTATACTTCTTTTGGACACCTGATAATTGCAAGTAGGGTCAGCTGCAAAGATTTGTAATTGATTAAGATGGCCACTGATAAATTAGGCAGATTATACATTCTCCACTGACATTTTTCCTTTTGGGTTGAGTTATTTCTCGTATTTCCTTTAGAGAAAGAAATCTTATTTGAACTGAAAAATGTAAGCAGATGTTATGTTTTGAAGTGTTTGGTCATAACCTGGTTCAAGGCCACCCAATTGGATAATCATTGACTCAGACAGGTATTGAGTCCACTAGCCATAGCCTCAATCATTCAAAAATATTTTCACCACTATTATGAACCATAATTGTGCCCTCAAAAGCCAGAGTATAGCTGCAAAAGTTTTATGGTTGTTGTAGAACTGACCCAGCTGATACAAGCCAATATAGGAGTTAAAAAAATAAACAAATAAATAGTACTTTAGATGAAGGTTTACAGAACAAACTAGTTTTTCATTAAACAGCACAAATATTGTTTTATGGCATTGGTTAACAACTCCATGACATGTCAACACTCTCCCTTCTCAAACTTAGGTTCTCTATTACAAGCTGCCCTGTCCCATCCTGACTTCTAGTCCCTGCCCCTGGGCTGGTGTGCCCCTTTAGTCTTGCTTTGCTTTATAAAACCTTTATAGGCCTGTCTAATCTTTGGCCAAAGGGTGAATCTCAAAAGTGACCTCATTAATGAGCTAAAAAGGTGTCTGGGGGCCAAACTCTCAAGGTTTCTCCAGTCTCTGCGAGGCCAGTAAGTCTCTTTTTTTGTGAGTTAGAATTTTGTTCTACATTTTTCTCCAGCTCTGTCTGGGACCCTCTACTGTGATCCCTGTCAGAGCAGTCAGCAGTGGTAGCCAGGCACCATCTAGTTGTACTGGACTTAGTTTGGTGGAGGCTATGGTAGATATGGTCCATGAGTCCTTTGGACCAATCTTTCACTCATGTTTTTGGTTTTCTTCATTCTCCTTTGCTCCCAAAGGGGTGAGATCAATAGGGTGTCTTAGATGGCTGTTCACAGGCTTTTAAGACCCCAGACACTACTCACCAAAGTAGAATATAGAAGATTTTCTTTATAAATTATGTTATGCCAATTGAGCTGGATGTTCCCTGAGACCATGGTACCCACAGCCCTCAGTCCAACAATTCAGTCCTTCAGGAATTTTGGATGTATCTATGGAGTTTCCATGACCTCCTTGCCTTGTACTAGTTGTGCTGGCTTCCCCAGTATTGTGTACTGTCTTATCCTTCACCAGAGTTAACACTTATCTATAGTGTTTTCTATCACCATCTCTCCCCTCCTTGTAACCATCAAAAATCATTTCTTTTTGTGTGTAAACTTTTTCATGAGTGTTTACAGTAGTGGTCTCATACAATATTTGTCCTTTTGTGATTGACTTATTTCACTCAGCATAATGCCCTCCAGTTTGGGCAGCACCATTTATTAAAAAGACTGTCTTCCCCATCCTATGGACTTTGGGCCCTTGTGGAAAATCAGGTGACTATAAGTGGCTGAATTTACATCTGGTTGTCGATTCTGTTCCATTGGTCAATATGTCTGCCATCATACCAGTACCAGGCTGTTTTGATTACCATAGCTACACAGTAGGTTCTGATGTCAGATAGTAGAGTCCTTCTACTTTATTCTTCTTCTTCAATCATGCTTTACTTATCTGGGGTTTCTTCCCATTCCATATAAAGGTAATGATTAGTTTTTCCATCTCTGTAAAGAATGTTGTTGGTATTTGGATTAGGATTGCGTTGTATTCGTAAATTGCTTTGAGTAGAATTGTCATTTTCAGGATGCTGAGTCTACCTATCCATTACCATGGTATGTTTTTCCATTTATGTACCTCTCTTTTGGTTTCTTGCAGTAGTGTTTTGTAGTTTTCTTTGTATAGATCTTTTACATCCCTGGTTGATTTATTCCTAACTTTTATATTTTTTAGGGGCTAGTATAAATAGTATTGTTTTCGTGATTTCCTCTTCATCATTCTTTTTTTTTTTTGGTGTACAGGAATACAACTGAGTTTTGTACTTTTATCTTGTATCCTGCCATTCTGCTGAATCCTTTTAGTATTTACAGTAGTTTCCTTGGGGAGTCTATTGGGTTTTCTATGTATAATATCATATCATCTACAAATAGGCACAGTTTTATTTCTTCATTACCAATTCAGATGCCATTATTTCTTTTCATTGCCTTATTGCCCTAGCTAGAACTTCCAGCACAATGTTAAATAGGAGTGGTGATAAAGGGCATCCTTGCCTTATTCCTGTTCTCGAGGGGAAAGTTTTCAGCCTCTCTCTATTGAGAATGATGTTCCCTGTTGGTTTTGTATAGATGCCCTTTATTACGTTGAGGAATTTCCCTTGTATACCTATTTTATTGAATGTTTTTATCAGGAATGGGTGTTGGACTTTGTCGAATGCCTTTTCTGCATCAATTGAGATGATCATGTGATTCCTTTCTTTCATTTCATTTATGTGGTGGATTACGTTGATTGATTTTATAATGTTTAACCATCCTTGCATAGCTGGTATGAATCCTACTACGTCATGGTGTGTTATTTGTTTTGATATGATGCTGAATTCTATTGGCGAGAATTTTGTTGAGAATTTTTGCATCTATATTCATGAGAGATATTGGTATGTAATTTTATTTTTTTGTCATGTTTTTGCCTGGTTTTGGTATCAGAGTTATGCTGGCTTCATAGAATGAATTTGGAAGTATCGCTTCCATTTCTATGTTCTGAAAAAGTTTGAGTAGTATTGGTGTAAGGTCTTCTCTGAATGTTTGGTTGAATTCTCCAGTGAAGCCATCTGGGCCAGGGCTTTTTTTTTGAGGAGTGGGGAGGAATTTTTTTTAATTTTTAAATTACCCTTTTAATCTCTTCTCTTGTTATTGGTGTGTTCAGATTTTCAACATCATTTTGTGTAAGTTTGGGTAGGTAGTGTGTTTCTAAAAATTTGTCCATTTCGTCTAGGTTTTCAAATTTGTTGGAGTATAATTTTTCATACTACTCTGTTATGCCTCTTTTTATTTCTATTGGGTCTGTTGTAATGTCCCCCATTTCATTTCTTATTTGGGTTATTTGTACTGTCTCCTGTTTTTTCTTTGCCAGTTTGGCCAATGGCTAGTTTATTTTGTTGATCCAAAGAACCAACTTTTGGTTTTGTCGATTCTTTCTTTTGTTTTTCTATTCTCTTTCATTTATTTCTGCTCTAATGTTTATTATTTCCTTTCTTCTGCTGGCTGTGGGCTGTTTTTTGCTGTTCTCTTTCTATTTGTTAGAGCTGTATAGCTAATACTTTGATTTTGTCCCTTTTTTTCTTTTTTTGATGTGTGCATCTACTCATGTAAATTGGCCTCTGAGGACTGCATTTGCTGTGCCCTAAAGGTTTTGGTATGAAGTGCTTTCATTCTGATTTGATTTTAGGAATTTTTTATTCTAGCTCTGATTTCTTCTATTGCCCAGTAGTTTTTAAACAGGTTGTTATTCAGTTTCTATGTAATTGATTTTTTTTTTTCCTTGCTCTTTTTGTTTTTAATTTCTGCCTTGATGGTGCTGTGGTCACAGAAGTCACTTTGCATTATCTCAGAGTTTTGGATTTTATTGAGGGTTGCACTGTGACCTAAGATGTGGTCTCTTCTGGAGAACTTTCCATGTGTGTTGGAAAAGAATGTGTATTTTGTAGCTGTTTGGTGGAGTGTTCTATATACATCTATGAAGTCAAGTTGGCTGATTGTGCCCCTTAGCTCTTCTGTGTCTTTTTTGAGTTTCTTTCTAGATCTTCTAACACTGAGAGTAGTTTTTTGAAATCTCCTACTATTATCGTGGAACTGTCAGTTTCTCTCTTCAGTGCTTTTAGAGTTTCTTTTGCTTATTTATTTATTTTGGAGTCCTGTCACTGGGTGATTAGGTATTTATTATGGTTATGTCTTCATGAGGGATAATCCCATTAATTATTATATAGTGCCCTTCTTTGTCTTTTATGGTGGATTTTGTTTTAAAATCTATTTTATATGAGATTAGTATTGGTACTCCTGATCTTTTTTTGCAGCTATTTGCTTGACATATTTTTTTCCATACTTTGATTTTTAATAAATTTACATCTTTGTTTCTAAAATGTGTCTTTTGTTGACAGCATATTGATGGATCCTGGTTTTTTTTTTTTTTTTTTTAATCCATTCTATTTTTGTATCACTCTCTGTCTCTTTATGGATGCATCTAGACCATTTACGTTCAGTGTAATTATTGATAGGAGTTAGTTTATTGCTGTCATTTTTTAATTCTTCTTTTTTTGTGGTGCTGACGTTTTCTTTGTTCCTCTTACTCTCCTGTGCTGAACTCCTTTTGTTTGTGGTTTTTTGTTTGTTTCTTTCTTTTTTCATTTCTTTTACTTTTGTAGTTTTTTTTTTTTTTTTTTTTTACTGAGACTTTATGTTTTTCTTCTTTATTTTGGTAAGTAGATTTGTTAATTTTTTTGTGGTTACCTTGAAATTTACCATTATCTTCCTAGGTTTGAACCAGCCTATTTTTACTTGGTATCACCTTGCCTTTTTCTCCAATAGAAGGTTCTATAACTACACCATTTATTCCCTCTTTTATTTTTCTGACATTCTTGTCATTTACAAATTAACTTCTCTTCTTCCCTGTTGTAATTCTTTTCATTTTGGATGTCCTTGAGAGTTCACGTCCTAGGTTGGTACCTGGCTGGTACAATCTAGCATCCTAGATTCAGGCTGTGGTAGGATATTGTTTGTTCTCAAATCAAAGGACTCCCTTTAATAATTCTTGTAAGTTTGGTTTGGTTTTTACATATTCCCTTAATCTGTTTTTTTTGGTAACATCCTCATTTCACCATCATATTTGAGTGAAGTTTTGCAGGATATATTATTCTTGGTTGGCATTTTTTTTCTTTCAAGGTTTTATATATGTCATCTCATTGTCTTCTTCCCCGCACGGTTTCTGCTGAATAATCAGAGCTTAGTCTTTTATTTCTCACCTGGATGTGACTTTTTGTCTTTCTCGAGCTGCTCTCAGGGTTTTTTCTTTGTCTTTGGTTTTAGCGACTGTGATATGCCTTGCTGATTTTGGGGGGGGGGTCTATCCTATATGGGGAAACCCTGGTGGCATAGTGGTTAAGTGCTACGGCTACTAACTGAAAGGTCGGCAGCTTTAATCCATCATGCGCTCCTTGGAAACTCTATGGGGCAGTTCTACTCTGTCCTATAGGGTCCCTATGAGTCGGAATCGACTCAATGGCACTGGGTTTGGTTTTGGTATCCTATATGGGATTAGTTGAGCTTCTTGGATGGTCATCTTCTCATCTTTCAAGATATTAGGAAAGTTTTCTGTCAGCAATTCTTCAGTGATCCTCTCTGTGTTTTCTGTTTTCTCCCCCTGTTCTGGAACTCTGATCACTTGCAAATTTTTGCTTTTGATTTTGTCTCACATAATTGTCAGGGTTTCTTCATTTTTCTTCATTCTTGTTTCATGATTTTTCCTAAAACAAAATGGTACCCAAGTGTTTGTCTTCAGTTTCTCTGATTGTGTCTTCCATCATTTCAAACCTTCTCTTCAGCACTTCTATGACGCTGACCCTTTCTGAAATCTTGTAGTTTATCTTTTGGATTTCTAATTTTTGTTTTTGTATGATTTCTACTTGTGAATTTATCTTGGTGTTTTGTTCCTGTATTATTTTCTTGCGTTCTTGCATTTTTTTCTCTGTATTTCTCATGAATTTTTTTGATTTTTCCATGAATTACCTATTTTTTCCTCATTTTTGTCTGCTTTTTGCTTCAGCTCTTAGATACCTCTGAATATTAGAGATTTGAATTCCTTATCAGATATTTCTAGTGCCTTTTCTTCTTCTGGAAAGTCATCTGGAGTTTTATTTTGGATGCCTACTGAAATCATCATGTTTTTTTTTTTTTTTAAAAAAATATGTTTTGATGTTGTCTGCTGTCTTGGGACATTCAGTTGTTATTTTCTTCATTTTTTGTTGTAGATTTGTTTGTTTCATCCTACTTTTTTGTTTTATTTGGTTATGTCTAAGCAGGCACATTGTGCATTCTTTGTTGTTTGCTTGTCCGTGGGCATGAAATTTTTCACCTCCTTGTCCATTGCACAGGGCCAGTTGCTCAGCTATGGTGCGGCAGGGTAGGTCCAGCTGAAGAGGAGGTACTGCAATAGATTGTTAGTGGTGTCTACTAGGGCTGACATGGTGGGCCAGAAATCCGTGCAGGGCAGTTTCTGGTAGGCTATACCTGTGCTACTCAGGGGTGTGATGTTCAGTGCATGGTGCAGGTAGGCAGGAAGGAAGGGGGAGTTTGTGATGCATGGAGCCAAGATGGGTATGGGGAAGAAGAAAGAGAGGAGAGAAAAACAGGAGCCAAAAAAAAAAAAAAACAAAACAGTGCTAAGGGAGCTTGCCGTTGGAGTGGAGAGATGAGAAATTGAGAAAAACAAAAAGGAAAAAAAGAAAATAAATAAAAATTAGAAAAAAAGAAAAGCTCCCAGGGATCCCACCTGTGTGGCTGTGAAGACTGGGAAAGTTGCTCCCAGGCCAGGCAGTACAGCCTGGGGAAAAAGGGGGTCCCCAGCTATGAATAGAAAAAAAAAAAAAAGCAAACAAACAAAACAAAAAAAAACGAAAGCTTCCAGTGATCCCATCAATGTTGCTGGGCAGACTGGGGGAGTGGTTCTCAAGCCTAGAAAAGAAAAAGATAACAAACAAACAAAATGAAACAAAAAAGGTCCCAAGGACTCTGCCAACGTGCTGGTGAGATCCGGGGAAGCAGTTCTCCAGCCGAGCAGTACTTCACAGCCTTTCAAGAAGAAGCAAAGCTGGCACACGGAGCCAGGTGTTCAAGGGAAAGGAGTGGGAGGTGGTGAGAGGCAGGGAGGAAACCAAAAGAAGCCGAGGAAAGCAATACCAGCAACATACAAATGGCACTGAAGGAGTCGGCCAGTGTGGGTAGGGCAGATCCAAGCAGCACAGACCCTGCTCTTCCTGGCCTGCCGAATGACCCCCACCAGCCAAGAAGTCGTGGAGGCCAAGCAACAGCGAGAGAAACATCTTTCCGGTGGGAAAGCGTATATTGCTGGTACCGGGTGATTTGTCTCCTGCTGGGAGCTCCATGAAGCTGCTTTCCTACACTCCCTGTCTGACAATCTCCGACATCAGAGTTAAAAATGTTCATAAGCTTCAATTTACTCATTTTTTTATTTTTTGAAATTTGTCCATAATAGTGGCTGTGTCTATGGAATTTGAGTTTTTTTACCAACTGCTTGGTTATTTATTCTGACTCCATATAATTATAAATTGTTAACAGAGATATATTGACATTTTGATTAAGGAAAATGATAATAATTTAAACTCTACTCTCTAATAAGACTAGTGTTCTTTGGGTTGCTATAAAGATGTACCTCCTTGAGTTTTATTAAGTAACTTTGTTTCTTTGAAGGCTTTGTTAAATGCCTTAGGCTAATACACTCTTTTGAGATGTCATTCATTATTCTGATCTTTTAAACGAGTGAGTCATTTCTGGAAATAGAATTCCTAAGTATATGTAATGGAACAATTCAATGTTAATTGTACATAAAGCAGAGTGTGATAGACAAATGGCCACAAGATTTTTGTTCCCTGGTATACCTGACCCACATAATCCTATGAAATGTAACGGGGAAGTAACTCCCAGATTGGGTAATTGGATAATATCTCCTGTGATTTAAAAAAAAAAAAAAAAAAAAAAATTACCCTATGTTATATAAGGCTTAATCTAAGCTGACTAAAGAAATCTTCTCCTGTTGGCACTGAATAAGTAAGTTGTCATGTTGTGAAAAAGCCGTATAGATGGGGTTGAGGGTAGGGTTTAGAAGCTGAGAAGACTCCTAGCCAACAAGAAGGCAGGGACTTCAGTCCAACAACCACAAGAAATTGAATTCTGCCAACAATGTTAATGAACTTGAAAGAGGACCCCTTGTTCCAGATGAGAGTGAAGCCCACTGACACCTTAATTTCTGCCTGTGAGCCCCTGAGGAGATCTGTGCCTGAACTCCTGACACGCAGAAACCATAGAATAATAAATGTGTATTGTTTTCAGCAGCTAAATTTGTTGTAGTACGTCACACAGAAATAGAAAGCTAATGCATGGAGGTGAGAATGTGCTTTGGACAGGTGCTTCAGGAAGAGTGAAGAAGCAGAAGTCCTAGAGAAACTATGCATTTGAATTACCTCTTGAGAAATCAAAGGAGGAGGAGCACACAACAGAAAGGAAAACAAACCAAAGACAATTTCATTCACCTAGGTAATATCATTTGGGGCTGTCCTATTTTCTGATTAAAAAATTATTATGTCTGCCATTATTGCCACTTCTTAATTATGTTGTCCAGTGAAAGGTAAAATGAAATTTTCATATAAAGCAAGAAAGATAAAATCAAGTTTTATATATGTTCCCCTTTAGTCACCAAGAATCTGTATAAATAATATGGAAAGTTATAGCGAATCAATTGTATGAATATTTCTATTTGTCTTTTGTAAATTTCCATTTGCTTCAAATATGTCATTTTTATGAATGTATAGTTTTTATAGTAATTTACCATTATATAGATATCTTACAAGAAAAAAAAATAGGAAATTTTAACATACCAGTAAATGTGGGAAGCAAAATATAATAAAACCAGTTGCATTATTGGTTTCTCCATGAGGATTAAATAGATTAATGCCTAAATATATTTTTAGCATAGCACAGCAGTTGGTATCATTAAGACAATCAAACTATTAATGATAAAGAATATTTTGATGATACAGAATATTTTTTCTGTTTAATCATGACCATTATCATTGGTTAAAGCTTTGAAACAATTTGCATATGCTTTATATCATCTCTTATCAAATACATAATTTTAGGTTTGAATTATAATTTTTGTCTGTCAGTATCATTGTAGATATTGACTTCGCCATCAAAATCATGGCCCAGTGGTGGCTCAGCTTTCTGGCATGTTGATGATACTAGTCTTCCTCAGATCATTTCTATATTTTGGCCATGTAGTAGAATGACAGCTTTAATTTTTAGATTCTAAATTTTTATCTCATCTCTCTTCAGGTCTACAAGTACACTTGAATTTGAAGCCTTTTGATCATTGTTAATTGTAAGCAGCAACATTAGGGTTTTAGATAAACCAAGACAAGCTACTTTCTTTATCATACATTCATCTTTGAAATGCTTAAAATGTTCCCTCTTCAATATGTTCATTTTTCATTCACTATATACTGTAAAAGTCATTTTTAGTCCCTGGCTGTTACAAAAATTTGTTTTAAAATCATTGAAATTTAATATAGAGGGAAAAAACCTTATATATTATTTCAGAAATGGATAGGAACCTTCAGTTTTAAGATACTAGATGAATTATAAGTAATGGCTTCTCTGAAAAAGATTTGAAACATAATAACTCTGATATCATCATATATGTGTCATAATACAGAGGCATTTTTTAAAAAATTTCCATTGTTTTCCTTAATATACTCAAATATAATAATAAATATACATACATATGTAACATATATGCACATACTTTTCTTACAGCCCTTATTATTGTTTTAATTTGTTAGTAAGTTCCTATTTTAACCTATGTTTATGAAAAAGAAAAAAACAAAAACACCGATATAGAAATTAGCTTATGTGTTTCATGCCACATAGTCACACGTTAGCATCCGTAAAAGCCTGTTGTAATAACAGGTCCTATCTAAGTGGCTGTTTATATGCCCCATAAGCAGATAGGTAAAATAATTGTACTTATTTCAAGAAGCAAGTGAAAAGTCTTATTGTCACAAATACTGTTGGATAATTAGGTGGACATAATATTCTTTATTATATTTTTGCTTTGACAAAAGGAATAAGCTCATTGAGATTTTATTTCAAATACTCCCTTTAATATCCTCCAAAAATTATCAATCTATCTGAAAAATAAGATGCTAGATGACCTGTTTTCTTTCTGTACGTGGTTGCTGCTCTCATCGCTAATGGGCACCAACACCAATTACTCTGACAACTATGGGTTTTATAACCAATTTTCTTTGTGAGGGTTTTTCTGTCCATGATGAATGCAGATTTGAAGGCATGCTTCACCTTAGTAACTAATGGACCCTGCCATTGCTACCTGACTAAGTGACCCTTCTGCAGACTGAAGAGCATCTTAGACTAATGGGGGCTCTGCCAAGTTAATGGCCTTTTGCATATTCCAGTCCCAGAATTCCTTCTTACCTCACTACCTAACAGACAAATGTGGCTGCAAATTAACATTTTCAGATAAAGTCAGTTCTGATTCTTGAATCCCAAGGGGTGTGAGGTCAGTATAGTTAACGTGGCAATTTATGCTTTGGCCTCTTGGTAGAGTATATTCATATTTCATAAACTGAACACAAAGATTATGAGGCTAAGAAAAAAAATCTCCTTATTCAATCAATAAGGGTTAGGTGAACACAGTTTAGCATGAACCAATCCAGCCTAAAATTAGCTTTACAACAAATGATTTAAATAAATAAGTATCCTACCTATATATATTTCTCTAATTATACATTTTATCAAGTATAAAATTAATATACTAATTGTATGATAATAAAACATGATTCATGGAATTGTATCTACCTGGTTTATATAGGTGGGTAATGAATGTTTATAGATTAAAAGAATGTTAAAACCTTATTGTTTTTTCAAACCCATGTATTTATTTGACTGATTTTCCTGCTCGTTAATTTCAAACTATTGAAAAACACTATGTTTTTGCCATTTGTTGATTGAGAATCATGTCTTTGCATTTGAGATTTATGTAAATATTAATATTCTTTAAACATATCTATGTTATATCTCCAGAATTTTAAGAGGTTTTTTAGTAGGTTATGTAGTAAAACAGGTTCAAGAGAAAACCAAATTTAAATTTAAGCATATTAATAAGGTATATTGAGTTTCTCTAATTGATTTCTTAAAGGATTCACAATTAATTAGTAGGTTAACAATAAAAATAATTTATATGCACTATCAGAAAAAATATCTCTGTATCTTTCTATCTATACACTAGTGATTGCCTATGTGTTTGCTATAATAATCATGTCCTAAATAACTCAGGATTATGTAATTTGAGATTTTACATGATATATATTATGGAAGGAAGTCATAAGAAGTCAAAGACAATACTGTGTAGACATTTAAAAATCTGTCTTCTATGCTATAGAAAAAAACTAGCAATAAAATAATTTTAAAAAGTCAACAAATATTTGGTTAACATGCATAACATCATTTGTTAAAATTAATTGTTGAAATGCATTTTACTGGCATATACTGTTTAAAATCATTTATGTTAGTATAGGAATGCTGACAAATACCAACAGCATGGCCAGAGAGGTAAAGAGGGTGCAGAACACACCGAGTGACACTCTCAGAAAAGTGACACAAAATGAATGTCTATAAGTTTTTGTGCATTGTTTCAGAAGAAATTTCTTGTATTTTATAAAAATGTCCCTTTAGGCAGTTACAGCAATAAAAAATGTTTTCATAAGCCCAGTTACATGTATCAGTACACCCAACCGCCCCAAAAAAGAAACTCACTGTTGTCGAGTCTATTCTGACTCATAGTGACCCTAGAGGACAGAGTAGAATTGCCCCATAGAGTTTCCAAGGAGCACCTGGTGGATTAGAACTGCAGACCTTTTGGTTAGCAACCGTAGCGCTTAACCACTACACCACCAGGGTTTCCCATCAATATACTTACAAGGCTAAAAGTCTATGGTAATTTACTTTTTGAATCATCTAGTCCACTCCATTAAGAGCTGTCATTATTACCCAGCTACAAGGATGCTTCAAATCACAGGGTTTTGTTCGCACACACTACAAACACTGCTGCTGTTTTCGTTGCTTCTGGTGTGTTTTTGTTTTTAGTTTCATGTGCTTTGGGGGAAAGTTTACAGCTCAAGTTAATTTCTTGTTTAAAAATTTATATACATATTGTTTTGTGACTTTAGTTGCAATCCCCACAATGTGACAGCACACTCCCCCTTTCACCCCAGGTTCCCTGTGTCCATTCCTTCAGTTCCTGTCCTTTCCTGCCTTCTCATATTGCTTTTGGGCAGGAGTTTTCCATTTGGTCTCATATATTTGATTGAACTAAGAAGCATGTTCCCTGCATGTTATTTATTTATTTGTTCTATAGAGTTAATCTTTGTTTGAAAAGTGGCTTTGGGAATGGTTTCAGTTCTGGGTTAGGAGAGTGTCCAGGGGCCATAATCTAAGGTATCTTCCAGTCTCCAGACTAGTAAATGTTTTTTTTTTTTTTTTCTCTCTTGAATTTGAATTCTGTTCTACATTTTTTTCCCCTTTATGTCTGCAAAGAGAAGAACAGCACACAGTGTAGAGGAAGTCAGCACAATTGGACCAATGCAAAAGCATAGAAGTTTCTTTGAAACCTCCAAACACTTTAAGCAACTTAGTACCTGGAGCTGGAGGCTGGGGACCATAGACTCAGAGGATGTCTAGGACAATTGGCATAATGTAGTTCATAAAGGAAATGTTCCACATCCCATTTTGGTGAGTAGCATTTGGGGTTTTCAAAACTTGAGATTGGACATCTAAGATACATTTATTGGTCACATCCCATCCAGAGCAAAGGAGATAAAGAAAACCCAAAACAGAAGGAAAACATTAGCCCAAAGGACCAAAGGACCACATGAAACAGAGACTCCACCAGCTTGAGACCAGAAGAACCGGATGGTGCTCGGCTACCACAATGACTGCTGATAGTACTTTTATTTTCATTGGTTTTGTCAAATTTTCTCTTGTTTTAGCAACAATATTGTGGTAATTAGCATGGGGGGTGACACCATGAGTTACCACACTGGGTTACACCAATCCTAGTGGCACTACTGACAAATATATAGGCTGTGGAAATGGATCTTCTAGGTTCAACTCAAGTCAGCCGCTGTTTAGCTCTGTTTTACTTAATCCCATTTTTAAAATGGAAATAACCATAAAAAAAAAAAATAGCACCTTAGTAAATTGTGAAGACCCAATTAATCCAGTTAAGCACTAAAAACAATGATGGGCACATAAATAAATTCCCATGAAAGTGACTTATTATAGTTATTATGAACATTATTATCAGTAGTACTAGTAACAACTAACTATAAATGGAAATGCAATATGTAGAGCAATATTAGAAATATTTCAAATAATTATAGTTAAAAAAACTATTTTAAGAAGATGAAAAATAATTCAAATCATTTTAAATTAATCATATAGGCACTACTTATCTTCTTCCCAAAGGGTTTAATTCATAAAAATAGGATAATGTATAAAATAAGTTAGTTGTCATTTATGAATGGTCGTCATTGAACTTCACAACTTATTAGTAGTCAAGGGTTATGGCATATACCAATCAATGTATAATTTTCTTCATATTTGAGCTTAGTTTTAAGGGGTGACCTTCCATCCTTATGATCTGATGGCAGCTGTATGAATTCTCTGTAATGTTTGAATAATTTTAAAGCTGTTAATTCATTTACATTAGACAAAGACTTCATATATCAAAGACATTCACATTTCATGGATACTTTCATAAAATTAAAATATTTCATTACCAATTGAACTCAAATTTAATTTTTAAAGAGTAGTTTCCATGACATCAGGCCTTTGCAAACAACAAAAAAGCCTATTTCTTTCAGAATTGAATGCAGAGATATTTTAGTTACTTTCTAGAAATAAGGTATACTTTATAAGTATGGGAGCGCTGGTGGTGCAGTGGTTAAGAGCTCGGCTGCTAACCATGAGGTGGAATCTGCCTTGGAAACCCTATGGGGCAGTTCTACTCTGTTCTTTTGGGCAAATATGAGTTGGGATCAACTTGAGGGCAATGGATTTTGGTTTTGTGAATATACTATTTACTTTTGTAAAATTATAAATCCATCTCCTTATTAACACGGATTTCCTGCCATTATGTTCCAATGTAGCACTGTGGTTCAGAACTAGGCTGCTTAATCAGCTGGCAGTTTGAATCCTCCAGTCACTCCTTGGACTCCATTGGGCAGTTCTACTCTGTCCTATAGGGTCACTGAAAGTTGAAAATGACTTGAAGGGAAGGAGTTTGGTTTGATCTTGGTTTTATACAAGTAAACCACACTAATAAACAATTTTATGTATAATTTTTTTTTCTATTTTAACATATTAATGCCCCCTTCTCCACTAATTTATTTTAGGGAGCAAATTTTCCTGCAAGAGAAAATGGTCTCAGAGGAGATAAAGACTAGGAAATGTCTATCATATTTTGAAAACTGATACCTTTGCTACAACAACAAAAGCGCCTCAGTTTTTGCTTTATAAAGAGAGGAGTTATGTTTTACTATAAAGGACTAATGATGATTAATATCCTGTGTAACAAAGAATGAATACTCACTCAATATAAGTGTGTGAAAATGTAAATTACTGTCATAAAATGACTTCTGATCATAGCATGAATTTTTGAAATGTATTTCTAATCTTTAGATGTACCGGGGTGGCACCAACTGTTAAGTGCTTAAGTACTAACAGAAATGTTGGGGGTTAAAACCCACCCCAGAGGCACGTAGGAAGAAAGGACTGGTGAGCTGCTCTGGAAAGGTCTCAGCCTTAAAACCTTATGGAATGCAGTTCTACTCTGAAATTCATGGGGTTGTCCACAGCAACTGGTTCACTTTTTTTGTTTGTTTGGTTGATTGGTTTGTTTATTTCTAGTATTTAAGTATTTTTGTGCTCATTTGAGGTATCCTGGCCACCACCCACCGGTGCATGTATATTCAGATTTTCATGCTTGTTTCCTCGTATACTAAAGACACCTTGAAGGAAGGATGAAATTACTCTTCTTATTTTTGTTTGATTGTGGAAGAGTCATCCCTCATGGAGTGGGAGTGGGAGATTACATGTAGGTAAGTCTACTATCCAGTGAAAAATATGTTCAAGTGTCTATATGTTCTGTGTTCAAGTTCTGTTTTGTGTTGGATTTATGTATTCATTTATTTTAATCACAACTTAAATTGGGACACCATTTTCTAGTGGAAGGCAATGGTTAATTTGTCAAATTAATATGTAAGTGTAATGGCTAAAGTAGCAAAGTTTTAATGTGTATAACTCAGCTCAATTGTTCTATAAAACCAAAACTTAACCCGCTGCTGTCTAGTCGATTTTGACTTATAGCAACACTATAGGACAGAGTAGGACAGCCCCAGAGGGTTTCCTAGGCTGTATATCTTTTCAGGAGCAGACGTCCAGGTCTTTCTCCCGTGGAGTAGCGGGTGAGTTTGACCCGCTGACGTTTTGGTTAGCAGGTGATCACTTTAACCAGAGTCACCAGGGCACAAATTAAAGTAGGACAAATAGAGTTGAGTCATACACATTAAAATTTTTCTAAATTAAAGTTGCAAAGTATAAATGTGTATAACTCAGTTCCTTCATTCTGTAACAGTTTATTTATAACAGCTGATATCAGGACAATATTTTTACAGTCACAGAAGTTGGGGAGAAAGTAATATGTTTTGCATTGACTATATTTTTTATGGTAGTTGATACTGTGAAACGTATATTTTAATGGATGGCACGTACTGGCGGTTCAGTAGTAGAATTCTTGCCTTCTGTTTGGGAGACTCAGGTTTGTTTCCCAACCAATATGTCTCATGCACAAACAGCATCTGTCAGTGGTGGTTTGGAAGTTGCTGTGATGCTGAGCAGGTTTCATCAGAGCTTCCAGACTAAGACAGGCTATGAAGAAGGGCCTGGTGATCTACTTCTAAAACTCAATCAGCCAGTGAAAACCCTATGGATCACAACAGTCTGACCTGCAACCAATCATGGGGATGTCACAGGACTGGGTAGAGTTTTATACAGTTGCAGGTAAGGTCCTCAGGAATCGAGGCCAACTTGACCTACTTAACAACAACATAACATGATTTGATTACTTTAGCTTTTCAAGGGATATTGGATTTACCCCAATCATAGGGTGATTTTTAAATATCACTTCCGCTAGAAGTATGTAAGAGTGGGAAAGATCTAGGCTATGATAATTTATAAAACTTGTCAGGAATGGCTCCAAGTATAAAATGAGTAAATTGATTGTTTCACTGTAATTGGGAAGCAGAACTGCATAAATGATTTCATAACCATTAGTCTAATTCTATGCAATTGTCTCATGGATATGCAAATAGTGTCTTCTCCTAGAATTCTAGTTCCATCTTCTATTTATTATAGTACAAATAGTGTTCAATGACTTCTCAATTCTTCTAGTGCTGCTTATCTGCACTACCTCACTACCATCTGTGGCTAATGACCTTGTTTCATGAATACTGCATTCCAGCAGCTGAACTCTCCACCAAGCCCACTCTACTTCTTGACAAGTTCTGACCATGCTCTCACAGACATGGATCCTTCCAGGGATCCTTTTTTTTTTTTTTTCCCCCAGACCTGGTCATTTCACAAGATGTTAGAAAAGTCTGGATAAAAATGAATTGTTGGCAGCTTTCAGATTGACAATAAAGAAATATTATTTATGATCTTAATCCCCTATTGAGGCATTTTGTAAGTTATAAAATTGTGTGCTGAGGTGAGTTTTCAAAGTTAACTATGTTGATTAATCTTCTGTTGGAAAAAAAATCTGTAAATTTTGGTAAATACATATAATGGTGAGAATTTGAATTATTTAATGTATGTATCCCTTGCCTGAATTAATATGCAAACTAAGAAGGGCCATTAGAACATATTGCTAAGATACTAAGAATGTACACCTTCAAATTTCTTGATGAAATTAGAAATATGATGCTGTTAGAGCTTGTGAGCTAAAAACTCTCACAAAAACAAATGTGAAAAACATAATGTTGTCTATTTCAAAGTAATAAATTTACTCCTTTATTGATTGTGAATACTGGGTATCTAAATTCAAAGTAATCCTAGAGGGAAATCAATAAATACACTTATATTTAATTAGACAAATGAACAGGATTTGTGAGCGAGTCAGTGGAAGCTCACATCCATGACCTCACTAAATTACAGTTCTATCTACAGATGGAAATTTTATTCCTTTCAATTCATATATGCTTCCCAGAAATCTCCATACTTCCTTGAAAATATATTAGAGCTCTCAAGTGTACCATCAGTGGTCAATATCATTGCACATTTTGATTCAGTTTTACTTTCCCCAAATTTCTGGGAAAATGTTTTGTCCAAAGTAACTGAAGGATTAGATCTGATACATTTTTCTTCTGAAACAAGATAAGAAATTCTAAATTAAAATGAGAAGGGAAGAATTCTATCAGTGGGTTTTGTAGTGGCTTTTGTCAATCTCCTAGTCCAAAGAGAGGGGTCATGTGGACTAGAAAGAGATGCATATAGTTATATGATCATCAGAAAAGGAATGAAATAAAGGTATTGTATTCTTCTAGTTATGAAAGATGTACTGGTATGATCAGTAACAAATTTACTTTGTTATCTATGTTTGGCATCCAGTCCATTCAAATAACATTTGGAGTCTTTTTTTTTTTTTTTTTAATTTTATTGTGCTTCAGGTGAAAGTTTACAGGTCAAGTTAATTCCTCATTCAAAAATTTATACACATATTGTTTTGTGACATTAGTTGTGATACCCATAATGGCACAGCACACTCCCCCTTTATGCTCCAGGTTCTCTGTGTCCATTCCTTCAGTTCCTATTCCTTCTTGCCTTCCCATCTTGCTTTTGGGCAGAAACTGCCCATTTGGTCTCATATGTTTGATTGAACTGAGAAGCACGTTCCTCACAAGTGTTACTGTTTGTTTTATAGGGCTATCTAATCTTCATCTGAAAAGTGAGCTTCAGGAGTGGTTTCAGTTCTGAGTTAGCAGGGTGTCCGAGGGCTATTCTATAATACTTTACCATCACACTCAAGAGTTCAAGACATGCAGAAACAGGTAAAATGTGTCTACTAAACAGTCTTCACTACATGAATCAAAATTTAGAATTTCTCCTTTCCAATTTGAGAGAAAATTTCTATTTTCCCCTCTCTCCTCCATTGCTTGTGCTGCTCTTATTAGTCAAAGGAATGGCCAGCTCTTTAGCTCTCCTAATTTTTAAATTATTTTACTCTTTTGAGCAAAACTTATCTTTCTTGTCAACATTTTGATGCCCATGAAAACAGAATGTCAGTAACCCTTTTCTTTTGCAAGTTAGAGTTTGCTTCATCTACCCTTCTCTATGTTTTCAATTATAAAGCAATCCTTAGCTTTTACATTCCCATGTCCTTACTTGTAAGAAAAAAACTTGTAAGAGCATTTATTTATTCAGTAATTAACAATTTATCCCATATTTATTGATCAATAACTATAGATCACACATCCTATTAGTTGGTAGAAATCCACAGGCATCAAGACAAAGTAAGCTTGCTTTCAGGAATATATACTTAGGGCTAGGGAAGAAAGACATATGAAAAACTGGTTGCCAAACGAATATTATAATTGCAATGTTTAAAAAGGAATATAATGACAACAAAATATTTAATTCAAAGAATAAGGTTGAGAGCTAACTGGAGTGAAATGTTCAACCTACAGAAAAAGAGACTCAGTTGAGCCAAAGATTTCAAATATGGCACCATTGAAGCAGATCTTTCTTCACTTTATCTTTTTGTACATCTTGTAAAAAACAGTGACACTAGGAAATTTATTTTTAATAAATTTACTTTAAAACTAAGTACATACATAAAATAAAATAAATCAAGTTGAATAAAAGAAAAAAAATATTGTAATAGGGGTTAGAAGAACCAGGAACTACATAGTCTCAGATATAGAACCAATATGCTGATTTGGGCAAATCATTTGACCTCTAGCCTCCATTTCTTAACTTGTCCAAAAAAAAAAAGGAAGTAGTCTAGGTCAGTGGTTTTCAAACTGTTCTCTACAAAATTCCAGAATTTGAAGTTACAAGAAGTTGTTTTAATTTGGGCGAGGTAGTTGGTATGAACGTTAGGAATCCCTCTATCACTTGACAGAGTAGCTGTTTTTTATCCGTTTTATGTTTAGGGGCTACATATACGTTTAGTTTGAAAGACCATTTTAATGCTAAAATAAAATATTCATCTTTATGCAGCTTTAAATTCTGATGTCCCATTATGATATGACGTACAGTATGAAAAGGTCAGAATGAAGTTCAATGTGTCTTTGTTTTTCTGTGTAACCCTCCTCCACATCCACTTTGGTTCTTTCCACACTGACCCATTGAGAAAGGACCTGTTTTTAGCATAAAATATATTAAAACTCTGTTATGAGCTCTATCAATTTTACCAATAACACTTTTTGTTTTTCATAGAGAAACACCTATGTTTACAATCCCAGAAAGGTCACAAAGAGCTGTTATCTGTGAGGATTCAAAATAACTTTCCAAGATGGAGGCAAGAATGATGTCTTAACCATCCTTGACAATGCAGCTCATGAACAGTATGAATCAAGTTCTCCTGGGGGAAGATTAAAATTATGAAATGAAGAATAAATCTGCATGATAGCAATGACTACCTGAGAGAATTCTAAGTATATATTTTTTTGACATGTCCATTCAGATGTGAGGGAATAAATAAGGGTTACACACATTAGTACTTGCAATGAACATTAACAGATAAGCACTGAAACAGACAGTGGTGACACAGCTGTAGAACACAGATTTTAATTTTGCCCTCATAGAACCAATAGTCAGAACCATGCTGTACATAAGACACTAGCCTGTGTGACTATTTAAAATTAAATTACTTAAAACAAATAAGATTAATAAATAAGTGGCTTGGTCACATTATGTGACCCCTTTTTTTAGCACTCAGTAATCACCTGTGGCTAATAACTACTATATCAAACACTATACAGATAATAGAACATTTCTATCATAGCAGAAAGTTCTACCATGCATCAATGGCCTAGAAGACCATGTAGGCACGAAGCTCAAACTCACAGTGGTGATTGTCATTGTTGTTAGGTGCCATGGAGTCGATTCCAGCTCATAGTGATCCTAGGTACAACAGAACGAAATACTGCCCCATCCTGCGCCATCTTCACAATTGCTGCTGTGTTTAAGCCCATTATTGTGGCCACTGTGTCAATCCATCTGATTAAGGGTCTTCCTCTTTTTTGCTGACCTTCTACTTACAGTGGTAAGGAACATAATGAAATAAAACTATAGAGTGTCATGGGAGTACAGTGACAGTCTCAGGAGGATTTAATTGCTCTGGGGTTGGTGTGAGCCACAGTGTTTGAAAACACTCTCTCTTGAGAAAACTATATTTAAGTTAAACTCTAAAAATGACTAAGGTGTATAAGAGTGTAGGATAAAGATAAATGGAAATAGTACAAAGTGTTTCAGATAAAATTGCATATGTGAACCTGTAGTTATTGGAATAGAGAAAATATAACAGTGGCAAGAAATATCTCCAACCATTTTGGTTCATGAAGAACAATTGTACAATAATTCTTCCTTATTCCTTATTTGTTGTCCAGCTTTCTCATGCATATGAGGCAATTGAAAATTCCATGGCTGGAGTCAGGCACACCTTAGTGCTTGAAGTAATATCTTCTTAACACTTTAAAGAGGGCTTTTATAGCAGATTTGACCAACGTGATACGTCGTTTGATTTCTTGACTGCTGCTTCCATGGGCATTGATTGTTAGCTGATACTAAAATAGAGAATGATAAAGTGGGGAAGTTTTTGATGACAAGTTAATTATTTAGTATGTGGATGCTCAGTTTGAAGTTCCTCTGAGTTATTGAAATGAACATCTTGTAAAAGAGTTAGATGAATGTGTTAGATATTGGTAGAAAGTTTCTGGCTGAGATTTACATTAGAGAGACAGCTCCATTTAGAAACTTACTGAAACTATTGAAGGAGGAATAAAATTCCTACAGAGGGAATGTAATGTGAAAAGAGGAGAACCAAAGTTAAAGTTTTGAGAAATTCTAATGCTTAATGGAAAGTAAGATGGTGTATTACAAGGGAGCTTGGTATAATGTAGAAAACAGGCTTTTCTGGGAAAACTCTGTTTCCATGGAAATGTCCATATATCTTAAATCTCTCTCTCTCTTTTTTTTTCAATATAGTGAGTTCAAACGAGAAAAGGAAGGCTAAAGGCACAACAAGAAAAAAGAAAAAGAGACCAGTTGAACATTTTTATTCTTCATAAAAAGTCTCTGCAATGTCAAATGTATAGCATATTCAACTAGCACTAAATGTTGCTAATTTTGGCTGTTAAAAATAATAAAAATGACAGACAAAAATGCAATTGCAATTTGTCAAGGGGGAGAAATCAACACCTTTTATTTTAGCTTTGAATATTTCTTCTAATTTCTCTCTGATTCTCTTGACCTCTTTTAGCTAGAAAAGAAATTCACTCACTGATGATTAATTTAACATGAAGAAACCCATGATCTTTCTGCTTTAATATTTTTTTAAGTACACTTTCACTCTGCTTGTTTGTGAGCTGCAACCTGACTCTTTTGCTGAGATTTACCCTTGAAAAACAAAAATAAT
The DNA here is from genome assembly GCF_024166365.1 of Elephas maximus indicus. Taxonomy (NCBI): domain Eukaryota; kingdom Metazoa; phylum Chordata; class Mammalia; order Proboscidea; family Elephantidae; genus Elephas; species Elephas maximus. The sequence continues at coordinate 132,711,611 of NC_064823.1, read as the reverse complement.
AACCATCAAATATTTCTATGCCACAGTATGAGATGATTAAACATTAGAACTTAAATTCTTAAATACTCTTAATAGCTAGAGCTTTCGAGAATCAGTATTACAGAAAATTTGAATATAAATCAAAGGTTTAAAGCTTCTCCATTTGTGAAGGAATTTAAATTTTTGAAGAGAATATACCATACAGGTGAGTGCATTTTATCTTTCCAAAAGTTCAAGTTTAAAATAATATGGAAATCCATTTTAAAAATGAGAAAAGTAAATGTAATGCAAACAAATTTGTGTCAATTACATTAAATAAAAAACAGAAAATCAGAAATACCACCAACATTCTTTTTAGAATAAAGTATGATGTAAATAAATGCTAATGATGAATCGATTGGCTGAAAACACTTTTTACTTGGTGCTGCTTGCTGCCAGATAGAGAACATGTCTTAAGGGCCTAGGGGAATATGTGTGTGTCTGTGTGTGTGGGTGTGTTTTCTCCTCCTTTACTTGAATTATAACTCTTCTCTGAGGAACACTGTCCTTTGGCAAAGTGTCCATCTATCCAAAATCCAAACTCAGTTTAAATCTCAACCTTTCCAAAATTATGAAAGAAAATAGTATCTTTGTTCTAAAATTTCAGTTTCTAATTTCTCCATGCCTGGTCATGCCTCGGTGACTATTGACTGTAAGCCCAGTCTCTAAAAGTCTACCTATCAGAGTCTCACTCATTCTTCCATGTTCAGCTCAAATTCCCTGCCCATTGTGAATTTTTTATTAATCTCCCTTTTTATGCCACAGTCCATTTTATATAGCATTTAATTTTAAGTTATATTCATGTTTACTTATTCACCAAATGTTAGTGAAAGACTACTCTATACAAGTGACCGGATGAGTTTCTTGACATAAAGACATATTCAGTTCTGCAGAAATTCACTTTCTAGGATCAGGTATTGATGTATATACATAAATGCTATAATAAAGTTACGTACAAGTTATCATGTAAGGCACAGAGAAGAAAATAGCTCACTGTCAGAACTGAAGACAGGAGTTGTTTAAGCTGAGTACACAAAGAAAATTGCAAAGGAATTAACTCCTCAAGCAGATACGAGGTTTTTACAAAGTTGTAGTAAATGGTTAAGAATCACACTTAGAGTTGTTTAACTATAGGAAATAAGATATACACAAACAATGTCTGGTAACATAGCACCATTTTTTAAAATTATTATTATTTTGTGAAAATATACACAGCAAAGGATAAACCATTTCAGCTAACTCTATACGTACAATTCAGTGATATTTTTGATATTCTTTAAGTTGTGTAATCCCTCTAACAATCCTTTTTTAACTTAGTCTAACACCATTAACATAAACCTCCACCACCTAAACTGGACAATGAATAAGGAAGACTAAAGAAGAATTGCTGCCTTTGAATTGTGGTGTTGGTGAAGAACATTGAATATACCATGGGCTGCCAAAAGAATGAAAAATCTGTTTCAGAGGAAGTAAAACCAGAATGTTTCTTAGAAGCAAGGATGGCCAGACTGTGTCTTACACACTTGGACATGTTGTCAGAAGGGATTAGTCCCTGGAGAAGGACATCATGTTTCGAAAAGTAGAGGGTGAGCAGAAAACATGAAGACCCTCAACGGGTTGGATTAACACAGCGGCTTCAACAATGGGTTCAAGCATAACAAAGATTTTAAGGATGGCACAGGACGGGGCAGTGTTTCATTCTGTGGTATGTAGGGTCTCTATGAGTTGGAACCGACTCGACGGCACCTAACAAAAGATAACTGTCACCTAAGCGCCTCATCTATTCTTTGGAGGTGCTGTTGTCAGTTTGAGCCCACATAGATAAATCTTTGAAAGAGTTCAGTGCTCAAGGCAGACATACTTTACTAATTACACTAACCTGTTGTTTGGTTCTAAGCAAACTTCCAGGAAAAATTTCGTTTTGTAGTTCAAGGTTTGAAGATTACCTCAGGACAATAGTTTGGAGTGTTTGTCCACCCTAAAAAGCTCCAGAAGATCTATATTCCATTGAGAGTTCAAAATTCTGTTCTTTTCCATTCCCCTTTTTTGATCAGAATCCATCCAGTTCTTCTGGTCTCATGGCACAGGAGGTAAGTTTTTGACTCCTTTCTTATTTTCACTTATGTTTCAAGGGCTGAAAGCTTGGAAAATACAATTCCCAGACTCCGATGCCAGCAGAGGTCATTGGTAGTGCGGTGGTTAAGAGCTCAGGCTGCTAACCAAAAGGTCTGCAGTTCAAATCCACCAGCTGCTCCTTGGAAACCCTTTGGAGCTGTTCTGCTCTGTCCCAGAGGGTCACTTTGAGTCAAAATTGACTCGATGGCAATGGGTTTCAATAAGAGACACACATGTATATTTAACAGATTTGAATAGAATAGCTACTCCAGAATGTCATAAAGACGTTCAAGCTTTGGAAGGTGGCCAATGAGAAGTTTTGCACATACTGGGTTAGAATTACTAAGATTAGTGCTTCTGATGGCTGAGGTAATGTGTTGTAGTTCCTAATATTAGGAATGCTCTCTATTGTCCTAGTCGTTCGTTGGTTTATACATCTTTAATTCTCCGTTAAGTATCTTCTTGTGTAAAATATATTGAATAGTGTCTGATTTTATGAACCAAAATGTGCTAATTAAAAGCATCAAGACATATAAGAAAATAGTGCACTCATGAAAATATAGATAATTTCTTTTGCAGAAGCTATACATTTTTTTATACATTTATGAAAGAAAATGACAATGAATAATCCCTAAATATAATGTAATGAATATCTAGATGATGAGGATTTAATGAAATATTAATGGTCTTATATTTTAACCCGAAGGGTACAGGAAATCTCTGGAAAGCTTTAGTTATAAATGGGCAGGTTTATCTAGGCTGAGGAATTCGGATTTGGCAAGAGTGTGTTAGATGCATTAGTTCATTTATATTCTATTTGTAAATTATTTAAGAATACAGACTTCTTAATTTCATACTTTTCAATATTCAGCATTTAAGACACTTCGATACCAGAAATGTTAATGATTTTTTTTTTGTTATTAATTTGTTTTTCCTTGTTATATTCTTTAACCTTAAATATTTTAGATTTTTTAATGATATATATAATACATATATTATTTTCTGATGGCTTTGCAAGTACTTTTCACCCCATAAGGCACAATAAATATTTGCAGATTTTTTTTTTTAAATAATTAAACTGTTCCTCAAAAGTAGACATTTAACTTTGTAATCAGTCTAGTTTATGGAGAACAGATGTTGAATTTCAAAGAAGCGTTTGCCCAAGGACATGCTGAACTTCTGCAGTCAGGAAAGGACAAGCTATAACATTTGAGAGTGAGCAGAGGTATATGTTTTATATTTACATGGAATTTCTGAAGTTGTATAACACTGATGATTTGTTTTTCCTCAACAGGGAATAGGGCCTCAGGAATAAAAGCTCATAACAAGAAAAAAAAACCTAGAATATGTAACTAACGTCTTTTGCTAAGTACGTTAAATCAAAACTAAAACTGTAAATGAGAAATTCAAAGAGTAAGGTACTTTTAGGATAATGACATTTTAAAATCCTCTCAACTTTTTGATCTAGCCAGGAATTATTTTTCCCATATTTTTTTTTGTCCTAGAATATATTCAACAAAAAGGCAGGAAACAAAATACTGATTTACACACACAAGTAATTATAATGTATGTTAAATATCTAAATAAGCCATTTTAAGAAAGGACTCAATCTGACAATAGGTTAAACGATAGAAAAAGAGACAATTTTTAACTTAGCTTTAATACTAAGACATGGAGATAACTCTTTCTGGATAACAGGAAGAATTAGCATGACTTGCTGGCTCCTGATTTTTTTTTTTTTTTTTATAGAGTTACCTCGGAAGAAAAAGAAAAGCTGATATATGCCATAACAACATAAAAATCATGAGAGAACCTGGATGAGATAGAAAGTTTTGGTAAAAACCCTGAATTTTTTTTTTTTTTTTAGGCCCTGGTAATATTGGCTTGCTGAATGAAATATAATAAATGTGGACTCCTACCTTATACCACATAAAAATAAAGCCCAAAAGATAAATCTATGAAGCCAATAGGAGAAAAGCAAATGGAGTATCTTTTTGATATTAGGTAAGAGAAGTATGTTTTTTAAAAAAAGCCCTCAAACAAACAAACCAAAAAATATACAGGAAAAAAAGCCACATATTTTTATTTAATTAAAGTAGCTTGATACATTGTTAGCTGCCCTAGAGCTGGTGGTTGACTCATGGCTACCCAATACACGTTAACGCATCCCCAAGACTGGCTGCCGTTGGACTGTTGTGATTCGTAGGATTTCACTGGCTGATTTTGGAAACTACATCCCCAGGCATATTTTCCTGGTCTGTCTTAGTTTGGAAGCTCTGCCAAAACCTGTTCAGCATCATAACAACACACACAAGCCTCTACTGACAGACAGGTGGTGGCTTCGCTTGCAATGCACTGGCCAGGAATTAAAACAGCGTCTCTAGTGTGGAATGAGAGAGTTTTGTCACTGATCCACCATTGTATTAAGCTAGCAATATGATCTATATTATCAGTTTAATGTAGACCATATTAAAAGTTGGGTGGCAAAATACATTCACATTATCTGGTGGAAACCCTGGTGGCATAATGGTTAAGAGCTACTGCTTCTAACCAAAAGGTCAGTGGTTTGAATCCACCAGGTGCTCCTTGGGAAACCGTATGGGGCAGTTCTACTCTTTCCTATAGGGTTACTATGAGTCGGAATCGACTCAATGGCAACGGGTGTGTTTTTTTTTTTTTGGTTAATCATCTTGCTGCTAACCAAAAGGTTGGCAGTTCAAATCCACCAGACAACCCTTGGAAACCCTATGGGACAGTTCCACCCTGTGCTATAGTGTTGCTATGAGTCAAAATCGACTTGATGGCAACAGATTTGACTTGTTTGTTTTTTTAAATCTTAAACATAAGTTCAATATCTAGAATATAAAAAAATACATCTTCGAGTCAATTAAAATATCTAGGAAAATTAATAGATCTATAATCAAAGCATAGAAAGGCAAGTTGCATGAGGAGAAACGTAAATGCCATCCAAATTTGAAGAAGTATTCAACCTCTTTATAAACACCAATGAAAATTAGAACAACTTAATCTGCAATATTATGTTATTCGGTGTTTTTGTACTTAGGCATTTACTTATCTGATCCTTGATAAATTAATATTTTTAAATAATGCTGAAATCAATATAACAGTAAGTTATTTAGAATTTTTGCATCCCCATGTATAAGTAACATTGATTTATACTTTAAATTAGGATAAGAAATGGAATTTTGTAAGATGTTTATATTAGTCTCAAGATAAGTTTTGAGTACATCAGAATGGAAGTGTTTACATATAATTGAATATTTCAAGTTTTGCCTTCAGTACTGGAAACCCTGGTGGCATAGTGGCATAGCAGTTAAATGCTATGGCTGCTAACCAAAGGGTTAGCAGTTCAAATCTTCCAGGTGCTCCTTGAAAACTCTATGGGGCAGTTCTACTCTGTCCTGTAGAACAGAATATATGATTCAGGATCGACTCGAAGGCACTGAGTTTGGTATTTTTTTTTTGGTTTTGACCTTCAGAGACTCCACATTTGAATTCAAATTTTTTTGTCTTAAAGCAAATATAAAGTTAACATTGGAATACAGACTTCTGTAGAACATTATTTTTGTGTGAATTGCCATCAAGTTGATTCCAACTCATAGTGACCCATGTGTGCAGAGCAGAACTTTCCATAGGGTTTTCAAGACTGTGACCTTTCCAGAGCAGTTTGCCTGCCTGTCTTTCAAGGAACCTCTTGATGGGTTCGAACAGACAACCCTTTGGCTAGCAGTTGGGTGCGTAACTGTGTGTACCCCCCAGAAACCCAAGTCCAAATAAAATTTAAAATTCTTGAATATGATTGCATATTTTAAAATGTGAGGGTGAAGCCTTTGTAATACAATTAAAGTTTTGTATATTATAGACAAATAAATATGTAGTGAGAATACTTATTTACACAGAAACACAAAAACACTCTTAAATTGTGAGCTTTATAAAAATTTCAAAATGGTTTGATATGAATACCTAAACCCACATCATGTTAGAAGGATTTATACAATTTACTCTACATAGTTGTATAAATGTCCTTGGGTGGTACAAATGGTTAACACACTTGGCTGCTAACCAAAAAGCTGGATGTTCAAACCTACCCAGGGACACCTTGAAAGGAAGGCCTGGTGATCTACTTCCAAAATCAGCCATTGAAACCCTATGGAGTACTGTTATAATCTGCTTGTTTTTGTTTGTTTGCTTTTTATTATCCAGCTTTCAAAATGTATTAATTAGCAAAATTGAATGACAATCAGTATGAGGTGGTCAAGCTTTTCTTCTCCTGATTTTGAATCTTCTCATGGTTTCAAACATCATAACAGCTTTGGTCTATAATATCATAATAGCTTTATCTAGACCTTTTACCATCTCAGTCAGTTCTTTGAATTAATAGGTAGAATACTGCTTCTCCAAGAGACACCTCTCAAGAGAAAGGGAAGGAGAAGAAGGTTCAGGACCTCAATAAAACTGACCAAAATACAGCACATGGTTGTGATCCCAGTCTGAAAAGTGTAACCTTGCCCTCATACGAAGAGAGGGTTTTACTCATAATGACAGACTCATATAAGAAGCTATCATGGACATGAGGAGCCCTGGTGGTGAAATGGTGAATCTACTTGGTTGCTAATCAAATGGTTGGTGGTTCAACTCTACCAGCCACTCTGTGGGAGAAAGATGTGCCAGTCTGCTTCTGTAAAATGTACAGCCTTGGAAACCCCATGGGGCAGTTCTACTCTGTCCTACGAGGTTACTATGAGTAGGAACTAATTTGACAGCAAAAGGTTTGGTTTGGTTATCATGGGCATACAGGTGGGCCTAAGGTAGCCCCATATACTATAGACACTTGGTTCTAACATACAGGTGGCTGTTCAAGGATATTGTATCTTTATTTGGGCAAGATTTATCATCTTTTATCACATTATCTTTATTAATGATGGTAATGGCACTTTCTATGTTAGATAAATCACAAACTCACAATGGTTTAATGCAATATGCTTCGCTCATATAAAATACAAAACAATCAAGCATTATGACATTTTACATGATTTCTCTTTTGAAAATTTTAAGTCATATGAAAAACAAAGCAGAGTTCTAATCTCTAATCTATAGACGAATTTTGTTTGCAGCTATATTATGTTTTTATGATGTCTCCCCAAGTTTCTACTAAACCAGTAGAGCCCTTGCAAGTAGTAATTAAAAGTGGTGGGTGACTTCTATTTGGTGGTCCCTCCATTTTCAGCATGTGACCTTCATGTTGATCAACCTGGTTTCCATTAAGACCCAGAAAGGGGATGTTTTAGATGTGGGCCCATATCATTTTGTAGATCGCGGGCACAAAATAGTGACAATGAGCTTAGTGAGCAGCTAGTTACTGTGTGCTACAGTATTCATTGCTGCAACTGAATAAGAATACTGGAAAGGGAGAGAGGAAATTTATTAAACCCATGCTCTTGGGAAGGTTCTTTTTTCCATAAAATATTTAGAAATAATTACTTATATAAATTATATGGATAAATGACATTAGACAGATTTCATACCATTAAGTAAAAACTGGCCATTAAATTGAGTAGCGAGAACTTTAGGCAAGCAGCCAGCTAGCCAATAAGTTAATTCTACTTTTAAACATAACAAGTGTGCAAGGATGTGTCCATTTTTGATGTTTAGTCTCTGAGGAAACGCTTCCTTGAAGAGATTAGCGCTGTACATAAGACCTGCATGTGTGGGTATGAGGGTCTCAAGGGAATTAGGGGCAGAAAAAAGAAATAAGGGACTACATTTAGTTCAGAATACTGGTCTGGATATGTTTTAATTTATAGCACATTTTTGAATATGCAATTGTAGAATTTATTTTATTTCACATTCATTAATTTCAGCAATTCTCTAATTATTCTCTAGTGATAGAATGAAACTAGAGTGGGATTTGAGGTTAGATATCTTGGCCTCATAATGTTGGCTAATGAAACTTGAGAGGAAATACTAAATCTGAATAAATGCATAAAGATGAGTGACTGCACAAGGGTATTGGGTTCAGAATAGGGAAAAATATTTTGGTAGGTAGAACATCTTTCTGTCCCTGATAATGTCCCTAGAACCTGTGAATAGGTAATATGGAAAAAGGGACTTTGCAAATAAAGATTATGGACCTTAAGACAGGGACGTTATTCCGGATTTTCTTGTTGGACCCAATCTATTTATATGAACCCTTAAAAGCCAAGAATTTTCCCCAGCTGCTGTACAGAACAAATGCGGCAGAAGGGAAAATCAGAGAGATTCTGATTCCATAAACCTTTGCCGTTTGGACGGCACTAGAAAGAAGTGAGCCAGCCCTAAATAGCGAAGACTGGCCTCTGGTGGATAGCTAGCAAGGAAATGGGACTTCTGTCCTGTAACAGCACGAAAGTGAATTTGGGAACAACCAATTAAGTTTGGAAGCAGATTCTTCCCAGAGCTCCCAGAAAGAAACGCGGCCTTGCAGCAACCTTGATTTCAATCCCTCTGAGACTCTAAATGGAGTCCTAGTGGCTCAGTGGTTAAAAGCTTGGCTGCTAACCAAAAGATCCGCAGTTCAAATCCACCAGCTGCTCCTTGGAAACCCTATGGGACAGTTCTACTCTGTCCTATAGGGTTGCTGTGAGTTGGAATCGACACAAACAGCAAGGAGTTTGTTTTTTGAAATTATGCAAAATTTTGTATATTATTTCCTCGTATAAAAAACATTTAAAATTGTATTCATCCTCTAAATGAGTTCAAATAGCACAATGAGGTAGATGCTCATTGTAGCCTGAAAATAGTCTCTTTCTCTCTCTTTTATTCCAAAACCCTTTTCTATAAAGCTCTTTTTCTAGAACTCATGACTCTATGTTGTTCATTGTTTTGTTACTAGCGTACATCATTACAAGCTTGTTAATCTAATATTAAATATACATATATATAAAACTTTTCTCTTTGATCTAATATTTATTAAAGAAGGTATTTTTGTTGTTATTGCAAATACTTCTTGTTACTACTACTACTAATTGTAAACTTTGCAGAATTATTTTCAGGGAATGTGACCTTTGCAATTCAAACTTTCTTAAACAAAACTTCCTGACATGGATTTTAAAAATAAAATAAGAATAAATTAATTTTATTCAACTCTATATCATGACATGTTTGAGGATCATGATATAAAGTTTTCACTTCCTCATTTTCCCTGCATATAAGCTGATAAAACAAGAACAAACAAAAAATGCCAATTTTATTTTGATGAAACTGTAAAAATTTTATTTTGATGAAACTATATATGACTTAAAATACCAAATTCCATATTTATGAGGAAAAAATCAGTGGAAAAAGTGGAAATTGAAGGGAAATGTGTGTGACATGAAGGCTAGAAAATGTCAGACTCTGACTTCAGAAAGATCCAGAAACAAACATTTCTTGATGGCCAAGAATATACCTTGAGATGCAAAATTCAATTGCCTGATTCCCTCTTGCCGTCAAGTTGGTTCTGACTCATACCAACTGTGTAGGTTGGAGTAGAACTTACCCATAGGGTTTCCAAGGAGCAGGTAGCAGATTCAAACTGCTAACTTTTTGGTTAGCAGTTGAGCTCTGAACCACTGCATCACCAGAGCTCTAATTGCCTAACTAAGATCAGCCAAAAGTAGAACATACATACTGGTCTCATTATTTCTGAGCACTGAGGGGGCACACTTCAGTGAAGGTTTACACAGGCAAGCCATAATTTTAGGAAGCTGCCTTCCAAACTGAGACTTCAAATTTTAAATAACTCTCCAGTTGCATATCACTCTTGGATAGAGAGAGTGAAGTCTAACTTAATTTATACACAATTCCATCTATCCTGGGAGAGGCTCTGGCCCTACCCTCGATAAAAATCCTCTAAATAGTTGGTCTGTGAAAAACTCATATCCTTCAAAGATAAAGAATGAAGACGGCAACTGGCCAAGATCACGTAAAAAAACCACAAGAAAGAAGAATGCATACAGAATGTGAAAAACCATCCCAGTGCGTAAGAAAACACTCTCTGGAAAAAAAAAAAAAATGTGTGTGTGTGTGGGTGTGTGTGTGGGTGTGTGTGTGTCCTCAGTACAGATAAAATTTTTGGCCAAAACATCCTATGAGCTAAAATGAAAACAACAGAACAATTATATATATATATATATATATACTTTTAGGCAGGCATAAGATGTAGAAAAGGAACGCAGTGAAGGCAAGACGATGTTTCTGTAAATTATTTCTCTTCTGATAAATGGACTCCACTTTCATGCTATTTATAATTCTGACTTCATTGTTTAAAAATGTTCTTTAACTCTGACATGTGATTTGAGGAAATAATTCTATTTTTATTGTATTTTTGTTTTGAATTAATTTCGCTACATAAATTCTACTAGTAAAAACGAAGGCTTATTTTTCAAAATGCTTAATATCAAAGTCACAGAAATTTGTTAACATTTCTTACGTTCCTTTGTTATAGATTTCCTTTACATCTTAACATAATGAAGAAACTAAGAAATACATCTGGTAAAGCTATGAATCTGTCACCTAAGAAATAGTCTGAATATGTTATGCAGTTTTTGACAAGGCTTGCACTCCATCTCCCTCCCCCCCCAAAAAAAAGCATAAAAGTGTATTAGAGCTAAAATAACTGTAGCTAATGTTTCAACCTACTTTCTCATAGTATTTAGAAGTTGTCCCAGTTAAATCCATCAAAACACAAACCCTGCTAGGACATGAAAGTTTTGTCCCTAAGGGCCCTTTCTTATAATTGCAGACCCATCAGATTTTTAAGTCATATGGAAAGTCAATATGGAATCTCCAGGGAAGCTAGTTCTTTCCCAACTTTTCTATTTCTCTATTACTAAGTTCACCTCATTTCAACTCTTATTCAAATTTTAACAACTGCAAGAGTAGGCTTATTTCAGAGCCTCTTGACATACATTTTTACCTGGTAGAAGATTCCAATACCCTTAGGGACCATATCAAAAATGCCCCACTTAAAAGAATTTGCTGAAGTGCATTTATGAACTCCGTCTCTATGTATTCTGCAGTACAAGTCTATAATTTTCCTCAAATGAAGCTTGGCCTTTGAGCATAGTTATACTTAGTATCAAAGTCATATGCAATTATAAAAATGCATGGAAAAAAAATCAGCATCTTTTAGGCAGCTGTTCTGATCATAGAGGTCAAAGAAATGACAACAGTATATTTCTTCCCTGCCCTGTCTCCAGTCAGAGCTGTACCACAACCACACAGAAAGATCAGTTTCATTAAAACAAAATCTCCCAATTTTTTCTCTATAGAAAGATATGGAAACATTTAATATCCTAATATTTTTTTTCATGAGATTCGGGAAAAAAAAGTAGGCATTTGAGTAAGAAGATATATGGCTCATGATTATACATTTGAATCAAGACATACAGTAAGAATGAAAAACTGGGACCATAAGTGCTAAAGAAGGAGCAAATTAGTTTTACTATACTTCCATAAAAGCAGATAACTTGTAGATGGCAAATTATAATTTATGAATATTTAATTTCCCATAGGTACTTAGCTCCTGTAATATGGCAGAGGGCATATCAAGAAGTCACTCTTCTAAAAATGCTAATTCCCCATGAATGCTTAACTCCTTTGTTAAACTGATAAGCAATTCTTATTTTCAGTCTTCAGCTATTATCTGAAAAAGAGAGGGGACGCGAGAAGAAATATTCTGTTAAAAGAAGTCAAGCCGAATTTCAGTGATAATGTGCATTAGAAATCAAAACTTCTGTAGATATTTGTTGACATTTTATTAGTACAACTGCAAAAGACTTCCATGGAAAAACTAAATTAAAAAAATTCCAATTGCTTATAGAAATATACATCATAATGTTTTTTATACTTTTAAAAAGCTCTATGGTAGTTATAGAAGGTACAGAGTTTCTACTCTTTTAAAATAAAAAAGAAGCTATGATGAACATAACTAATCTTTATTATTTTACAGTTTACCATCTTTTTTCTTGATGAAATCTTACAATTTTAGATCTAATCACTCAAACTAGATTCCCATGTAAAGAATTATGGGGAAATTTCCTTTTGCATATCAGGGAAATTATCATAAAGATGGTATTTTACTCTTTTATTTAAAAAAAAATTTACTGTATATTAAGAAAAAGCTCTTGCTTAAAATCAAATGCCAAGGGCTAGGAACTGCCCAGTGGAAATATACCACAACATTCTTACCCCACTACCCATACCCCTGGCTATTCAGAATAATGTGTTACATTTTATATTCATATCTAAACCATTTATTAATTCATTCATATTACCTTACCAAATATCCACAATATGTACAAATTTTGTTAGACTTCATGAAGATCTTAAATATATGAGATTGAAACCTAAGCTCCAAGTGCCAAATAAAATGTTTTTGAAACATAATAAAAGTGCTATTAAGATGGGGAAGCATTAAAAGGATATACATATAATTCTTTATTGTCTTCAAAATACAAATTAGTCATCTCCTTGTTTTTACTTTAAAAATGGATCGAATAGTGGTTTTGCCTGTTCTAGTTTTTCCCAGCATCACATGTCTGTCAGTTTGTCCTACTGTGGTGGCTTGCCCGTTGCCATAATGCTGGAAGCTATACCACCTGTATTTCAAATACTAGCAGGATCACCCATGGTGGACAGGTTTCAGCTAAGCTTCCAGACTAAGACGGAGGAGGAAGAAGAACCTGGTGGTCTACTTCTGAAAAAATTAGCCAGTGAAAACATAGATAGCAGTGGAACATTGTTTGATATAATGCTGGAAGATGAGACCCTCAAGTTGGAAGGTACTCAAAAGATGACTGAGGAAGAGCTGCCTCCTCAAAGTAGAGTCAACCTCAATGATGTAGATGAAGTCAAACTTTTGGGACCTTCATTTTCTGATGTGGCATAACTCAAAAGGAGATGAAACAGTTGCAAGCATCCATTAATAGCAGGAACATGGGATGCATGAAGTATGACTCTAGGAACACTGGAGGTTGTCATAGATGAAATGGACATCCTAGGCATTAGTGACCTGAAATGGACTGGCACTGGCCATTTTGAATCAAACAATCATGGTATACTATGCCAGGAATGAGCATTTGAAGAGGAGCAGTCTTGCCTTCATTGTCAAAAAGAGCATTTCAAGGTCTATCCTGAAGTACAATGCTGTCAGTGATAGGATAATACAGTCACACCTACAAGAAAGACCAGTGAATGCAACCATTTTTCAAATTTACCTGCCAACCACTAAGTCCAAGGAGGTTGAAGATTTTTACCAACTTCTGTGGTCTGAAATTGATCGAACATACAGTCAAGCTGCATTGATAATTACTGGTGATTGGAATACAAAAGTTGGAAGCAAAGAAGGATTGGTAATTGGAAAATATGGCCTTGGTGAGAGAAATGATGCCTGAGATCCCATGGTAGAATTTTATAAAAACAACTACCTCTTCGTTGCAAATATCTTTTTTTTCAACCACATAAACTGCCGCTATACATGTGGAACTCACCAGATGGAACACATAGGAATCAAGTCAACTATATCTGTGGAAAGACATTATGGAGAAGCTTAATATCATCAGTCAGAAAAGGGCCAGGAGTGAAGTCCAGAACAGACTATCAATTCCTCGTATGCAACTTCAAGTTAAAGCTAAAGAAAATCACAGCAAGTCCACAAGAGCCAAAATACGACCTTGAGTATATCCCATCCAAATTTAGAGACCACCTCAAGAATAGATTTGTTGCATTGAACACTAATGACCAAAGAACAGATGAGTTGTGAAAGACATCATGCATGAAGAAAGTAAGATATCATTAAAATAGACAGAAAACAAATAAAAGATCAAAATGAATGTCAGAAGAGACTCTGAAACTTGATTTTGAATGTAGGGTACCTAAAGAAAATGGAAGAAATTATGAAGTAAAAGAGGCGAACAGAAGATTTCAAAGGCTGCTCAAAAAGACAAAGTATTATAATGAAATGTACAAAGACCTAAAGTTAGAAAACCAAGGGAGAAGAACACACTCAGCATTTCTCAAGCTGAAAGAATTAAAGAGAAAATTCAAGCCTCCAGTCACCTTATTGAAGGATTCTGAGAAAATATTAACGGACAAAGGAAGCATTACAAGATGGTAGGAATACACAGAGTAACTGTATCAAAAATAGTAGGTTGACTTTCAATCATTTCAGGAGGTAGCATATGATAGAGAACTGATGGTACTGAAGGAAGAAGTCCAAACTGCACTGAAGACATTGGCAAAAAACAAGGCTCCAGGAATTGAGGGAATATCAATTGAGATGTTTCAACAAACAGACACACTACTGGAAGATCTCATTCATCTATGCCAAGAAATTTGGAAGACAGCTTCCTGGTCAACTGACTGGAAGAGATCAATATTTTCGCCCATTCTAAAGAAAGGAGATACAACAGAATGTGGAAATTATTGGAAAACATCATAAATATCACACACAAGTAAAATTTTGCTAAAGATCATTGAGAAGCAGTTGCATGTAGTACGTAGACAGGGAACTGCCAGAAATTCCAGCCAGATTCAGAAAAGGATTTAGAATGAGGGATATCAACACTCATGTCAGATGAATCATGGCTGAAAGTAGAGAAAACCAGAAAAATATTTACCTGTGTTTTACTGAATGTCATGGACTGAATTATATGCTCCCAAAAATATGTGTATTAATTTGACTGGGCCATGACACCCTGTCTTTTGTGGTTGTCCTCCATTTTGTGATTGTAATTTTATTTTAAAGAGGATTAGGATGGGATTGTAACATCACTCTTACCCAGGTCACATCCCTGATCCAATGTAAAGGGAGTTTTCCTGGGGTGGGGCCTGCACCATCTTTTATCTTACAAGAGATAAAAGGAAAGGGAAGAAAGCAGAGAGTTGGGGGCTTTATACCACCAAGAAAGCAGTGTTGGGAGCAGAGCATATCCTTTGGGCCTGGGGTCCCTGCATCTGAGAAGCTCCTTGATCATGGGAAGGTTGAGGACATGGACCTTCCTCCAGAGCCCAAAGAGAGAAAGTCTTCCATTGGAGCTGACGCCCTCAATTTGGACTTTCAGCCCCCTTTACTGTGAGGAAATAAATTTCTCTTTGCTAAAGCCATCCACTTGTGGTATTTCTGTTATAGAAGGACTAGATAACTAAGATACTATGCCAAGGCATTTGACTGTGTGAATCATAAGAAATTATGGATAACAGTATGAAGAATGGGAATTCCAGAACACGAAATCATGTTCATGAGGAAGTTGTACTTAGACTAAGAGGCAGTTGTTCAAACAGTATAAGGGGGCACCGTGTGGTTTAAAATCAGGAAAGGTGTGTGTCAAGGTTGTATCCTTTCATCATACATATTCAGTCTGAGGAGCTGTGGTGGTACAGTGGTTAAGAGCTGGACTGCTAAACAAAAGGTAGGAAATCAAATCCAACAGCCACTCCTTAGAAACCCTATTCTGTCCTATAGGGTCACTATGAGTCAGAATCAACTCATTGGCAAGGTGTTTTGGTTTGTTTTATTCAATCAGAATGCTGAGCAAATAATTCCAGAAGATGGGCTATATGAGAAAGAGTGAGGACTCGGGATTGGAGGAAGACTGGTTAACAACCTACGATATGCAGGTGGCACAATCTTGCTTGCTGAAAGTGAAGAGGACTTGAAGCACTTACTGATGAAGATCAAAGACCACAGCCTTCAGTTGTATATTATACAGCTCAAAATTAAAAAAAAAAGAATGGAAGAAAGAAAGAAAATCTTCATAACTGGACCAATTAGCAGCATCGTGATAAATTAAGAAAATATTGAAGTTGTCAAGAATTTCATTTTACTTAGATCCACAGCCAACAGCCATGGAAGCAGCAATCAAGAACTCAAAAGATACATTGCATTGGGCAAATCTGTTGCAAAAAAACCTCTTTAAAGTGTTAAAAAGCAAATATGTCACCTTCAGGACTGAGGTGCACCTGACTCAAGCCATGATGTTTTCATTTGCCTCAGATGTGTGTGAAAGCTGGACAATGAATAAAGAAGACTGAAGAAAAATTGATGCCTTTGAATTATGGCACTGGTGAAGAATATTGGCTATACCCATGGGCTGCCAGCAGAACAAACAAATCTGTCTTGGAGGAAGTACAGCCAGAATGCCCCTTAGAAGCAAGGGTAGCAAGACTTCATCTCACATACTTTGGATATGTTATCAGGAGAGACCAATCACTGAAGAAGGAATTCATGTTTGGTAAAGTAGAGGGTCAGGAAAAAAGAGGAAGACCCTAAAGGAGATGGATTGGCCCAGTGGGTGCAGCAATGGAATCAAGCATAACAATTGTGAGAATGCCACAGGACCGGGCAGTGTTTTGTCCAGTTGTACATAGAGTGGCTCTGATTCCGAACCATCTTGAGGGCATCTAACAACAACAACACTATTTTTTAGCAATTTCTTGATTTTTATAACCGTATTGTATTACATAAAAGAATGTTTTCTTTTTTAAGGTATGTTTAAGATGTTAAAGAGCAATATATCCATAACTTACCTTTAAATGGTTCAGGAAAAAAATACTACTATCTATAATACATAATGAAACAAACATGGTAAAATGCAAGTATTTAGGGAATCTGTACAAAGTGCATATTGGTGATCGTTTTAGTGTGTTTTCTACTTTCTGTAAATCTGAAATTGTTTCAAGATAAACCGTTTAAATTATTCTGAGAGGTCTCCTTTTAGTAAAATTAGATTTTCAACGTGTATTTGGATCACTAATTAAATGGTATGCTTTATATTTTTCTCATGTGCTAAGCCTTATTGGAAACCCTGTTGGCGTAGTGGTTAAGTGTTACAGCTGCTAACTAAAGGGTCGGCAGTTCAAATCCGCCAGGCACTCCTTGGAAACTCAACGGGGCAGTTCTACTCTGTCTTATAGGGTCGCTCTGAGTTGGAATCAACTCCACAGCACTGGGTTTGGTTTTTTTGGTTGGTAAGCCTTATTAGAGTAGCTCACCTGTCAGATGGAATGAAGTGATTAAACAGTAAAACATTAGACTGATAGGGTCATGGGGAGGTACCATTTTAATGATGAAATTTTATAATGTTGACAATGATTGAAAAGAGTGGAATTGACCCAACTGGAATTTTTTTTTTTTTCTAAAAAGGAAAGCTGTGTAAACCCTCCCATAACCAAAATTTAGCAGAACCACCCTGAAATGCAATGCTAAAATAGAGGTACCAAGAAGCTGAGCTTCCCCTAGCAATTTATCACCACTGGGCATTTGTGCCTTCTCTGTGAAGAGCAAAGAGTGCAAAGAGACCTAATGCAAAGCAATAGTCTAGATCATATCATAATCTCACTGAGATAAGGAGAGCAACATTGTGTTCAGGGCTATCAGGAAGGGCAAACATCTCAGATGGATGTGAAAATCAGAAGAATACACTCAATGGTCTGTGCCCAGTTTCCTTTTCCTAAGGTGCATATGTATGCTCATGATAGGAAGTTGCAAAGAAATTAACTAAGAAACAAAAATAATAAATAAATAATCTAAGCACCATGATTTATAAAGGTTAAAAGGGGAGGGGTGGATTCAAATATTTATCAATGTACCATGAATAAAAAAAATGGCATATTCATATGGTGGGATATCACAGAAAAATGAAATAGAAAAATACAAAAAAAAAAAAAGAACTGCTGCTAGATGAAACAGCAGTGATGAAATGTTGAGGTCAAAAAAGCAAGACATAATGGAAAAATGTGAACATGCTCTTTCTAGAATATTAATAAACAAGCAAACCAAGTCAATGATGACAAAACTTAGAATAGTTTATACCATTGCTGAGTAAAAAGTGACTTGGATAGAAGTGTTGGGGGACTCTGGAAAGCTGATTATGGTTTTTTTTTTTTTATCTTGATTTTTGTGGTCATTTTATGGGTACATTTACTTTATAGAAATTAATTGAAGTATATACTTAAGATTTTTCACTTTTTGTATGTCATAATTCAATAGAAATGTCAAAATCTATTGAACAATACTGCTACTTTCTGTATAAGTTACTGTAAAACTCAAACATCTTTGCTGATCAAATTAATGAAGGCCCTGATTAAAATCAGTCTTTGTAGTATGAATCCTGAAATATATAATATTTGTTTATTTATGAAGACAAAATGCTCAAAAGTAGCCAATCAATGAGCATACTAGAGAAGAGGGGATAAAATACATATTGAAAAAGGGGTTTTTGTGAATCAATTTATTTAAATATACCTAGCAAATAATATTTTAAGTGAGAAGGATTGGAGTAAATAATTGAAGTAAAATATAGCCTGTGGATATAACTTGTTTCCACAGAACAAATGTATTCAAATTGAACTTTCTACAGTTTGTAGAAACTCTAACTGAATTTCATATTAACCTCCTTAGTGAGCTCATATGAACATTCTTTCTCATGCTAATACTGCCTGGTGAAGGGGTAATTCCAAATATTGAACAGTATGAGCCAGAGCACTAACCACTCAGAGCAGATGACAGCTATAATCAACTGGAATTTTTGTTGTTAGAGACTGTCAACTGAAATATGCATAGACCATTGTGATCGCTAAGGTTTTCATTGGCTAATTTTCAGAAGTAGATCACCATACCTTTATTCCTAGTCTTAGCCTGGAAACCAAACAAAAAACAACCTCATTGTCATTAAGTCAATTCTGACTCCCCCAGAACAGCTGGTGGGTTTGAACAGTCTACTTTTCTGTTAGCAGTTGAGTGCTTAATCACAGCACCTCCAGGGCTCCTTTCTTAGTCTGGAAGTTCCCCTGAAACCTGTTCAACATCTTAGCAACAAGTAAACCACAACTGACAGGTGGGTCATGGCTGTGCCTGAGCTGTATTGTCTGGAAGTTGAACTCAGGTGTCCTGCATGGAAATCAAGACTCTACTACTGAAGCACCAATGTCAGTCAACTGGAATAGCCCCACCAAAATATTCTTGCCGAATATCATTCTGGTGAGGTATTATACTAATATGCTTGGATAAATTAGCAATTGTCATATAATCAGAATCTGAAAATCATTAATATTATATAAGTTACCTGAAGAAATAAAAATGATTAATGCTAAAAAAAGGAGAAAATAATCATTGTTATCCCCATATATATGTGCGGCATATTTGAGTAACATCCAAAGGTTGTAATCTAAAAAAAAAAAATCTAAGCATAGATTATTTCAAATTAACATTGCCACAAAAATCATAACCAAAAAGTAAGGATATCCCATTTAGATCTATCAGTACATATATTTCCATTTGTAGCCTTTTATTTTAAATGCTTCTGTTTCCCAAAAAGTTTTGGGGTACTGTGTGCTTTGAAATTGGAAAATGTGTGTGGAGGGTTGTATCGTTTCACTTATTTAATCTGTATGCTGAACAAATAATCTGTGAAGCTAGACTACATGGAGAACAAAACATTAGGATTAGAGGAAGGTGGGAAGCTCATTAACGACCTTCGATATGCAGATGACACAACATTTCTTGCTGAAAATGAAGACAACTTGAAGCACTTACTGAAGAAGGTCAAAGGCTACAGCCTTTACTATGTATTACAATTGAAAGTGAAAAAATGAAAATCATTACAGCTGGACAAGTAAACAACATCATGACAAATGGAGAAAAAAAATAAAATTTTCAATGATTTCATTTTACTTGGATCAACAATCAATATCTAGGAAAACAGCTGTCAAGAAATTAAATGATATACTGCATTGGGCAAATCTGCTGAAAAAGACCTCTCTAAAGTTTTAAAAAGCAATGTTGCCCTTTTGATGACTAAGGTGCCCCAGACCCAAGACACAGTCTTTTCAATTGCCTCATATGTGTGCAAAACTTGGACAATAAAAAGGAAGACAGAAGTAGAATTGATGCCTTTGCATAGTGGTATTGGTGAAGAATATTGAATATACCATGGACCGCCAGAAGAATGAACAAATCACTTAGAAGAAATACAACCAGAATGCTACTTAGAAGAGAGGATGGCAAGAGCTAGGCTTAATTTCTTTAGATACATCATAAGGAAAGATCAATTGCTAGAAAAGGACATTATGTTCAGTAAAAATAGAGTGTCAGAGGAAATGAGGGGAACCCACATTGAGATGGATTAACACAACAGCCACCTGTGAGCTCAAGCATGCATTAGGCTGCCATGAGTCTGAGGTGACTGGATGGCAGCTAACAATAACATCGAGGAAAAACACATTTCCTAAAAATAGTTGCAATGTTTCATTTTTGTCCCTTTTTTATGTTGCATGAATTTTATCAATTGTGCTTGACTGAAATAGCTCCCTCAGATACTTTACTTCTCTATCTCTGTGTTTAATAAACAGCGCCTTCTCTTGGAGGGGAGTCCTAATACAGCCCATTTTCAAGAACCATCCTTTCTGAATTACGTGCATTACACATTCACTGCATTATCCTTTCTGTGGTATCAGTCCTCTTACACAGGCCTAATTGTTCTCCACAAATATTTGAATGTTCTTGTTCAAAGATTTCTGTATCATTCAAATTTTCTTTATTGTTATGTACAAGATCTATAACAATAATGTTAAGTTTTGGCTCCATAATTCTGGAAAATAATGAAATTAAACTCATGGTCCTAAAATGGAACATAAATATGCTTTGCATGCTGTTTCATAAAAGGAATGCTTTGTGCTAAAAAGTATGTAAATAGCAAATACCTCTGAAGGGATCTAACTTTAACCTGATACACTAGCTATTGTAAGTTTTTAGCAAAAATTTAGTTTGCCTTATAAAATGTAAAAGAATCTTGAGGAATTCTTTGGGTGACTTGGAGCTCATTAAAATTACCCCAAGGAACTTTGAGCTAGTTTATCATTTTTTTTTTTGGAAAAATTTTTATGAAGCAAGCACGCACAATCAGAATCACTTCACAAGTATGTACCACAGTGTTAGTGATTAAACTACAGAATCAATGAGAAATTCTAATACTGAAAGATATCCGAGTAGTCATTCTGTCTTTATTCAGATCTTTACTTAGCAGCTGCTAGGTTCAGAGAAGTACTGGTGGGGAGGGGGTCATTCTCAAGCTCGAATAGGATTAAGTCTCTGTTTTAACTACTATGTAAAATAATTGAAGATTTAAGTGGTCAGCATGACAAAATAAAGGTCACTAGAAGCAAGTTCTTTGTTAACCACTGTCGAGGCTTTTCTGACTATACACTATACTCCATTAATTGATTCATATAAATCAAATGTATTAAGAACTTACCACATACTAAATAAGGAATCGAAGCTGAATACTTTTGACTTCATGGGGATTATTAGAAAGCCAAGAAAATAAATGGCCATTATCATAGAGTTCTTGAAAGAAATTTCCGTAAAATTTATACTGTTCAACTGCTGTCCACTAGCACAGATGTCCTTCTTGGCCAGCCACAAAGGTATCCATGAGCCTCTTGGGGGTCTCTGGGTCCTGGCTGACCCTCCCAGGTCAGATCTATTAGTTCTGGCACAGCTGGGCTTTCAGGGCCTAGAGTTTTTGGCTATCAATGCAATTGCCTCTGCACACAATGACCACAACTGAGGTCAAGGAGGGGCTGAAGGGACCCTCAGGCTGGCACCATCACATGACATCTAAGTAGAGGCAGACAAGACCACCATACAGGCAGGTTCCACCAACATACTCTAGTCATCTGACCTAGAAGGGGTTGGAGAGAAGAGAGGAAAGAAAGGGGGAAAGAATCAGTTGTTGTTCAGCAGACTCTAAATACCACAAATCCATGCAGCCATCCACCCATCCGTCCGTCCGTCCGTCCCCCCGTCCCCCCGTCCACCCGTCCACCCGTCCACCCGTCCATCCGTCCATCCGTCCATCCATTTCTCTATCTTTCACAAATGCATGAACCCACCAATTTATCCAGCCATCCATCCACATCCATCTATCCATTATCCTCTTTCCCACTCACTCATACATTCATCATTTCATTTGGCAAGTATTTACTAAGCCCCACTCCCTGCTAGTCTCTACCTATACCAGGAAGGCCTTGAGGACACAGCAGTGAACAAGACACAACTTCATCAGTCTCGGCCTTCATGGATGTACAGAGGAATAAGAACTAGGCAGTTATAAACAGATAGACTGGCACATAGGAAGCCTTAAAACCAGACATGGGAGGCT
Source organism: Elephas maximus indicus (assembly GCF_024166365.1). Classification (NCBI taxonomy): domain Eukaryota; kingdom Metazoa; phylum Chordata; class Mammalia; order Proboscidea; family Elephantidae; genus Elephas; species Elephas maximus. Next base: position 132,689,277 of record NC_064823.1, on the reverse strand, counting down.
TTACAGAGGAAACAGAGTAGCCCTTAGTCATGGGAAACTGATAAGGAACAGGGCAAGGGATAGGCATGCCCAAGGGAGGAACAGCATGTATGACAGCCTGATGGCTGGAGATAGCAAGATATACTCCTTTCTCACCCCACCATGACTCGACATGCATTTATTTTGTAACTACTGCATACCCAGCTCTGCACTAGGTGCTAAAGATACAGACAAGGAAGAAGGTGCTCACACTAGAGAATCCACAGATTTCATAGGTCTCTGATCCCTGGCAGGGGTCATGCTCACTCACACAGGAACTGCTGCACGGCACTCGCAGCCTACACAGCCTCCACCAGCTCAGAGAGGATCATGGGTTCCAGCATGCATGCAAGGGCCTGAGAGGCCACCATGTTGGCACCCAGAAACTTGGACAAGCTGCAGAGCAGGGGAGGGTGAAACAGGCAGTTCAGGGCTGCTGGGAAAGTTGGAGAATTAGGTTTGTCCCTGCACAGCCCCAGGTCGCCCTCTCCATTCCTGCAATAAGCTAGAGCTCAGCATCTCAAGAGCTGGAGGGTAGTGTGGGTTGGAAAAGAGTGGAGACGTTCAAGAAAGACAAACAAGAGATGCATGGGCAGAGACCTCATTCTGCTTGAAGCAAAGACCGAGCTTGGTTTTTCTAACTGGCTAACTGGAAACTTGTACATAGTAAGAGCTTAGATAAAAATTACTTACAAGGCTGTCTTGATTTCAGATGTCTTGCCATATACACAGTTAAATCCTAAGTCCCAGCATCTGAAAATATGCCAAAAAGGGGGAGAGGATAGGACACATGGAGGGGTTGGTGGATTGTAACAAGGAAGTATATAAGATGAGGCTGGGAGGCTGAACCGTTCCGTTGGTTTTTTGTTCTTGAGAAATTGTCCACAGTTGAATTAAAATCAGTTACAAAATGCAATGGAGATGAAAAAATTGAGGAACTGAAAAGGGTGATGGTTGAACAACATGATGAACAAGAGCTAGCGTCACTAAACTATACATGTGAAGAACTTTGAAACGGCAAATGTTTTGTTACACTGGGTTTACCACAATGAAAATAAATAAAAACTCCCCCTCAAAAAAATTTATATTGTATTGCTAAAAGTAATCAAAAGATGTGTAAAACAGTATCTGATTTGAGTATATATTTTGCTTTACTAAAGTAGAGAAAAGCACAAACCTGAGTTAAGAGCGTAAGAATTAAAAAAAAAAAAAGTAGAAATATCTTGATAACCTGTTCATACATTGGAGATTCAATTACTAATATATATATCACCTCCTATTTTTTATTAGCCAGAGCTGTGTTATTGTTGTTAGGTGCCATCAAGTCCACTCTGATGCATAGTGACCCCATCCGCGCACAAAGAACAAAACACTGCCTGGTCTTCCTCTATCCTCAAAATTGTTGTTATACTTGAGCCCGTTGTTGCAACCACTGTGTCAGTTCATCTAGTTGAGCATCTTCTTCACTGACCTACTACTTTACCAAGGATGATGTCCTTCTTCAGGGACTGATCCCTCTTGATAAGATGTCCAAAGTATGTGAGACATTAAGTCTCACCATCCTCACTTCTAATGACTATTCTGGCTATACTTCTTCTGTCTTGGTTATCTAGTGCTGCCATAACAGAAATACCACAAGTGAATGGCTTTAACAATGATAAATTTATTTTCTCACAGCCTAGTAGGTTACAAGTCCAAATTTAGGGCATTGGCTCCAAGGGACAGCTTCCTTCTTTGTTGGCTCTGGAGGAAAGTCCTAATCCTCAGTCTTCTCCTGGTAGAGGAAATTTATAGGTGCAGGGACCCCGTATCCAAAGAACACACTCTGCTCCTGGTGTTGCTTTCTTGGTGGTATGAGGCCCCCAACTCTCCACTGGCTTCCCTTTCCTTTTATCCTTGAGAGATAAAAGGGTGCAAGCCCCATCCCAGGGAAACTCCCTTTACTTTGGATCAGGAAAGTGACCTAAGTAAGGGTGGCGGTACAATCCCACCCTAATTCTTTTTAGCATAAAATTACAATCACAAAATGGAGGGCAACCGCACAATACTGGGAATCATGGCCTAACCAATTTGACACATATTTTTTGGGGGACGCAATTCAATCCATGACATCTTCCAAGACAGATTTTTTAATTCTTTTGACAGTCCATAGTATATTTGATATTCTTCGTCAACACCGTTAATTCAAAGTTATAAATTCGTCTTTGATCTTCCTTATTCGTTATCCAGCTTTCACATACGTATGATCCGATCGAAAACACCAAGGCTTGAGTCACATGCACCTTAGTCCTCAAATTGACATTTTTGCCTTTTAACACTTTAAAGAGGTCTTGTGTGGCACATTTGCTCAATGCAATGTGTCATTTGATTTCTTGACTGCTGGTCCCGTGGGTGTTGATTGTGGATACAAGTAAAATGAAATCCTTGACAATTTCAATCATTTCTCCATTTCTGCCTATTTGTCCAGTTGTGAGGATTTTTGTTTTCTTTTTATTGAGGTGTAATCCATACTGAAGGCTGTGGTCTTTGATCATCATCAGTAAGTGTTTCAAGTCTTCTTCACTTTTACCAAGCAAAGTTGGGTCATCTCCTATATCACAGGTTGTTTATGTGTCTTCCACCAATCCTGATGCCCCATTCTTCTTCATATAGTCCAGCTTGAGCAATTTTGACAGATTGAATAAGTAAAAAGACACAACCCTGACACACACCTTTCCTGACTTTAAACAATGCAGTATCCCCTTGTTTTGTATGAACAACTGCCTCTTGATCTATGTACAGGTTCCTTGTGAACACAAGTAAGTGTTCTGGAATTCCTATTTTTCACAATGTTATCCATAATTTGTTATGATCCACACAGTTGAATGTCTTTACATAGTGAATAAAACACTGGTAAACATCTTTTTGGTATTCTCTGCTTTCAGCCAAGGTCCATCTGACACCCGCAATGATATCCCTTGTTCCATGTCCTCTTCTGAACCTGGCTTGAATTTCTGGCAGTTCCCTATGTAGTGTTGCAACCACTTTTGAATGATCTTCAGCAAGATTTTACTTGCATGTAATATTAATGACATGGTTCAATAATTTCCTAATTTAGTTGGATGACCTTTCTTTGGAATAGGCATAAATATGGATCTCTTCCAGTTGGTTGACTTGGTAGCTGTCTTCCAAATTTCTTGGCATAGATGAGTGTATACTTCTTGTGCTGCATCTGTTTGTCAAACCATCTCAGTTGGTATCCTGTCAATTCCTGAAGCCTAGTTTTTCACCAATGCATCCACCGTGGCTTGGACTTCTTCCTCCAGCAACATCAGCTCTTGATCATGTGCTACCTCCTGAAATGATTGAATGATGACCAATTATTTTTGGTATAGTGAATCTGTGTATTTCTTCCATCTTCTTTTGATGTTTCCTTCATCATTCAGTATTATACCCACAGAATCCTTCACTATTGCAACTCGAGGCTTGAATTTTTTCTTCAGTTCACCCAGCTTGAGAAATGTTGAGTGTGTTCCTCCCTTTTGGTTTTCTATCTACAGGTCTTTGCACATCTTGTTATAATACTTAACTTTGTGTTCTTGAACCACCCTTTGAAATCTTCTGCTCAGCTTTTTTACTTCATCATTCTTTCCATTCACTTTAGCTACTCTACATTCAAATACAAGTTTCAGAGTCCCTTCTGACATCCATTTTGTTTTTTCTTTCTTTCCTGTCTTTGTAATGACCTCTTGCTTTCTTCACGTACAATTCCCTTGCTGTCATCTCACAACTCGTCTGGTCTTCAGTCATTAGTGTTCAGTGCATCAAATCTACTCTTGAGGTGGTCTCTAAATTCAGGTGGGATATACTCAAGATCATATTTGGCTCTTGTTGACTTGTTCTAATTTTATTCAGCTTCAACTTGAATTTACGTAGGAGGAATCAGTGGTCTGTTCCACAGTTGGCCCCTGGCCTTGAACTGTGTTAGATATGGTCAAGTGACCAATTAAAGAAACATGGTCCAGTTTTTTCTTTCTAGAATGTACACTGTAGAATGATAGATAAACATGAATTGGGTCATATTGGTCAATAATCTTGGGAATGAGACTTTGATCAATATGGGATTATCTTTGCTTTCTGATAGAGTTGACATGCAAAGAAATTCCAGACTTGTCACAAGAAAGCCCAGCTCTCTTTCTTTCACTCTTTTTCACAGTTGCATATTTTGTTATTCTTTGTTATGTGGTTAGTTCAGATTCACTCCTCACTGGGAGAGCTGACTCCACTATTATCCCTCATCATCACCTTTTTCAGCGTTGCAGAGACCTTTGTTAGGCAGTCTGAGGCGGCTCTATTTAAAGAAACATAGCAAAACTCATTATCTGCCACAGGTTGAATAATTATGGATTGGTATTTATTACTAAACAATATTGAGATCTAAATTTTTTTTTTTTTTTTAATGAAAAGCGTAGAAAATTAGAAATTTCCCCTTGTTTTTTTTTTCTATATCTTAAGGTAACTTTAGACTATGAAAAATAAAAAAAAAGTAATTAGTGCTTCAGTCAAGTTCAAAATGAATTACATTAAAGTTTGGGGCTGAATTTCATCCATTGTATTACGAATTATACCTATTTTTTTTTTTATTAGTCTCTGCTTACGGTATGGCATCTACTGCTAACTAATATTTTATGCCAATTATATTAATGAGTTTGGCTGATTTGAAGTATATTGCAACATGCTATGTTCCCTGTGTCAAACGGCAGAGTGGAAGTGTAAATGGGGTAGTTAGATAGTTGTTGTTAGCTATCATTAATTGAGCCCTCAACTCATGGTAGCCCCATACACAATGGAAGGAAACCCTTCCCAGTTCTACACCATTCACATGATTGGTTGAATTTCATATCACTGTAGTTCATAGAGTTTTCACTGGCTTATTTTCAGAAGTACAACTCCAGGCATTTTTTCCTTGATATTTTAAATATATCACAAGCATATTGGTCATAAAATCAGAATTTTCCAGAAAGATTGAGAGCCAGAATAATAATGATCAAAGAACAAAATTTTGCTTAAATTCCTGACTTCTTGAAGAATATATATATATATATTTTTTTAATGTGGTTCAGTGCCCAAACTGTGATTAGAAAATGACAGGGGTAAAAATAAAGTAAGAAAACTGAGGCTCTGTGGAATAGCATGGCAAAGATCTTTGATAATTAGAAACAAAGCCATTCCTAGTGGCCAGTGCTAATCCAGCAGATTTTAGTAGAGGGCAAAAGTTCTTGGACCCATGGATATTCAATATAACTTATGAAACAAAGACAAAGGAGTAACCTCCCTTGGGTAACTGGTCATCAAAACTTCAAGTCTACTGTAGCAATTGGCAAAATCATTACCTAGCTCTTAAAAAGTTGTCAAGGAGTAAAATAGAAAAGGAAGGTGACCTATTGGATGTAGTACAAAAGGAGATTAGAGAAATATCACTAGTCTGTACTTTTCTCTCTTTTTTTTTTTTTTCTGCCAGGTGATATTGGTCTAATAATTTTGAAAATAAACTGTATTTCTTTGTGCAACAAAGTAACAGGGCAAATGCTGCCTCCAATCTCTCTCTATTTGTAATGCTCCTATTAATTAAAACACTTTATTCCCAACTCCACAGTTTGCTGTTAGAAATATCATCACTATTATTTCACTCAAGATGGTGTTGAAGTTCATGATTTGAAGCCTCCCTTTGGCTATGGAAACATAGAAGTGATAGATGAAATATAAAAATGAAAGATCAGTTACAATGAAATATACTGAAAATTTACAGCCTTGCTCTTAAACAAGAACAAAAGGAAATAAATAAATAAAACACAATGTGGTGAGCATGAATGATGCAATACCTCCTATTGACTCTGGTTTTAGAAGCAGTCAAAGAAAATTGGAATATAACTTATAGAGGTAATAATACAAAATCTGTTCTATGTCTTTTATTATTAGGATTTTGATTGGGGACCCTCCCTGCTTTTATAAGTATGCTAATAAAAACTTGCTATAGAACATTAGCACAAAACCTTATATATGAAAGGAAGCAACCGAACAGAGTTACAAAGGACCAAGATTTGAACCAAGGTGTGGTTACTTTATCTCTGATTTCCCTAATACGATAATTGAGCAGACATTCTGATTGCCATTACATGATATTCCTGATCTAGTATCTACTTGATTCTATTCAGGGTCTCAATATGTATAAGTTAAAAGGAAAATACCAAACTATTAGTCAGAAAGTATGAACCCATAGAGACACACAAATACACACTCAGAGAGAAAGAGAGAGATGAATACCAAAACAAATTAAGAAAATGGACCCTATGAAGAGTACACAATAAATTCAGCATCTCAGAAATTAATAACCTCAAAATAAAGATAACGAATTAGTTTAAAGAGGTATTGAATGTAAGTGTAATAAGAATCACCAAACAATCAAATAATGGTATGTTGTTGTTGTTCGGTGCCTTTGAGTTAGCTCTAAATCATAGTGACCTTATGTACAACAGAAAAAAATATCCTTACAATTGTTGTTATGCTTGATAACATCGTTGCAGCGACGGTGTCAACCCATCCTGTGGAGGGTCTTCCTCCTTTTCAGTGACCCTCTACTTTACCAAGTATGATGTCCTTCTCCAGGGATTGATCCCTCCTGATAACACGTCCAAAGTTGGGAGATGAAGTCTTATCATCTTTGCTTCTAATAAGTATTCTGGCTGTACTTCCTCCAGGACAGACTTGTTTGTTCTTCTGGCAGTCCAGGGTATATTCAGTACTCTTTGCCAACACCATAATTGAAAATCATCAATTCTTTTTCATCTTCCTTATTCATCGTCAAGCTTTCACATGCATATGAGGCAATTGAAGACACGGTGGCTTCTAAACAAAAGGTCTGCAGTTCGAATCCACCAGGTGCTCCTTGGAAACCTTATGGGGTAGTTCTACTCTGTCTTATAGGGTCGCTATGAGTTGGAATCAACTCTACAGCAATGGTAGGTCAGGAGCACCTTAATCCTTAAGGTGACATCTTTGCTTTTGAACGCTTTAAAGAGGTCTTTTGCAGCAGATTTGCCTAATGCAGTGCATCGTTTGATTTCTTAACTGTTGCTTCCATGGGTGTTGATTGTAGAGTCAAGTAAAATGTAATGCTTGATGACTTCAGTCTTTTCTTTGTTTATCATGATGTTACGTATTGGTCCAGTTGTAAGGATTTTTATTTTCTTTATGCTGAAGTGTGTAATCCATACTGAAGGCTCTGGTCTTTCATATTCATCAGTAAGCACTTCAAGTCCTCTTCACTTTCACAAGCAAGGTTGTGTCATCTGCATATCTCAGGTTGTTTATGAGTCTTCCTGCAATCCTGATGCCCTGTTCTTCATATAGTCCAGCTTCTTGGATTATTTGCTCGGCAGACAGATTGAGTAAGTATGGTGAAAGGATACAACCCTGACACACCTTTCCTGACTTTAAACCAGCAATATCCCTTTGTTCTGTTCAAATGACTGCCTCTTGATCTAAGTACAGGTTTCACATGAGCACAATTAAGTTCTCTGGAATTCCCATTCTTCACAATGTTATCCATAATTTGTTATGATCAACTCAGTTGAATGCATTTGCACAATGAAACATAGGTAAGCATCTTTCCGGTATTCTCTGCTTTCAGCTATAATCCATCTGATGTCAGTAATGATATTCCTTGTTTCATGTCCTCTTCTGAATCTGGTTTGACTTTCTGGCAGTTCCTTGTTGATATACTGCTGCAACCACTTTTGAATGATCTTCAGCAAAATTTTACTTGTGTGAGATATTAATGGTACTGTTTGATAATTTCCACATTTTGACATGTGTCTGCTGGTTTGTCACATTGTGGTGGCATGTGTGTTGTTGTGATACTGTAAGTTTCCACTGGTATTTCAAATACCAGTAGGTTCGCCCTTGGTGGGCAGGTTTTCAGCAAAGCTTCCAGATTAAGGCAGACTAGGACAAAGAATCTGGCAGTCTACTTCAGAAATAATTGGCCAGTGGAAATTTTATGAACAGTGGTATAATATCTATAAAGTAAGGAAGTTAAAAATAAAAGCTGAATGAAAGAGAGCAAGGGTATTCTTACATAAGTAGTAAGGCCCGTTAAAGCAAACTCTGGTAGAAAAAGACATATAGGTATTAAAAACTGCCATTTAGACACAAATACTGATGCTGAGGAACCAGCGCTGACGCAAAGGATATTGAATAGTTAGCTTGCTAGAGTATGTTTGTGTGTGTGGGTGGGAGAGGGTGGTATGCCAACAATAGAAAAAATTATAGTACATAGTTTATGATTATGTGTTTTTTTCCTCTTCTAATATTTAGTAAGTTTGTTAACACAAAAATTGTTCACTATTAAAAACTTCTTAAGAAAGTAAATGCGGGAAAATTCAAATCTAACAGAGCTATTTCAGGTTTAAAAGATATTAAAAGTTCAGCATAATAGAAACATCAATGCATTACTGCAATAAATAAAATTTAAAAGAAAATACACTTTTGGACTAAATGGTTTCTTTGATCAGATGAAGATTTCATCAGGATTTCAAAGAAAACACCAAAAGTGTTTGTCCTCTATGAAAGGTGTGCTTTCTTTGCACATTCTAAGTGAAAAACAAGTGGAAAAAAGACAGTCATTTGGAAATCAATGGAGTGGATATATTTGTAAATGGTACACAATAAAGATTCAAAATGAGGAAAAAAATGAAGTATGAGAAGAGAAAGATAGAAAAGGAAATGAGAATTGTGGGGAATAATGAAAACATTCTGTCTTGAAACATTGTTTAGTGTAGTAACAATTAGCTTAGCAATCAAATATTTTGTAAATGTGCTAGTTTGCACTTAGAGATAGGGAAACATATCATTTTAAATTGATTTTTTTTTCCTTGTCATTTCACAGAAGGAAAATAGTGCCCCTTTTAACTAGGAGCTTTTTCATTTCAGTGATGGCTTTAATGGCAGTTAATCATGATAAATGCAGTGGCTGATGTAACTGCTCATGATTAGTTTAGGCTTGTGTTCGTGTGTATTTAAAACAAATGGCAGCTTTTTTTCAGAGACTTCAATTCTTTCTGCTCTGTTTCCTCTCCTAAGTCAAAATGCAATATTTAACACACACACTAAAGCATATTCATTCTACATAATCTACATATCAAAGAATACAACCTTACAGGTATTAAGTACAGTGTTCGAGTCAAAAAGTCAAATGCTTATTAATGGATTCTAAGATTTAATGAAAAAAAATTTTTTTTTTAAAGATTTAATGAAAAATCTGCTTATCCCAACATATTCCCTGATGCTTCCAACCAAGTACAGACAGATACACGAGAGAGAGACAGAGGACAAGGTAAAGATAGAGAAAATATAAAGATTGGGTGATATGAAAAAGATTGTTCCCAATTAGATATGCCAGATACTGGATTGCCTTTATTAATCTCTATCTATCTATCTGTCTATCTGTCTCTCTGTCTAATCTATCTGTCTGTCTGTCTAATCTATCTATCTATCTATCTATCTATCTATCTATCTATCTATCTATCTATCTATCTATCTATCTATCTATCTATCTATCTATCTATCATCTATCTATCTATCTATCTATCTAATCTATCATCTATCATCTATCATCTATCTATCTTTCATCTATCTGTCTGTCTGTCTGTCTATCATCTATCTATCATCTATTTCATCCATCCATACATTCATTATTACTCAAAACAAAGAGCAATTCATCAGTTACTTTATACAGAAAACTGTGAAAAGGTGTAATAACCAAAGAGTTAAAAATATACATACCAATAACTGGTAATAGTGATGTAAATGTCCATTAAAGCTATTTTTATATATGCTAATGGGGAGTGGAAACCCTGGTGGCATAGTGGTTAGGTGCTACCACTGCTAATCAAAAGCCTGGCAATTCGAATCCACCAGGTGCTCCTTGGAAACTCTATGGGGCAGTTCTACTCTGCCCTATAGGGTCTCTATGAGTTGGAATCCACTTGACGGCAATGGTTTTGGTTTTTTTTGTGTGTGTGTGAATGGGGAGTAGTATTGCCCTTTTTGAATGACACATTATTTATGATTCCAGAAAAGGAATTTTTAAACTGCAATGTATTAGCATTGTTGCTTCTCCAAATTGTGTCCTTGAAAGATACATCAAAAAATTGATAACATCATATGATTAATGAAATGGACTTTTATTAGTTCAAGTTATTTATTGATGATTTGGGCTATCAGGGAAGAAGCTAGGGTCATTCTTCAATTCAGATTGATATATTCTATAAAGGTTTTATTTCCATGATCTTGATTCTCATTACAAAAAAATAATTTACTTCTATATTTAATTTTTGTGTTACAAACTCCCTCCCCCATAAGAAACTTAGATGAATAGGGTTTGTCTTCTGGAAGCCCTCTTCTAACTAAAGTGAGAGTTACTGTGTCCAGAGTAACAAAGAGTTTCATTTCAGCTGTATACAAATTATTTGAAATGCACCAGATAGAGATATAAGGTGTGGCAAGTGAAAATACAAATATTTGAGTTATGTATACCCATGTATTCCTCTTTTTCACTGACCCTCCATTTTACCAAGCATGATGTCCTTCTCCAGGGAATGATCCTTCCTGATAACATGTCCAAAGTATGTGAGACATAGTCTCAGAATCCTTGCTTCTAAGGAGCATTCTGGTTACACTTCTTCCAAGGCAGATTTGTTCATTCTTCTGGCAATCAACGGTATATTCAATATTCTTTGCCAACACCACAATGGTATATTCAATATTCTTTGCCAACACACGCCACAATTCAAAGGTGTCAGTTCTTTTTCAGTCTTCCTTATTCATTATCCAGCTTTGACATGCATATGAGACTACTGAAAACACCATGGCTTGGGTCAAGTCAGGCACACCTTAATCCTTAAAGTGACATCCTTGCATTTTAACACTTTAAAGAGGTCTTTTGCAGCAGATTTGCCCAATGCAGTGCATAGTTTGATTTCTTGACTGCTACTTTCATGATGTTAACTGTGGATTCAAGTAAAATGAAACCTATGACAACTTCAATGTTTTCTCCATTCGTTATGATGTTCCTTATCGGTTTATTTGTGTTGAGGTATAGTCCATACTGACAACTGTAGTCTTTGATTTTCATCAATAAGTGTCCCATGTCCTCTTCACTTTCAGTAAGCAAGACTGTGTTATCTGTATAACACAGGTTGTTAAAGAGCCTTCCTCTAATCCTGATGACATGTTCTTCATCACGTAGTCCAGCTTCTCAGATTTTTTGTTCAGCAGACAGATTGAATAAGTATGGTAAAAGGATACAGCACTGACACACATCTTTCCTGATTTTAAACCATTCAGTATTCTCTCCTTCTGTTCAAATAACTACCTCTTGGTACTGCCTCTTGGTCTAAGTACAGTTTCGCATGGGCTCAGTTAAGTTTTCTGGAATTCCCATTCTTTGCAATGTTATCTATAATTTGTTATGATCCACACAGTTGAATACCTTTGCAGTCAATAAAACACAGGAAAACATCTTTCTGGTATTCTCCGCTTATGTGACATCAGCAACGATATCCCTTGTTCCCCTCTTTTTTTGAATGTGGCTTGGATTTTTGGCAGTTCCTGGTCAATGTACTGTTGCAACTGCTTTTGAATGATCTTCAGCAAAATTTTACTTGTGTGTTATATTTACAATGTTGTTCAATAACTGTTAAAATAAGTCTGCTAAAGAGTATAAAATATGTAATATACATATATACTATATATATATAATACGTGAACACAGACACACTGGTAGATCTATAGAACTATGCTCCTTAAGTTCTTTAATAGCTCGTTGCTTTATTTTGGAAGTAGATTGCCAAATCTGTCTTCTGAGGCACTTGCGGATGAACTTGAACTTCCAATTTTTTGTTTGCAGCCAATCCTGTTAATTTTTTGCGCCCCCTAGGGACTCCAAAACTATGTTTATGTCTATGTCTTTGTCTATGCCTATGCCTGTACCTTTATCTACATAAAATCAGTTTACAGATGAATAAAAGTATAGAGAAAGATTTGGTATTGAATTTACAGTACCTTGGAGTAATGTAGATAATATGTGAAATATGCTCCAATCAACTATTTTTCACCACATTATACAAAAAAGAAGCTACCTGAATTGATATCGAGTAGCAAAGTTGTTTTATAAACATGAAGAGTTAAGATAGAACTCAAACATGAAGAGGAAAGATTTAGAACACACGCACAAAGGATTTAAAACGCATAAAGACAAGCTTGAGGATATAGGCTGTGCTTGAGTGAAGGCTGAGAGGCTGCATGAGAATTGAGCCAGAAGGTGACCAGCTTTGAAGGTCATAGTTAGATACTAGTATTTGATCCAGAGAGCATTGGGAAAACACTAGATAGTTTGATTAAAGAAATATATAGTCAGAACCGCCAGCATTAAAAGGGGTTTAGATGTAGAATAGAGAACACTTTAGATTGGTCGTGTTAGAGTGATCAGAAGCACAAGCCAGGATTTAGCAGCAGAAATAAAATGGGTAAATTAGACCAAAAAGAGAATACTAAAATAAAGAAAAAATTAAAATGTCAAGGGAAATCCTAGATAACAGATCCTACAGGGTAGAAAAAGATGAAAGGGCCTCAAAATTTAAGTTGCCTGCCTTTCAATACATGCATTTAAGTTATTACCTGTATAAGCTGTCTAAAAGGGTGGAATGGTATAGGATGGAAACACATGAGATTGTTAACTCTGAGACTCAAATCCTTCCCTTAACTATCTCTTTCGACTTAGGCCAATTAATTTTCTCTCAAGCTGAGTTGTCTTAAATGAATGATACTGGTGCTGATATTATGAATCTGAAAATGTTGTAAAATAAACCAAGAAATTAAATTTGATATGTTTTGTTAATTGAAAAATGGTATTATGAATACCAGTAATTGTTATAAAATATATTAAACAGTTCCATTTAGACAAAGTCAGGGGTTGTAAATACACATACCATTTTGTGAGAATTTTGATTAATTTATTAATTTACATGTATACATAGTTATACAATATGGATAAAAAAATAAAATTTTCACAAGTCTATTAAGACATCGCAGAAGGAGAGTTAAATTTTGGGGAAAAAAACCCAAACACACCCATTGTCATTAAGCTGATTCCAACTAATAGTGACCCTATAGTTTCGAGTAGAGCTGCCCCATAGAGTTTCCAAGGAGTGCCTGATGGATTTGAACTGCCAACCTTTTGGTCAGCAGCTGTAACTCTTAACCACTATGCCACTAGGGTTTCCCATTTGGAACTAAACATAATGAATTCTAATTCAACCTATTAAGGATACCTTGATAAAAATATAGGAAAAAAGGACAGATTCTGTTTTGTAAGATTATTATTAAGTTATGATGATTTTTTTTTAATCTTTAGAAAAATCCTTAACCCATAAAACAAATTAAAAGAAACTCTCTGGCTGAAAAGAGAGTGGAAGATCAGAGCCCTGTGTATTCCGGTGTTCCCCAGTATGCAACCAGTGGGGGTAATGCCCTTAGAGGTCCTTCCCAATAACGTGGGGAGACAGTGCTTATGGCACCGGAACTACATTTCACCAATATGCAATATTTATTAACATACAGGTTGTATCTGCTTCTCCATCTCTTCCCTCTTTGCCAGATATATGCATTCCATTCTCTCTGGATGCCATAAATCTTTATTTTTGTGCCAACATTCTCTTCTGATACTTCAGATTTCTCTGACTCTTTATTTGAAATTTCACTTACATTTCTCAAAAACAGTTCAAATCCAATGTAACTAAAACTAATTATTTTCTCCCAAACCTTTACTTGTCCTTGGTTAGTACACATGCTCAGTTACCTAATCTAAATGTCTAGAAAATAATTTTTAAGCTTCCCTCTCACCTTTTTCTTTTACATTCAGCCTTCAGTAATCTTTTGGCATCTCTCTTTCTTAAATATAAACGATCTATCTCCCTTCCCTTCCTTACTTACCCATCCCCACAAAAACTGACAAAGTTTATGTTCTCGTCATCCATCATCAATAATGTTGCGCTAACCTTAAAACATATTTGTTTTGCTGAATTGATTTGTCTCTGATTAAGTATCTTTCCCCTGGTTATAAATCCTCCTATACAAGTCAGACTTGGTGCTATTTGATCATTATTTTCCTAATTAAAAATTGTCAGTTGTTAAGTGTCAACATCACTGAATAAATATCCTTACCATGACATATGAAGCGCTTGGAAATCTCTGCCAATAACTTACTAAATGTCTTTTTAGACATTACAATTTATTTAGATGAAGGTAATTTATATTTGTTAATTTTCCATGGTTTCTGTTGGAAAAAATTTATCAGATTAAACAATAAAAATCAGTTTTGTTACATATGAGTAAGGAGAAAAATATTCTTTTATAGTTGGATTACAGTAAGATTCAATAAATATTTTTAATTTCTCTGTCATGGAATCCACCCTCCCACCAGTCTACTTCTAAGCCATGAGTGAGTAGCAGAGCAGCTACTAAAAAAATCTAGAAATAATGATAAAAAATAATGAAAAGTCCATAACCGTGTCCCTTGAACAAGCATTCTCTGGATTATGTTCACTTCAATAATTTGCTTGTTTGTTTTCTAATCTTTTTAATAAGCTAGAAAGTTATCATCTATTCTCATATATTGAGGTATCTATTTTAGAGTCCTGACTTTTTTGTTCTAAGTCTCAGTTTGATTTTGTTCTAAGTCTCAGCAAAGGAAGCAGAGCCCCATGTACTTATTAATTTAATAGGCCTATTTTTATTTCATTGTAATCATCAACTTAGTCGATAATGAGCCAGAATGAGAGTGCAAACACATAGTTTGCATGGGTGTATTTATCTTAATAATTAAAACGTTATAACTAGATCACTTACCATAGATGCATTCTCTGCCTCAACCTTAATTGAGAGAAAATGATTCTGCAGTATTTGCTTGTGCAGTGGGTTTGTGTGCCTCTACGGGTGTCTATGGGGCAGTTCTACTCTGTCCTATAGGGTCGCTATGAGTCAACATTGACTCAATGGCAACAGGTTTATGGGTGTGTAGAGGGAATTCAACCAGGAAATGCCTTCTCTCACACAAGTTCAGCTCAAATCTGACAACGGTAAGTCCGTTAGGACTCCCAGATTCCTCATTGCCCTCCTCTGACCTCTAACTGCACAACCAGAAACTCAATGTAAGGGTAGGAACGCATGTTTGTATTGCTGGAAAATGCTTCTATGGTGATCCTGAAATCACACAACTTCACCAGTCGAAAGGTCTTCTTTAGTACATGCATCTGAATATAAAGAAATCGATTGTATAAGGAAAAGGAGACCAGTAAGGCAACAGAATAGACGCTATGCGAATAAAGATATAGTAGAAATAATACTGACATTAAACCCAAAAAGAACATAGTTTTACATAGTTTTCACAGAATATAGATAGATAAAAAGTATTGTCATTATTTCAGCCTGATAAATAAACACACACACACACACACACACACACACACACACATATGTATGGTTACAGGGCAATAACACCCATCAATTCATAGGTGGAAAATATACCCTTCTTTTATAAAAAGAGGGAAAAAAAAATAAAGAAAAATTCCATTATATTTTATCTTTTATAGCTTATTAAAATTCAAACTGCATTCATGGAATTACCATTGGGATTATATAAAAAGAATGTTAGAGAAACTGATAGATATGTATTTTTAACAACATGCATACTGTTAACTCAATAAATAAATTAAGAATATGAATTTTTTTTTTTTTTTATTTACATAGGAGCCCTGGTGACAAAGTGATTAAGAGATACGGCTGCTAACTAAAAGGTCAATAGTTCAAATTCAACAGCCGCTCCTTGGAAACCCTGTGGGGCAGTTCTACTCTATCTTATAGGGTTGCTATGAGTCAAAATTAACTCGACGGCCATGAGTTTTTATTTTTATTTTTTACACATAATTATTATTAATTGTTAAGTCCCCATAAAGTATTGTTTTTGTCAATGGGCAAAGGGTTTTAAACTAAACCATTCTTCTGATAGGGACACTTTATATTGTGTATTCCCAAAACAGAGTTCAGAACAGGGCATAAAGAAAAGGCTTACAAAATATGTAATGAATTAAAAGCAAATTGATTTTTAACCTTTCAACATTTCTCAAAGTCATAGGGACATGTTATAGAAAAGACCATTCCCTATAGAACCACTTATGATATTTCCAAAAGTTTGGAGGTTTGAATTCACCCAGAGGCACCTTGGAAAAAAGGCTTGGCAATCTACTTCCAAAAAATAAAGCATTGAAAATCTTATGGAGGGCAGTTCTACTCTGACACACATGGTGTAACCCCAAGTCAGAATCAACTCAAAGGCAACCGGTTTTATGATATTTAAAATAACTCAGCCTTCTTTGTCAGAGTCTTAAATAAATCCATATTTTAATAAATTTTATTTAATATATTTGTTACTAAAACAATAAATTAGCATCATTTTAAGAATATGCTTCCATAATATAATAAATGAATCAAGGCCCTTTATTTTCTCTCATTTGAAACTACATGTGTTCATATTCTTAATTTACTTATTGAGTTAACGATACGCATGTTGTTAAAAGTACATGTATATCAGTTTCTCTAACATTCTTTTTATATAATCCCAATGATAATTCCATCAATGCAGTTTGAACTTTAAAAAGCTATAAAAAATAAATACAATATAATGGAACTTTTATTTTTTTTCCCCTTTTTATAAAAGAAGAGTATATTTTCTATCTATGAATTGATGGATGTTACTGTCCTGTAACCAAAAACATTTCAGAGCAAAAACAGGCAGACTAAACTATATCATGCACATGTTGCAACGAGCGTTACTGAAATATGTTCTGTAATATTGTGAAAATAGAGATTTACAGACTGTAGCTTCAGGCAATGAGTGAAAAAGAATGAATATTTCAAAAGCAAATCTTACTTTCTCAAGAGAAATTGATACCTCCCAATAATAAAATAAATTTAATGAATACATTCTCTGTTGGCCATCACCAAGGGGACGATTTTTGCAAAAAAATATTAATTTCAGTTTGCCAATATGGTGTAAATGAGCATTGTCAAAGTAGATTGGCAAAATATGTAGAACTAGCAGAGTGTACCGGGACCTATATGGTGAATAAAAAATGCATAGACACTAATTAATTATAATACTGTCAGAAATCAATTTATGATCCATCTCTCAGAGTACCACTTACCCAAATAGATGCTGTGACTACAAGGCTGATATTTCCCAAGCTGAGAAGAACAAAAGCAGTAATTTCACAAGTTTCTCCATATTAAGATCTCTGCACAGGGTATTAGGCAAAAGGGTTGTTAGAGCTACCCCAGTCTTATTTCCAATTTTTCTCTCTTGCTCCAGTAAAGAATGGTCTTAGCACCAAATGTTCTATGCTACTATATACGCAGCAGACATTACAGACCAAGTAAGGACATATTCTTCCTGAAAAGTTTACTAAATAAAAGGAGAAGGATCTTCCAGAGTATAAAAGTATCCTCTAACCCAGAGGGGGTCAAGCTCATGTTACCTTTGTTCAAAGTGTTTGTAGGAAATACATTCTATGTCTCAGTGTATACAGAAAATTCACACTAAATACAATCTGCATATTTAAACTTCAGTCCTTAGCTACCACAAAGCTCCAGATTGTCAAATCAGACCTAAGAGACTCTGTTGTCTTTCTCATTGTGAAATTGTACAAATAATTTCAGATTACATTTAGTTATATGGCATAAGCAAAGTATTTAGGAGTCCATAACAATTGATGCCACTTCCTGGGTTCCTTCTAGCCATGGTAGAACTCACCCTAACATAGATTTAACATAGTGGGTCTCTAGATGATGCAAGTAGGGTATCACATATTAAAACAACAACAAAACAGAAAACTAAACAAAAAACCCCATAATTTTTGGCATGAAATATTTCCATTTTATACTTGCATACTTATATAATTTATGCAGCATTTTCCAGAGAGTCATATACTATAAATTAATAGATTCAGTCCTGGACAGGCCAGGTATATCCTCCCGAAAGCATTTTATAGAAAATTAATCTCTGTGGGTATATGGTATTGTATGTTTGCTAGAAAGTCTGAATTCGTATGTTTGCATGTGGACTTGAATGCTAACCCCTGGATGGGCAGGAAAAAAATAATTGCAAGCTTGATACTGATTCTTTCTTACCTTCAAGACATAATCTATTCCACTTCAATTAAGTACAAATGTATTCTTCTGGTTTTTCAGGTCAAAATCATATAATTAGCCTTGACTTTTTGGTTTCTGTCATAGCTTTCCTCCAATCCACTAGCTTAAAATGAATCCAGCATCTAACCTACTTTTTCTGTATTTAATTCTAGCACCATCATCTCTTGTTTGCATTATTGCAATAACATCCAAGCATGTTTCTCTGCTCCAATATTAACCCCTTCAGATTTTCTCAGCACAACAAAAGGCCTTGTATACTATAGTTTTATTATACCCACCAATTTAAATAAAAATATGACAACATAAAATTATAAAGTTAAAATTATTTTTCTTCAGTATTTTAAAGAAATTCACCCATTTCTTGCATGCCATTTTTTTTTTCCTTTGGGAAGTTTGAAGTTAATTTTGCGATTATTTCTTTACAACTGATCTGCTGCTTTTTTCTATAAGCTTTTAGAACTTTTTATTTTCTTTGATTACTAAAATTTCATTATTAAATATCTAGTTGTGGGTCTCAGTTTATCTTCCTCATTTAACAATTGATAAGTTTTGTGCTGAGATAATTTACCTTTCTTTAATTCTGGAAAATGCATGGTAATAATTTCTTCAAATATTTTTCTCTTCTCTCCAGCACAAATTCAAAATTTATTAGACTGTAATATTATTTCATCAAATTTCAAAGACAGAATCCTGGAGATAAGGTTATACAAACAAAATGCTATTGACTAAAATATTAATAGCATATCATCATGTAGAGAAAAACACTACTTCTAAATAAGTCATATATCAAAGAAGAACATAACACAATAATGATAAAAAATGAGACATACCAAAACGCAAGGGATGGGGGTAATAGGCTTAAATTTTTAACTTTAGAAAGAAAAAGGAAAATGAATAACCAATGTGTAAAATTTAAGTTCTAAAAACAGACTGAGCCTGAAAAATTTAAAAATAAGATAATATCAATGAAGATTAAAATCTATACAATAGTGACAAAGTCAAAATACAGAAATACAAAGCCAAAATATTTCCTGTGATTAAACTAATAAACTATATAGATAACTGAAAGATATTAAGGGAAAAAGAAAAATGTTATTATACAAGAGACACAACCGCAAAAAAAGAAAAATATGGAAGAAAAAAATAATCTTAGCTAGTTATGCCAATAAATGTTTTTAAAGTATATATAGCAGCAAAATTTACTGAGGTAGATAGCTTGAATAATTTTTTAACAATCACATTAATTGAAATAATAATTTAAAATTTCACAAACACACAGGCATACACATACACATACTAACACACTCGTTTCAGATGGTTTTACAGATGATTGTTTCCAAGCATCAGAAGAACAGATCATTTCAACTTCATGTAAACTCTTTCAGAAGATATAATAACTGGGAAAACCCTCACCTTTTTCTATGATGATGGTTTTTTTTTTTTTATTACCTTGATATTATTGCCCCTATATCTCTATGAAGTGATAAAGTAAAATCATATTGTGTATCATCTGCAGAGTTCGACATACAACATTCAATTAGGTGGCTAATAAGTATCCAGAAGAAGAGAATTCTCAATACAGGTAACAGAAAGTACAAAGCTTTAGAGGTATAATAAGCTTGACATTTCCAGAAATAGCAAGAGCATTTTTAATATAATAAAATATACTGAAATGTAAAATTATTGGATATAAGTACACAAACATACACATTGTATTCTAGTAGAAATATATACATAGGGATACTGGAAGTATAGAAAAGAGAATAGTTAATTCTTTGTTAAGGATTGAATTTTGTTGCCCCCCCCAACCCCCCACCAACGTGTTAGAGTCGTAATCCCTATTCGTTTGGATGTAATCCCATTTGGGGATAGGATTTTCTTTGTTATGTAAATGAGGTCAATATTGGTACAAAGCCAAATCCTTTGCCGTCAAGTTGACTCCAACTCATAGCCACCCTATAGGACAGAACTACCTCATAAGATTTCCAAGGAGCAGCTGGTGGATTTGAACAGCTGACTTACTGGTTAGCAGCCGAGTTCTTAACCACTGTACCACCAGTGCTTCCCAAGTGTATATCCCCTGTTGCTGTAGTACTGTTTAAATTAAATATAATGCATTTATTTAACTATTAGAAGTTTTTTTTTTTTTTTTTCCTTCTATCTGTGCTTTAATAAGCTGAATAATACAATCAAGGATGTGACTGGAAGATTTCAGTAGACCCACTTTGGGGTTGCTGCTAGAATAAACCACTTTTTAGTAGCCAGGAATGTGGTTTCTGTCCACATACTCTTATGATAAAAGACTCTACTGTCCTAATGTTCAATGTCTTGGCCATATTACCCATCTTAAGCCTCATCAAGCTGAATATCTCAGTTCACTAGCCATATTGATTGGTCAAGAATTAGACACATGAGCTATGATAAACATAGAGAATCTTCCTTGGTAATGTCTAACTTGTAAATGAGAAGAAAAGCTGTTTTTAATTTCCTGCCATGGAACTGTTAAGAAGTAAACAGAAAATAGCTGGCAGCCATCTTTACTGGTATATTTCCAGCCATCACTGAAAAATAAAAATAAAGCCAAATGCAAACTAATGGAAAGCCTAGTGACCAGATATATAGGTATATATAGATGACATAGATATAGATATAGGTTTAGATATAGATATACTGAAAGAGGAAACCCTGGTGGCATAGTGGTTAAGTGCTATGGCTGTTAACCAAAGCGTCAGCAGTTCAAATCCGCCAGGCGCTTTTTGGAAACTCTTTTTTTTTTTTTTTATGGGGCAGCTCTACTCTGTCCTATAGGGTCGCTATGAGTTGGAATCGACTCGATGGCACTGGGTATGGTTTTTTGTTTTTTTTTTGGCGTACTGAAAGACTCAAGTCCTCTAATCCTGTTGTCCATAAGGTCAGGGAATCATTGACTTTCCTATGATTAATTAATATGGACTAATGACTCTCCTTTTATTACGTAAGCTTATTCAAGTTTACAGTACAATGGATCACTTTTGTGTGGCCTGTCTAGCAATGTCTTGTAAATCCCACCCAATCACTTGGGTGGGACTGTAGAAATAAGGCAATCGTGACCCACCAAGGCGATTGGTCAGTTTTGCCTTAAAAGAGAGCCAGTTCCAGAGTGGAGTGAGTATCCTACCAACACCAAGGACAAAGAGCCAAGAGCAGAGCAGTGCATGTCCTTTGGACCCTGGGCCCCTGTGCTGAGAAGCTTCTGGAACCAAGAAACCAAAAGAGAGAGTGAGAGCTCTAACCATGAACGAAGAAGTGGCAACAGGAGATACAGGCAGGAGACCAAGCAGTGGGCTTCCTGGCCCATGAATTGAGAAAGCTGGGTGCCTGGGGTGCTTTCAGGACTTAATGGCAGGGAGTAAAAGAGCTTTGTAACAATTGCCTGAGCCAGGGAGAGGTTTAGGGCCAGAGAGAGGCATGTCTGCGAGCATAGCTGAAAGAGGCTGCCCTGATGGAAGACCTGTATCCTGAGTGTTTTTGAGCTTAAATTGTAGCCTGTTACTTCCCTAACAAACTCCATAATAATGAGTATCATCTGTGAGTTCCATGTGGCCTTTGCAATGAATTATGGAAACCAGCAGAGAAGTAGAGAGTGCCTTGAAAGGAACATTTGCTGTTAGAATTGGTAAAGATGGCAGAGAGGAGGCATGTCTAACCTCTGCCTCATAAGTCAGCCTTGGGCTGTTGATCTTGATTCTCCTTCCTCCTTATGAAGTTAGTAGACGTGGGAAGCCACCTCCATGCAGTTTTTACAAAATTTAACTTTTATTCCATCTAATGGGAAGACTAAAGGAAATAATAAAAAAATAATAATAATATTTTCTGAAGGAGCTCCGAGCCACTCTACTTTTTTGACATCAATGAAAATATTTATCTCAGTAGATGCATTTTTGACTCAGCTCAGACATTAATAGCGTAATCTCTGAATAAGGCTGTTCATTAGATGCCACCTTGACCTCAGATTTTCAGAGACCAAATCAAGGTAAAATTCATAATATCTCCTTTAAAATTCTATAATTTCTACTTTTTTTGTTCCCCACACAATTAAATTGAAAAACAAAAACAAACAAACAAGAAAAATACTCATACATTTTTTTTTTAGTCATAAAGCCAACATAACTAACTCTACAGTTTCATAAGCCAAGCATTATATTATATGTGCATATGATTTACTGCAGTTTTTCTGGTACGTGAGAACCAAGAAAAGAGACGGTTGGACATTATGTATAATGAACAACGGATAGAAGTTTTTTTGTTAGAACACTCATTCCATAATTCAGAAAACTACAAAAGAGAGGAATTGGTTACATTTGAAATATTAGATACATTTTTCAAATAAAACTATGCATTCAAGATTCATTTTTTTTTTAATGACCTAAACATGCTGCCAACATAAAAATATAAATGAAATGACAAAAATGCAAAATCAAGTGACTTCCTTTATTTGGAAAAGCCAGTAAGTATGTTTTTTTAAGGGTGTAAAAAAAATGATCTTTTATGCTATAAATGCCATCAATGCTAATACCCTATAAAAAATACCCTATAAATCTTATTAAACAAATACTTGCACTTAAGAGCAACATGAACTTGATTTACAATTTAGAGAACAATGATTGGAATAATTTTGGTTTAAAAATTCAGCCTTAGTCAATTCTAGATTATAAATTTAT